>NC_071497.1:3992324-4294058 GCF_028500815.1 Rissa tridactyla | reverse complement strand
TCAGATGAAGCCGAGTATTGTCTCTCTGAGGCAGGTAAGTCTAAAATCAGAGTGTAGCTTTTTAATATACTAAACGAGCGAATTAAAGTTAAGGGGGGTGTGTGTGAAAAAATCACAAATGAATCCAGTAGCTCCATCAATAGACTTCTGCGGTCGCATAAACCCTCTGAGCAATAAAGCCGTTTTGAAAATGTTGTTTAGGCTGAACGCTTTCCACAGCTTAGTGCAGACATTATATGATCTTCCCGCATGCTGTAGTTACATTAAAAAGGAGGAATTAAATGTATTGCACCAATTGCAGGCAGGTTCTTCCTCTCAGGCAGGGTACAAACACCTTCTCATCGATCATTTGACATGCTAATGTACAGTCAAATGTAAATAGAAGGTGAAAAGCTGGTGTTCTTCCTTACAATTCAACTCTTTAAAAGCAAGTGCAGATGATGAAAAGGACCGGGGAAGTAACCTTGCTAAAACAGGGTTCCAAGCCGTATAACAAAGGCTGAGCTTCCAGAAGCTATTACGGCTTCCCGGGGTGACAGAGTATTCTTGAAGGGACTGTGGGGAAGGACAAGTCCTGCCTGTCCTGCCTCTTGACAGAGGAAATAAATCACCCTGCACACTTGAGGATACCTTTCCAGGCTGCATGCTGGGAACTTCATTACACAAGCTGTGCCACATATTACTATGCATATTGCCACTGATTGGACATAGCCTCAAATCCGTAGCCTATTTCTGTCATAGTCTTAGGGGGAAGGAATCTGTTTTCTGCTTAAACAGATACCGACTTGGAAAGGAAAGGGGAAGGAAAAGACACTGAACAGCCAAGAGTTCTCAGTGGAAAAAGATCCCCTTGACTAATGATATGTCTAATCTACACTAACCCTGCCTCATGGTGCATGAAATACAGTCATATTGTCATGGTTTTCATATCCCCTTTGATCTTAATGCAATTGTTGTCAAAGTGAACAGCTACTCACAGGAATCCTGGCTTCATTAGGAAGATAGAAAGTCCTTCCTCCCAGAGAGCTTTCAAATATGTCTTTGTTTTCGTGTTATAAGTTTATAGAGCTGCCGCATGCCTGTCAATAACTCTGGTAAAATATTAAAATAAATTTGCAAACGAAGAGTTCATTAGCGTTACGTGTGTTTCTAACACATAATCCTAACGCTAATATAACTTGGAGGTGTTAGGTTAAATTTAAAGATGATATGCATGGGGGTAAAGCTGAGACAGGAATACACGGCTGTGATTTACACGTTGAAGAGAGAGAAAGGCTGCCAACAAACCAACCAACACAAGGAGATAAGGAGATGTTTCCTTATGACGCCTGCCATTTCGGGCATTGATTCACATGCCACAATGGACTATGCTGAAAACGATGCAGTAGCTCTTAATTCCAGCTGTCTTTGTAACCCTTCTCCTGGAGGTTAACACCCCCTCGCCAGAACCAAAGCCTCACATGAGGGACAGTATGGACAGGTCAGTACACCTCCCCTTTGGATGTCCCTCTTTAGTTAGACACCAAATACAAGTCAACACCTTTACTTTCCTCTTTCCCTGCCATCCCACCCTCCCGCTTTCCAGCTCAAGCTCAAGCTGATTTTACTAATGAGCAATCTGTACCATTTATTAAGTGTCCACTGGTCTTGGTCCAGTGCATTAATGAAAAGAACTGTAAATGACTGTCTCGTATCAACTGGCTGGAAAGCACAAGGGTTGCTATAGTGTCATCTTTGTAGTCACAACGTAAAGTAATGAACCAAAGGAAACAAAATTAATGAAGACAATCATTAGCAGGCATCCTGTGGACTGAACACACAAATATGTTATAGGTGAGATTTCACTAATTTGGGATACATTGGGAAGGGAATGGGAACAAAGATAAATGGTAACTAAACCATGCCATTTTTTCCATTATAAAAATGCTTCTACTGAAAAGGCCCCTGTTATCTCAATAGAAGTTGTGCCAGTGTGACAGGTACTATATATATGTGTGTGTGTGTGTGTGTGTGTGTGTATATGTATATGTTAGTGTGTATAATATATATACACATATTTTTGAAGATTCCTTTGCTGTCGAAACTCATTTTCACAAAAAAATTTCCCTCTCTACAACAAATATGTGGATAAATAGGATTCTGCTATATACAGACCCTAAAGTAATATCTATCATATCTTGCAGCAGAGTAAGCGTTGTTAAAAAAATACTGTCAACGTTTTCATTTAGCTACACAGCAAAATAATCTTAAACAATTTTAAATTTTGTGTGGGACTCCAGCACACAATGAAAATGGTACAGAAATACCAAATACAGCACAATTGTTTCTTCTTCCGAAGAAGGTTGTAGTAATTGTACCCAAAATGGCTTTGATGAGGCTTTTTGGTAAACACCAGAGAAATCTGCACTGTAGTGGCAGGTTTTGAGGATATTAATATGATATCCTAGCTCATGTTAGGAAATCCTTTGCATTAAAATGGTGCAAGTCTGTCAATAAGAAACGTAAAAAACTAAAGTCTAGAAAAATTACTTACAGCATTAATAAAAAGTTGACTCATAAATCATGTACATTTACAAGGGGATTGCTGCAACCTAGCCTATTAGAGAAAGGTCGAGCTCTAAGGGTCATTAACTGTATTGTAGAATCATAGAATCATAGAATTGTTAGGGTTGGAAGGGACCTTAAAAATCATCTAGTTCCTTCCTCTCTACTTAGTCATCACAGACTACTAGTAGCTAAAAACACATATATTGATTTGCATCCTCTACTCTAGAGGAAGGGTTAATTAGGCTAGACTTATTGCAGTTTGTTAAACAGACTGTTTTGTAGGCAGAAATGTTACATTTCTTCTTGTTTCCTTGAATAGAGATATCTGTCCTAAGATAATTCTCTATTTCTAGCAAGTATGGCATATTTAGAGCATCTGAAAATCCCAGGTGCTATTACAAAGTTCCGCCCAGACAAAGTGTGCATCATTTCACTGAAGTCTGTGGATGCATTTCCTATGTTATTCACTAGACTAAACAAGACCTAAATTCTGCTGTATGCTCTTTCCTTATTAGCATCAAAAGATAGATGTTCTAAGAAGCCTCTTGTGTGTGGCACATATCCCACTCATTGATGTCTGCCTCTCAAGAAGATAGACAGCCATCCTCTTTTGATATGAGTTAAGTAGGGAAAACGTCTGCGCACAGACAACTCCACTAGCCTACAAAGGTATGATAAATGCTAGAAAGGGTGATTATTTTCTCTGAATGCCACAAGGTGGGAAATCTTTAGATTTAAAAAGTGATATTTGTTTCACTGGGTTGTCATAATTCCTAGCCACACGTACATCCATAGAACAGAGATGCACACTCATCTCTTTAGCCTAGCAAAATTCTGAACCAGTTTCTGAATGAGCATTTATTGATGCAAATTAGTTAACTACGCATCTGTTCAAATTGTGATTACTTGAGCTAAATCTGTAAGTAGCTACTGGCTCACACAGGTACAGTTTTCTGCATGCATCAACTCTTTAAAGTATGACCCCTGTTCAAGTAACTGAGTTCCATGCATCTATCTATTCTACCTCTGTGTGTTCACTAGAAGAAAACTGAATTAATAGCAAAATGAAAATTAAAAAATATGCTGTGCTAGAGAAGGACAAAGAGCAGGGTAAAAGCTGCAGGGTTCCTCTAAACAAAATACAAATTGATAAAGGCAAAATTCCTGTTCTTAAGTTGCCTAACAGCAATGAATCACGATGCATTATCACAAAAAGTGACTCAGTGTGGTTTACAGCGGTGATCTCTCGTGACTCAGCCATGAAATTATGATGGTAACACAGTTGATCATGAACCCTGAATCACACGACAGCAAACAATGATGCAAACTTTCTGCAAGAAGAATCCAACTAAAACGTGAATTTAAGAAAAATACCCTGCATCCTTGAAAATCAGTATTTGAAAATTGGTTCCACCTGTAGTTGTAAACAGTACCCCGTTAGCAATGAATTTAAGATTAATCTTAAATTCCTAAGAATACATTTTCTTCCTGAATATTTTGCAGAAGTGGCATGACTCTTATTTGTGGCACTGACTATTATACACTCAAACCTATTACATTCCCTTTATTTGTCATAGTAGAAAATAGTATACACGAAGCAGTTTTCAATTTTAAAGAAAATTTTGCACAAAAATACTGTAACTGTAGAGTAAATAAAGAAGAGAAAATATACTGTTAGTAGATTTCTTGTATCACCACTCTCTTCTCTCAGCGCCTTGCAAAAAACTGCAGAACCTTTTTTTCCTTTAAGGAACGTATCATTGCTTTCACACTTCGTAATAGCAATTATCTGCTCCAGTCCCCTGCTTACATTAATTAATATCTGATTTGTTAAAGAATAAATGCTTTCAGCTTTACTCTGGGGTGACAAACAAGGCAAAACAACCAGGGAGATTTTTGTAACAATAAGCTAGAAGGAGGAGGACAATACACAACAAATGTCATTACAGATAACATTTTGCAGATGATAAACAAGTTTTTGTGTGTTTGTTTTACTGAAAAACAACAACACTTATATGTACCAGGAACTAGACGCACATGATTCACCTGGAATAAACATAGTTTTGAGCTGTCCTTTCTGCATTGTGTCCTGGATGTGACACTGTTTCAACCAGAAGGTAGCTTTGGGGGTCCGTACTCCAATCTCCTGGCCAAAGTGCTGCTGTCACAAGCAGTAGATCAGGTCAGCTGTGGATTTCTCTAGCTGAGTCTTGAAAATCTCCAAGGACAAAGATTGCTCAGCCTCTCTGGGTCACACTTTCTGGCCTGCACTACCTCCTGGTGAAGGAAATCTTCCTGATGTCCAATATGAATATCTTGAGCCACAATTTGTAGCCCACTCCCCAGGACAGTCTGGCACTGCCTAGTTAAGTTTGGCTCTGCTGTCTTTAGAACAGTTCACATGGATATTTTTCTGATGCTATTAGACGATCCCTTTGGCTCCTGCCCCCAGACTAACCCAGTCTAGCTCATCATCCCACCCAACCATCCTCGTAGGAACTGAGGATGGGTGTCTGTCTTTGGGTCCCCCACTCCTGCTAATTCTCTATGGTCTTGCAAACCTGCTGATGAGTCACTCTTTGTCATCCTATCAGTTGCAATTAATCACTCTTGAGGAGAACTCTTGAGTACCCTCTGTTACTGGCTGCCAGCTGGACATCAGCCCATTTATTGCTCCACTTCATGGCTGACAGTCTAGCAAATTTCTAACCCGCCTAAGTCTTCTCATCTGTTCTCTTTTTACAAATGCTATGGGAGATGATGTCAAGGCAGAGACCATCCAGTGCTCTCCCTCTTGTTCATATGCTTACTTAAGACAGTCGGAATGAATTAGCACAATTTGCCCTTGGTAAATGCATGCTGACTGTCCCTGATTACTTTTCATGTGTATCACATTCTTGGACATTGGTTTTAAGAGGACATGTTTATTTTCTCAGGGCTGAGGTTAGGTTCTCTTCAGCTCCTCTCTTTTTAAAGACAGAAGTAATATTAACCTTGTTTCCAGTCGTTGAGGACCTCCTTCAGGTCCCAGCTGGACCCACGCATTTGAATGTGTGCAAATTGTATAAGCAGACCCTAAATTGCTATTGCTCTACTGCTGCCTGCCCCTTTCCTTCTCAGACTGTGCCGCTGCATCCAGAGGTCGTGGAACTGGTGTTCACTGTGAAGACCAGCGCAAAAAAGTCATTGAGTACACTGCAGCAAAAGTGGGAAACCACTGTTGGGCTGGCAAAATACACAAAGTGAAAGGAAGAACACGGGTTTGTAGCTTTAAAAGACTTGCAGCCCGTTTCATCTTTTTATCACATCGGATCTGACTTTGCGCTTGTACAGATCGATGGCAAATTTTTAAATACTACATTGGAAAAATTTGGTCTGGTATATTTCACAAATGCGTTCACATTAAAGATGTATTGTTCTATACATTCTCTATATGTTTCAAGTTGAAATACTCAGCTATGAATGACAGCTCAGGAAAGGCTAATGAGTTATCTTTGAAGGCTGCTCAAAGAGCTCTTGCCTTTTCCAGTGCTCTTAGATACATTCACTCCCTTCCGTTTTTTACTCTAAGTACCTCTTGTTCTTTCACAAGGACTAAGCACTTGATGTTAAGAAAAAAACTGGGGAAGAGAATTAAATTAATGGAGTATTCTATGACTGTTTTTTGTAAAATACAGACTCAGGTTAATTTCCTGTGAACGACACAAGCATATTGTCACAGGCTAAGACTCAGCTTCCACAATTTTGACTGATAAAGCCAAAAAAATTTTCTGGTGACATTTTTTTCTGTGACTGAAGTCTGACTTCCCAAAAAAAAAAAACAACCCAAACATTGCAGGGTAGTGACATTTTCAAAATCTTCTGACAAAAATTACTCAAATATACCATCAAGATAAAATATTTCATTACAACATTATGCGACTGTTTCATTGAAATGTGTAAGATGTAACAAGAATCGTTCTACTTGCACGGTTTGAATGCTGAACTACATGAAGCAGAGGTGCTAAATGTTATTTCGATTGTGCTTGAAAATCTATTCCACCACCTCCGTGTAGACATGCTGAAACCCAGGGAGAAAAGCTTCTGTCCATGAGAGAGAGATATCTCTGAGACCAAAAATAACAAAACAAAACTGAATCTAACCAACAAAGAACACATTAATGTAAAAGAATAATTTGTTAAAATAAGTCAGGCTTCAGACCTGGAACACATCATGACTAAGACTCTTGCTCTATAACTACAAAGAAATAAAATTTTCTGAGACCTATTTCATACGTTCACCTGTGATCTACGTGCGTTACCCATTTACAGTCCCAAGCCTTTGCCTTGGTGGTACAGTCTAAAGAAAACTCATCTCTCTTTAGCGAGATCACTCTTGCAACAGGTTTTTACTAGAGTGTGCAGAGGAGGAGTTCTCCATGAGTAAATTGGCATAGCTAGAGAAATTGAGGCACTTCACCACAGGTGAGGATCTGATTTCAGCTGTGATTGTCCACGCCGTTGGCACTCTCCATAGCCATCCTTTCTTCTAATAGCAGTCCAATGATCTTAATATTTGTCAGTTGGGATTTTCATACAGTTCTCCCTGATGTCCAGACTGGGATACAAAGCTAGAATTGACTAATTTAGAGAAATTTCAGTCTTATCCACGCACTTCCTTCCTTTTTAATTTACTTGGAAACAAAATAAAAAACTTTTAAGACCTTGGGAAGGTTGGGGTTCTTTTTGCCCCTGAATTTATTGAAAAATTATATGGACCAAGGGAAATCAAGCTTTTCTTGCAAGTACAAGAATTATATATTCCTGCCTCTTTGAGATAAGAAGTAACAGTTCAGATTGAATGCTTTTAAAGAACTGTGGACAGTTCATTTTATGCACAGGCTGCAATGACACAAAAAGGCATGCCACCTCTCAGGGCATCAGCGCACCCAGGCATCAAAGACAATGGCACTAGACAAAATCATTGCTTTAATTCTCAGCTAATCTGTCTGACTTCTGTTCAGCTCCTTTTTTCTTCCCAGAACTCTTCATGAGGGGTAAAGAAAGGATCACACCAACCGAATGTTTTAGCTACTGCGTGCAGGCTGCTTGGAAATGTGGAAAAGCATCCATGCCAGCAAATCACAAACTTGGCATTGACTTGAAAAGTAATAGTTAGGTGGTTTACAATAGCCACCCTGCTTGTATCACCAACACCTCATGACCCGTTTTATGCTGAAATTGTTCTGGCTCAGGCATTCCCATCCCTCCAAAAAAAAAGTATGGGAAAACAATAGTGACAGTAGATAAATACCTGATGACAATATTCAGCCTTCCTGATTTTAATGAATAATAATAATAAATAATTATTAATAAGTAATAATAAATAACAACAATAAAAATAATGAATGCGAATTAATAAATAATAATTATTCACATCTTTGTGATAGTATTTCTGCACATGGTGGCAGGGCCTGTCATTAAATATATTTATTTGATTTTTCACCTCAGCAATTAATACTGCTCCCATTCCTTCCTGAACAGAGCAACTGCCTATACAGATTTAATCACTTTCAGTTGCTGTGACTGATCCCGTAATTAAGCAGGAGGTGACCAAACCTTAAATGTGAGTTAATAATTAAAGGTTGCTGTTACAAAGAATGAGTGCATGATCACATATGTACATACAGTTTTGAATTTGATAAAAATAAGAGTGCCTCCTGGATCTGACTTCTAATAATTTTGATCTTTTTGTATGCGAAGTGACTGTAAGGTGACACAAAATAACCCATAATTTTTTTCTGCGTTTGAGGTAGCAAAAAGCCTAGAGGTAGTAAAAGGCCTAGAAGACTAGGAAGAGTTTAAGGCTACCATATCAATTAAAAGAAATTTCTTAAGACTCTTGGGTAGGACGACAAGCTTGAAGGCAGGCTACAGTACCTGTGAAGTGCTTTGCATCCATATTCTTTGTTTCTAATGGCGTTATGCTTGGTTACAACAGCAAAGGACGAAAAGGCAGCTCCTTCATAGAAATCTTGATGAAACGTACAGCGCTAAATGCATTTTTCTCTACAGAAAGCCAGAAAGCATTAGTAATTTCGGCTGCAATGAGCCAGTCACTTTACTTTATTTCACTGTAAATCAACCTTGCTGTATAGAATATCACACTTTGAAGTTGCACAAAGATTGTTACTCCCAGCTAAAGCAGATACATAAACATTCAGAGAGAGTTACTTTAAGAAAAGTGATAAGTATGACTGCAGAAAAACCACTCTACATCAGCAAGAGATGAGCTAATCTGCTGGTTCCTGTGTTGCTGCAGGGATCCACTAAACCACTACCAAAAAAAAAGTGATGCAAGAGACGGGTAAATCAGTCAGTACTCAGTAATGTTCCTGCCTTAGGATCTCTTTCGATATAGGATAACTGGAAAATTCTTTTTAGTAACATTGAGTGGATCCTTAATCAGTTCTCTTCAGATGGTCTCCAAATTTATTCCAGGTAAACATTGGTACTAGGGATAAACCACTATGATGGCTTAGAATAAGGTATGGAAACACATGCCTTTTACTGAAAGTAAGTGCAGCACTTACTTCAATATTGTTTTTCTGGAAAACCTATGAATGGTTACCCCAACTGACATTGTTTTGGCCATTGGGCCGAGTGTGACCTCACAACCCAAGAACCTCATTTCCTTGGTGTTCTACTTGGGAATATTGGCGATACTTTACTGTCTGATCAAAATTACCAGCAATAATTATTTACATATTACCTCAAAGCCTGCCAGGCAAAGTAAAAAAAGAGGACCATTGGCGGTCCCCAGAATACCCATGTGAGAGTAACAAGACTGGTGACCAGACCGGCCTTTAACTGAAGAGATTCGTAATGGAACTGCAATGGTATTATTACAATATTTTTTTTGAAGATGGCAGTTCCCCTACAAAAGCACTCTTGTCTGCTGTATGTGATCCTCATTCATCAGAGCTGAGCAGACTTTCAGCTTTCAAACTGTTACGACCAGAGGAAAGGACAGAAGTACTTTGGCAATGGCAAAATAAAACCTCCACATGCTGCTCCCATATTCCTGAAGGATATTCTTCAGAGTCTCCTTTTGCAGCTGGAAGTCTGTCCAATATTTTACAACTAATGAGTTGGCAATTCTAGCTTGGACGCAGCTCCAGAATTTGTTAGTCAGTGGTGGATCGTAGGTGCTGAGCACCAGAGCAGAGCTTTGGAGACCCGCAAGTTTTAGCGAAAGGGGCTCTGCAATCCCTTGACCTTAACATGGGATGGAAATTGGATCTCCACCAGATTGCATTCCCAGAGTCTGCTGCCGAACTCTGCATCCATGATGTGCAGAGCAGGCTCTTTGAGGATCACACAGCAGACTCGAGCCAGCACCGTGCTGGATAACTTTATACCTGTTAGAATTAGAAGTACTTCCAGATTTCGTTTTGGAGGAGCACGCAAAAATCCAATTCAGGACTTTTTTTCTTAAGGAAAATAAGCGTTACATGGGATGAACTCTTCTAAGTAAAGCAAGAAGCTGAAGGGACCAATATGTCTGTTGACACCAGAAGAACTATTTCCATGTTTTTATTCCCATCCCTGAAATGGCTTGGATTTTTTCCCCTTAATGTATAAAAAACAAGCAAAGGATGTACAGTGCTGTATGAAGAGCAACTGCCTTGAGTTGGAGTTATCTTTCTGTCACAGTACTGCATAAAAACACTAAAATGACCATTTCATGAGACTAAACGGATATATTATTTATTTTAAATAGGTAAGATAGACACTTCCTCAAAATGAGGATCAGGTACTTATTCGCTCAAGTGTATTTAAAATGGTCAGCAACAGAGCTACTTGTGAACCTTGGAAATGGGACCATTGGCCTTTAAAATACTTGAGTGTTTTACAGAAATAATTTAATGGTACAAGGCTGATTAGGAAGTGTGTGTGTACATGTGCAGATAATGAACAAAATACAGTGCTACGCTTGATTCACCTGCATAAAATACATAATTCTTGTACAAATATCATTCAAATAAATGATATCTGGGATCTGCAGAATATCTTGGATATCTTGGATCTCTGGAATTATGAAAACTGACTTATGTGGAACGGAATTTCAGATTGATTGAGTGATAGCATTGATGATATTGACCCAGTGATAATGTATATAATATTCCTGCTATTGCAAGCAGGAATAATATATCATGTCAGTGAGTAGCGTGCATTCACTTCACGACACGGCTCATTGACAGCAAAGTATGGCGCTATTTCAGTTCAACATCTATCTGCTTTTAGATCTTGATCCTTCAGTATTTCCTGTTTGAAAAACACCAGGCTGCAGATTAATTTTTTTCCTGCTTTTTAGGCTGCCACTACTGTCATACAGTCTCAGCAACGAGAGTACTCTCCAAAAGCATACTTTCTGGATTGTGAGTACATTTTTTAGAGTTTCAAGGAAAGGTCATCATTAAAATGATGAAGAATTTCTTTAAAAATTATGTGCTCAAAGCTCCTCTTCTAATAATTTGCAGGAAGAGGAGGTAGAATATAAGGCTTCCTGCTGGAAAGCACATAAGAAACCTGGGTATGATGAAACTTCCTTCCACTGACCTTGCACAAAACCATGCAGAAAAATAGGTAGATGTGGATTTTACAAGTCGGGGCATAAGAGACTAACGAAGTGGTTTGACTTGATGGGATAGTTCCCACAGTGATTTATAATCTGAGATTATAAAGAACTGCCTGAAAATATTCCAAGAACAAGGAAAACTACCAAGGGAGCGTTTAGTGGAAATCTAAAATCGGATGTGAAATGATCTACAGTGTCAACGTCCAGATGATTTTTTTTTCATTGCAACCTGGAGGGAAAGGAGAGATTAACAAAATGGAGAAAGGGAATATAATTTCCTGAGTCAAACCCCAAAGCACTAGTTACCAAACACGACTTTGTCTCCAAAACACTCAGTCTGGAATATCAGATTCTTTGCAGAATTTTTGCCAAGCTTTATGAGTTTGTCTGCAGGAAGCAGCGTGTAGATCCAAGCACTTTAGGACTTTTCAGAAGATGTAAAAATGTTCTCATAACTGGATGCCCAATCTGTAATTTGGCAATGATTTCTTTCTGTCTCACGTCTTCTTGGATCACAAAATCTTCCAGGTCATTACTCTGAAAATCTTGATGGCGTCCTTTGCCAAATGGATAATATCTTGGTCAACAGAAAGCACAAGGCAGCTAAGCATTTTTACAGCTCCAGAAACCAACAGGTTTAACTCTTAAATTATGCCTGAAATGGTAGGGATGGCTTTATGGTTTTCCAAAAGACCATACTGCTCTATTATCTTTACCCTTTTATTCAAAATTTGCTGGTATCCGATCCAACTCTGGAAGTGTTGTTAAAACTGTAGGTATGGGCCTGACCCAATTGGCTCAAAACTCCTTTTTTTTTTTTTTCTGTACGTTTGGCATGTATCTTGATTTATCTGAATTTATAATCTCACAATTCACTGTTCCTGGCTGTGTCACCCAGTTTTCCTCCCTTATGCACATAAGTAAAGGCAGGCCTACAAAGAGAGATAAACCGTTCAGAAGCCAGCCTGCAAAAATGCTGTGCTCTGCAAACAAGATGCACAGTGCAGATAAGTATGGTAGGAGCTACAAGATTTGAAACAGCTTGTGTTCAGGTAAAGTCTGATGGAAGGAAACCTGGAATTTACATGCGGAGAAGTGTGAGATGAACATGGGGTTGAAAATAAAAGTTTCCAAAAGAAATTTAAAAAATCTTCGTTCAATAATTAATGTGAATCAGAGGGTCCTCAAAATAAATACAAAATAAACGCTAAGATTTTTTCTATTAGCTTATGTATAGGACTGGGTGGAGGGGACTCGCACAGGCACATTTTATGGGCATCAGTGATCAGGTGAACCATCAGGAATGCTCTGAGGACATTTGGGGTCCCTATCTAGAGATCAGAGCCTCTTCCACCTGTTAATTGGGATTAGTTCAAAAGTCTTCCAGAGGTGTCCTCAAAGGTGATCCACCCTCTGAAAGCCATTCCCCAGAGCTCCTGAAGAACTACATCACGTGTTCCATAGCTTTGTGAAAGTAGCAGTAAATAGGTGTTTTCGCTCTAGAAGAATAATCCCCTCACACACCACACCAAGATGGTTTGAGCACTACCGTTGTAATCTAACAGGTCACTGGTTTGTACTGGTAAGAAATGAACCCGATTTTTCCCAGTCACAGCCGCAGATCCAAGCTTCTTTTCACATACTAAGCAAATTATATTTGAGCGGGCGTAAATCACACTCCCGAAGATTTCATACTACCAAAACTTTACTAATATTTCTTACAGATCACATACTGTGAAATATTTGTGAATTACAAAACGAAGCATTTCTTACAGCAATCTCACATGCACTGCAGCATGTCATAATCTCACAAAATTTAATAAAATATGAGTGTCGTCCTTCTGCGCCAGATTATTCTAAATGATCAAAGCGATATTATCATTGTCAGTAAACTGAAAAAAAAAGAGTGCTTCCTGTACTCTTTATCCCTTGTTCAGTTTTTCCATCTTGCCTGTTTCTGACAGGATAACAATAATGGTTTTGTAACAGCTGTGAGCAAACGACAAGGCCCAAACCGCCCCATCCCAAAACCAGCCATCAGAGATGCTGCAATTCATAGCTCCTATTCACACCTCTGACCTTGCAGCTTCTTAGTTTCTCTGGGGTAATCCCTTGCTGACCTTTTTTCCACATAAGGGCGTTACAGGATCTATTAGTCCCCTCTCCCACCCCAGCACAGATCCAGGGTGCGTCAGAGTCCAACCCCAATGCAGTGTAGGTGCACTCAGGAGGCAATTTTTTTGTGAGTAGCGCTAAGAGATAGCGGTTGAATTGACGCTTGTTTCAGTTTAACAGAAACATAGGGGAGTTTTATAAATGTTTTGGGAATAAAGCGGCCTTGGCAGTTAAATAAGGAGTTACATGCTATTTCAGTGCAGAACATTCATTCTCACATGGACGTAAGGCATCTCTCCCTGGTTTGGCCACTTAGAAAATGTACTTTGTTTCTATAGCAGTCCTTACTGAAGCTCTGAATGAGGCAGCATGGAGATGCTGCCAGGTATTTCCTCATCATTAACAACGTCTCATTACTTGGAGAACAGTAGGCTGATAGCATCCCAGACTGCAGCAGGCAGAGCATTGCCAGCTGGTTGAGGGTGGTGATCCTTCCCCTCTGCTCAGTGCTGGTGAGGCACATCTGGGGTCCTGGGTCTGGTGCTGGGCTGTCCAGCACAAAGGAGACATAGACATGTATGAGAAACTCCAGTTTACGGTCACCAAAAAGATGGACAGACTTTTCTCAGTGGTGTCCAGTGACAGGACAAGAGGCAACAGGCACACATTGAAATACAAGAAATTATATTTAAGCGTAAGATGTCGTCTTTTTTTTTTTATTTATTTTTTTTCACTGTCAGAATGGTGAAACACTGGCACAGGTTGACATTGGTGGAGTCTCTTTTTGCAGATAATCAAAATTCATCTGGACGTGGTCTTGGGCAACCGGCTCCACCTCATCCCACTGGAGCAGCAGCGTTGGACTAGATGATCCTCAGAGGTCCTTCCCAGACTCAACTGTTGATCCCAAAGCACTGAGCAGGTACCCCGGGCATCTGTTTCCCTCCATTGGAAAAGAAAAACAACACTACTTCTGGCAAGCCTCTGGTGTAGAAACTCCCCATATCAATCTCCTGACTCAGAACCATTAATAATAGCTCATCTCATCAGCCTCAGAGGGTCACTGTGTTGGCACGTACTCATCTGCCATGCCATCTTCAGCATTTCAGACTATTTCTACAGGGTTAGAAGGCACTTGCCTTCCAGACAGGCTGAGGCTTTCCACACCCTCTCTTTCTGCTGTTTTGCTACTCGTTAAGAAACACGGTTGTCCAAAATCCTGTCAGAAGCAGACTCTGCTAAGCACAGACTCTAAAGTCTTGTGGCTTAATTTGCTGCAAAAATAAATCTAATTGGCTGACTCTAGATCCTGCTAATGACCATCAACACCTTAACACCAACTGCTTAGACTGGAACAAATCATGCTAAGAGCTTCTTTTATTAAGTGAAAAGCACAGTGTGAATGACACCCAAGGGAGACTAGTCTTCATTTTATTTATTTTTACATTTTCAAACATTATTATTTTCTACTGTTTTGCACTCTGATGGACATCCTTCTAAAAGGAAACTGCTTTCTAATTGCTAGTTTCATCTACTGTGCCAAAAATGCATTATTTCCAACACAAGAAAATCAGAGAGGGAATCAACCACAAACGCTATAACCTAGAAAATTATCCTAAATCGTACTTATTCAAATGAACATTCACATGTTGCAGAAGATTAGCTCCTTTTTCGGTCTGAAAGCTCCCATGTTGCAGAAGCTTCGTCACCTCATGTTTAAACAAAGTGCTCCAGTTTGGAGACCAAATTCCCAAAAAGTCCTGTTTTGAACTGGACCCACACAGCAAGATGTTTAAACTCAGTGTAAATCCCCAGATTGACAGACTTTGGATTCTGAGTATGCATACTGCACACTAAGAGCAATGAATTCAGACTGAAAAACAGCATCCAGGATGATTTTCATACGCAAATGGAGCACATGGAAAGATGTTTCGACACACTTTTTGCAAAAGAGAATCACGTTTAGAACAGTCACGACCTAAATAAAACATCTGAAATGTAGGCTTTTCTTGGGCTGAGAAAATTCCACCCCACCTTCTTCATTGTCAGGTGATGATACAACCTTAACGGCAAACATTTTGAACAGTCTACATGGAAAAAAACCCCACAATTTAAACCCTTTCCTATTGAAGCAGGGAAGCTTGTCCAGACGAGAATGCAAGAGTGATGGTAGCAGAGGAACGGGAAGAAATATGACTGTGTACCTTGCCAGGGTATTCGCACAGGAAAGAGTTCGTCTGTGCTTTTTTCTCAAGTGGTTTTCTGTTCATCAGGTGGTCTTCTTAGTTCGTTCTTCACAAGTACCCAGCTCTTCACGTGGGTGGTAGGGGGAAACAAAAAACTTAAAGAAGGTGCTTAGAAACACCAACTTTCTCAGCACTATAACCTCCAAGTCAGAGCCATCCAAGTCAGTCACGAAATATCATAGGGGTTTTCTTCCCAAACTCTCTGGTGGCTATATAAAGGGGCAGACTGTCAGTCCTTGTCTCCTGGGGAACACATGTACCATTTTCCCAGGATTCCCAAGGAAACATAAGGCATCACAGCTGGGATTCGCCTACTCCTTTGCTGGGAGCTCCATGTATTCCCCTGCTCCATGACTGAGCAAGTACCAGCGAACAGGGAGGTAATTCACTGCGTCCACAAAAGGCAGTGACAGCAGCATCTCTGCTAAACACTGGCGAGTTCTCCTCTGTCGGATCGTTTTGCTCTATGCCTCCTTTGCAAGTATGTGGTACAGGATACAGACAAGCCTAAAACATTAAATGCCTTGTAAGCAGAAGAAATATCAGTCTCTACGTACTCCCATTAAAATACTGTATGACCTTGGATAAGTAATTGGATATGCCTATGCCCCAAATATCTTTTGTAAAACGCGGATAATACTACCAATTCAGTCATTTTAAAGTGATGTGCCAGTGATAAGCACTATATACCGACTTTCTAAACAGAAGTAATACCACTATGAGTCATTGCCTCTGCTAGCCTGAGTGGAAATAGGAAATCTTCTTACCCATACACATCAAAAACAAGCGGTATGATTGTATTTACTAATGAACCAGGCTGCTGAATCTCAGTTTCATTAAAATGCTTTTAAGGTTCACTTACGAGATGTCAAGGTTTGTGGGCAGAAACGAGCTCATCCCTCACTCGCAAAATTTCTGCAGAGCTGGGGAATGACCACTTTACCTAACAGACTTGCCAGCGGGCAGATCAGATCAGGCTTGGAGATAGTCTGCTTCGGGAGCTGGGAGCTCAAATGGTGTGGAAAGTAAAACATTATTTAGAGCAGCCTTCCAGCTGCTTTAATTTAAAGCAGAGGGTGGGAAATTCAAATTAGGGGTAATGCAAATGGTACTAAGACTTTTTGTATCTGTCTCTGCCCAAAATACAGGAGCAAAGCATTAGACAATCAGGATTAAACAATAAGAGCCTCCCTTTTAAGGAGCAAAGCTTTTTCAGCAGCAACACAGGCTCTCCAAATTAGAGAATTACAATAGTGTAAGGCAACCATAGTAGGCTGTTGTGCAAGGTTTACCTGTAATAGACCTAAACAATGGTGGAGGTAGGACACGTTAAAGCTGCCATTGACTTCTCTCTCCCGCTCTCCCACACTGTAAAACAGTTTGTCTTTGTTCCTGCTCAAATTTGATTTAGTTGTCTTTACTACCCAAATAAGGGTGTCATGAAAATGTTCTTCTTCTTAATTATTTTCTTCTTACATGTCAAGTTGGTAATTTTTTAACCTGAACTAAAAAAATATATTTAAAGCAAAACAGATGGGCTTGTATTTTTGTCTTGGGTTTGCTTTGTTTTATTTGTATTTTTTGTATTTTGTTTTTTTTTTTTTTTTTTTACTTTTTTAATAAAGTGTTCATATAGCTTTGCAATGAAACAATTTCAGCAAAGTTTTTGCACCAGCTGTGTTCTAGCCAGGTAGCATCTGCATATTTTGAGAGGAATCACCTTTGGGGCTGGTGCGCTTGTGAAACCCAAATGATGCACTGGCCAACACAGAAATAATCTCTTTTTCTAAGAAGTCAGAGCAGGGAAGCCAGAAAAAAAGCACAAGCTTTTTGGTAAAAGACCACACGGCCATGCCCTGCTTTTCCTGGTTACTCCCGATGTCCTAGCCACATCACCACTTTCTCTGTCTTTGGTACCATGAAACCTGCTTTATGAGACTGCTTAGAGGGACGGCAACGTTGAGTTGGTTGATGTATGGGAGCTGTTTCCTAATGAAAGTGCACCAACCTATCTAAAAAGGATGCAATGGGTGATAATCTGAAGACATCTGTTAAGAAAGAAATTGTATAACAACTCACCATGCTTACCTTGGTGCCCAGGAATTCACTCATGGATCACCATCCCTGTGGTAGCTGCTGTACCAACACAGAACAGAAAGGGAACTGCAGCCTCTTCAGAGCTTCATGGAGAGCAAAGATTGGGCCAGAAGGACGGAAGAGGCAGTGAGACACTGGTCAGCATGACAGACTATAGATGACATGGTCCATGGGATGGGTGACCTCTCTGGGATACACACCTTTCCAATCAAAAAAGAAATACCAAGTTTAGGCAACCGACCTCACGGGTGACTGGAATCTGGGCACGGCCCTACATTTACTTAGAAGCACTTTGAAAAGATCCTGAATAAATGCTAGTATTTTGTAAAAGTGGATTCATTTGTATTTGCCCTCTACACTGGAAGGCAATGAGTGGCTTTGAACAAGAAATATTTTCGTTTACAGGTGTAAACTTAAAGCAGAATTTCATAATTTGAAAATTTGTAACCAGTGCCTGCTAGCAATCAATGAAAAATCTGCAAGTCTATTTTTTAAGCATATTTTTGGCTCACATTTATAAATCACATATTGTTTGTATTTACATATTTTTCTAAAGAATATTTTCAATATTCTGGAGCTTTATTTAATCATTGTCTTGGTTTTTTCCATTTGTTTCAAAGTGAGAACACACAGCAGGAGAATTATTATTTTTGTCCCTCTAAAATACTCTACACATCTTTTTCCCTTTTTTTTTTCATTTTCAGACTAAGGAGTTGTATGATTCAAATAAATTCAACCTTTTCAGTTTGAACTGCTCTCTGTAGGATTATACTCTGTGTGTTTCTGGCTGTAGTCTTTCTTGCTAAAAGGGAACAGATAGGTGTAAATGATATTCACACCTCTTAATTGGAGTCATTAACAGTTCTCTGGGTTATCTTCCAGCATAAGACCTTGGGCTTCCTAAGGAGCAACTAGAAATAAGAGCCAGGAGTCGCTGCAAACTTTTGCTTATATAGGAATGTCAGTTAAAAGTGTGATTTTTGTGTTTGGTTTTGGTTTTTTTTTTTGCAGCATTTCTTTTCTGGCTACATCTCTACTGCAGACAAGATTTTATGAGCAAGATAGTACTTTTGTTGGTATAGCTGTTTCATTTGAGCTGATATAAGCAAGACCATCACCAAAGCTTTTTTTCCTTGTACACTCTGTGTCTATTAGGAGATATTCCCGGTGTAGTGACATGAGCTGCAGGCAGGAATTTTTGTTTCTTTCTTTGGTGATGCAAGTTCTTAAAAGTTTTTTTGTTTGTTTGTTCCTGTTTAGCATTGTGCAATCCTTTTTCGAGTAAGGAGAAAAAAATCAATTATTTACCTTGTTTTGCAGAACATACACAGAACTGATGGAAGCAATACTCTCTCAACAGCTTGATAAAATACACTAACAATTCATGAAAAATTCAGGTACAAGCCAAATATAGTCTATTCATGAAACCGAACCAATTTACACTGCTTAACTGTAGTGAACATCAAAACGTCCTTTCACGGCCTCTTAAAAAACATGTAGCATCTCTGCGGGCTTTTCTTGTATTTGCCCTTGCATGAGCCTGCCCCAAATCCACAGTCTGATTTCTCACCCTGCTCCAACAGCCGTTCAAATTGTGTTCACTGGTACAAATATTAGCAAACGCCATGTGCAGTTTTCGTCTCTAAGCTCCAGTCTAGGCAGAGGAGATTACTACCACAACGAAATCCATCATAATTTTTGCACCATCCAGATAGGTAGGAAGCTTGCCAATGAACCCACACTGCTTTTGCTGAATTAATTCGTACTGTTAGGTTGGTTTCAACCCATGAAGCATCTAAGTAAGAAGAGTCTCATGAAATAATAGTATTGGTAGCTGAAAGCTAATAAACCAGCAGTCAGGAGAGACTGTGTGTATGCGTAAAGGTGATATGTACCTCTGCTATATTCCTTAAATTGACCACTACATGGCACACACAAACTCTTTATTCTCTTCTATATCTGGATAAAACAGCAGGAGATGTTAAATAAAATGCCTGGCTAAGCGTGGCCTGAAGAAAATTTAAGAGTGGTAAATGACATATCTCCTTTCTTTAAGTTCAGAAGACTGTGGGAAAAATTTAGATCACAGAGAGGCACGAAGTGGACAAAGCAAAACAAAATGAACCCTCTGTAGGGACAGATTCAGTAGAGATAGTTTCTGTAGATAGAAATAAATTGAGGAGTGTTTTCTACAAGCCCAGAAACTGCTCATCACAGAATATGCAGGGTTGGGTTTGCAAATGAGGTGGACTTAAATGTTGGAAACCTCAAAGTCTTGCCACCTCATAGATTTCACAGGAGCCATCTGGGATCCCAGATACCCGGTAAGATGCATAAGAAAGAGTTCAAAAATGAGACAAGCAGCCCAACGCCCTGAACTGAAAAACGTCTTAGTTCATTGTAGGCAAGTGCTGAATGAGAACCAGAGTGTGACCTTTCTGGCAGAGGGTCTGAAGCTTAATTCTGGGGGCCACCTTTGCTCATCATTCATCAGTACCATTGGTCTCTAACGCCAAGTCAACTCTCTCTTCCTCAGAAAAAATAGTGTAAAAGGGAGTTATGGTATATTCTTCCCTCCACCCTGTGAATAAAAGAAATTTTCATATAAAATTTTCCCAGGAAATAGCTTGGAATACCAAGTTGCTGGATATCTAGAGGAAAGTTTTTCTCAGCCTATTCTCTATCTGTCCAATTTGATGTAAAAGTTGTAGTTATAAATGGGGGAAAGAACTTGAATATGTGTCTTTGAGGTGATTGCCACGTATATAGACACCTATCCTTTTGAGCTCTCTATCTAGTCCGATGTACATTTTACAGTTGAGCCTCAGTTCACTCACAAGCCTATCCATCATCTCAGCTTTTATTGAATTACTCTTTGTTTTAGTAGACAAGAATTTACAGAGCTTTTTCTCTTTTTTCCCTTTATTTCTTCTTCTTTTTTTTTTTTTTTTTTTTAATCTGCAAACATACTGTGCTATGAGGACCCTTGGAGCTGTACGAGCCAAATAAACCTTGCAATGACATTTAAAAAGTTGCTTTGCATTCGTATAACCTGGCTGTAATCCTTCTGTGTCTCAGAATTCACCACACTATCAATCACTTAAATTATTGAACTGGATTTCACATAAAATCTATTCAGTTGTGGAATACTTATATGTTCAAAATTTAGTGAAGCTTCTTTCCCCCAACCCATGGAACAGATAGCAAAGGTGAAGCCAAGATGAACTGTCCTGGGAAAAGGAGGCTGAGGTAATGCAAAGAGAATCAGTGCTTCAGAAAACATTTTAAAATATAGCTAAACAATGCTCCAAAAATATAATTTTCACTGTTGTGACTTAAAGTCATATGAATCCTTATGGGAAGGGCAGAAATACATAACAATGATCTTAATACATCAATACATAACTAATATCACAGCACTACAAGGCAAATTGAAAAATCAAGAAAGAAATGCCACTCAAATAAATTTGTTCTTAAAAAGCATATATGTCACAGATGCTTGTCCCATTCTGTTCCAATCATTTTTTCCATAATACTGGACACTCTTGGCTTAAATGCACATGAAATTAACCTATCTGTTATCTCAGAGTTGCTGTGTAAATGCTAAATTTGACTTCTTACTCTCTGCCTATTTTTACTTTTCTATATAAATAAAAATGATGTAAAAAGATACTTTTATACTTGATTTAGGGAAGTTCAGCAATGTTCAGCTCCCAATAGTAAGCTATCTTTCTAAATGCAAGAGCTGTTTTTCCTATGATTTTGTTGTCTCCTATGAATTTTTAAAAAATGTAATTTATTCATGAGCAGAAGTGAGTAAAACCACCGGTTTCCCAGTGGAGTCGTATTGTTAACATGAACCATATCTTTCCTGACCTTGCATAGCAATTGTAGGGGCTGCACTCCATAATTGGTCCAAATACAAATACACTTGTAAATCAGGTAGGCTTCCTGGAACTTTGGAACACCACCAGTGCGTCTGGTTTTATTCAGACCCAAGTCTCAATTGCAACTGACCAAAAAATTACACGCCAGCTAAACCTATCCGACCTTTCATGCCTGAGCTTTCCACCCCCATTCTCTTCTACACAAATTAAAATGAGGTTCTCTGCTGAAGCCAAAATCTTCCAATATGCTTGTCATGAACTGCTGAATTTACTGTTCACATCTTTTTTACAATACAGATTAAGTGTGGATCCAGAGCTCTGCTTCAAAGGGGCCCTCCAACTGCCATATTTTCATCATAGCATGCATTCACGATGCAAATATAATATCCATCTGGGCCTTTTATAGGCTTAATTTATCCCTGCTTATTTATCATAATTAAGAGCACCATATGATAGGAATCCTTGTGGTATCTCTACTGATCTGGAGTAGGGAGAGATCACTAACCCTACTTATGAAATCCAGCAATTAAATTACATGATATCACTCATCATAAAAAAACAAACCCTCTGCTAATGACATAAATGTGTTGGACTAACCATTTCTGTTCTAGCACATATGTAAAATCAGGGGGGAAAAATGACAGAACATCAAAGATGAGAGAGCCCTGCAGAAGCCCCAAGGAAAGTTCCCAAGCCACTGGTTTTGAAAATATGGTACACCGCGGATTAGTTCTACAGTGATAGAGATGTAACTACAGGGCATGAGCTGCGTCAAGAACTCCAGGTTGGGGGATTTGGAGAAGCTCTTCTGAAATCAAGTTTATGTGACTGGTGAAGTTACTTTAAGACACTCCAAGTGCAGTCTGATTCAGGGCTGACCCAGCTTCTCATCTCTTCCCATAAAAATAATAAACACACACATACTTGGACCTACGTTTTAGGAGGGGTATTTTTCTTAACAAGTATCTTCTGCAACCACCTAAAGCAATATCTAATTAAAATATTTAAGACAAACAGTAACATAACCAACAGCACTTAACATGTTGTGGAGTCTCTGTTCAGAGTCAATAACGGGGTGCAGTGCAAAATGTTTTTGGCTAGGTCTAAGTGAGCTAGTGTGTTAACTGTGGCAAAACAAAGTCTTGTGAAAATATACCCAGTCAGCTCCAAACCCAGGTATACAACTGTGCTGTCACAAGAGGATAGGGACTGCTGTAGATCCTAGACCTCAGCTGGTCAGTCCTTATCACCCTTCCTTATAGTCATGGCCTAAGATATTTAGACATGGATTTGTTCAAACATGCCAGAAGTGTATGTCTGTACTGAAGGAGATAATTAATGGTGACAACGTGCCTTACTCCCTTTGAAACTGGTAAGAAATCTCTGCATGCTAAGGGGATGTCATAAGCCAACAAAAAGGCCAAGGGCATCCACACTTATGTTTGGAAGAGCTGAGCATGAGTTGTTCTTTCAAGACAGAGCAGTCAGTGGGTGATGCTGCCTCCTTCTCAGACCAGACTCTGGCTGTAAGAACCTTGTCTGTATGTGAAGAAGTCACAGTGACACCATCTTCTTTCCCCTTTTCCCTCTTTCGATGGCGCTCAAATCACCAGTCCCTCCACCATATATGGAAGACCTTGAAGTCCTCTCGTTGAGGATTGTCTACATAGGAGAAGACGAAAAATTATACATCATTTGAAAGGACAAGTCCATCTTCTAGTCTGTTCCCATCTCTCACACGCTCTTCATTGCTTTTCATCCAAAGGCTCCTTGCTGCAAAATAATCAGCGTCTGCCTAATCAGACCCTTCAGCCCCTCAGAAACCTGGCAGGTCCCAGATAGGTACTAAACCCAGGGCTGATCTTGAGATGTTTCAACACAGAAATATTGGGGCTGAAAGAATTTTCAGTTTAAACAGTGAAACCTGCAGTGACATTAAGCAGCTATGAGCCATGGGCATTTTGTTGAAATGCATTTAGTTGTCTGAAGTATTTATCTGTTTTCTATACAGGCCCTTGTGGGATTTCCCAAAGTGCCGAAGAATTTCATATACCTAATTCCCATTGAAATTTGGACCTTAGGAGTCGCTGGCTTTCAATAAGACTTTCAGAAATCGTACCATGTCTTTAATGAACTTGCAAGTTTTAATGAATAGTCATGCAATTTTGGAGTCTTCTTGTCTGGAAGCAAAGCTGGGCTGTAAATCATTACACCATTAATAGCTGTTCCTTCGCCTTTCATTCCTAAGTATGGTAGTAATTATCTGTTTTGCAAAGCATAATAAAATATGTGTCTTCATAGTCAGAATATTCATGTAGCGACAATTCTAAAGTTATCATAGATGATGTATAGGCAGCAGTGTGTCCATAGTTAACCAGACTTCTTAGAGAGCTCAGTTTTTAACCCCAGGGCCATAAACTTTGGTTTGGGAAACCACAGTGGCCCACAAATCACCAGAAACGATGGAGAAAGATTTCTCCAGTGTTGGAAAAAGGCTACATCCTTGCTGAATTGCAGAACTTCAAGTTTGAATGTGATTTCAAATTCTTCACCAACGCAATGATTTTAGGTACGCTGTAGTTAATTATTGTTGTTGAAAATTTTTCCACTCTTCCTGCCACAGGAGACTGACCCTACAGAGACAGCAGCTGAGACCTGCTGCTCCCTTCCAGGCTGTTCCTGTGCACCAGGAGGATGGTGTATGGCGTATGCTTACTGCCAGCTCTGTGCTCAGTCATCGGCACTGGCAAACACCTCTGGTAAGGTCTTGTTATGGCTGCCATGCTTGCTCTCCCTCCACTGCCTTGTCCTGAACGTGTGGCCACAAGCTCCCGCGTTTTCCCCCATGGCTCTTCAAACACATAGGGATGGGCTTTTTGCAGCCTGTGCCCCCACTGTTTGATGCCACCCTAAACCTTATATCCATCTTTACACTAGTTCAAATAGTATTATACCACACATTTGAAATGCAGATTTTACATTTGTTCTTGCCAGAGACTTTTTTTTTTTTTTTTTAGGAGAGTGAATAGTAAAATATTTACGAAACTCTTACAGCTTGAAAACTACACGTGGGATTAAAATAGAAACTAACAGAGCAAAAAAGATCACCGTAGAGATGTTTTCCAACGTTTACTGTGAACTTCCTTCGGTGCCAGGAACTGGTTGAGTTAGATTGCGTTCTCTACCAAAATTGCATGGAGTGAGACTGTTGAACTGTGCGTGAAAGGGGCAGCTTAAGAAATTGCAGAAAAATTATGCAGTAAGCTAGAGGCACAAGATACGAGCAGCCTTCAAGGTGGTGCAGTCTTTTCACCAAGGTTAGCTGAAAACTCCACACTTCTGTAGCACAACCAGATCATGAGCATTATAGCACATTTAAAAAAATGCAAAAAACCCACAACCTCTAAGGTAAGCACAAACCTGCAAAGTTTCTGTTGCTATAACTGTGCCACGATAAGCAAACTCATCAGAGCCTTTCAGACCAAATACAGAATATTCCCACAGGAAGAATTTTGCTGCCAAGGCTTATAAAAGCCCTTTTCTGTCGGTGCAGGGAGCTGCCCCACAAATGCCACAGGGGAGCACAAGAGCCTGGGGCAGAGAGGGGCTCTCCATACATCATCACATGTAAGGAGGTAGAGACTGTAGTGTAAATCTGCACTTAGTGGTGGTAAAATCTGCAAAAATATCTGATTTTTCATAGATCCAAGAACCAGCACTGAGCTGTGCAAAGCCTGGTTAAACTGTGTCCTGCTCTAGCCACGTGCTTGACTAATTAAACATACTTTGCCTATGTGAGGCAGGATTCAGGGGGCCTCTTCTCTGTTAATTTACTAGGTTCCTGACTTATTAATTCACTGTATCTGTAAGTTTCTTCTTCAGGGAGGGGGTAGGTGTGAAGACAGGAAACTTTTTTGCTTTAGAGCTGCTGAACCATGTTTAAGGATGTGTCTTAGCTTTGTGAATCCCCCAGACTCCTTTTTTTTTTCCCAAAAAATTTATTTAAGAATATTATTTTTAGCCATTTGTAAGAGACTTCAACAACACTTTCTCACAAAACCATGGCAATCTGTGACAGGCTACCCCGTGCAGTTCCTCTTGGTTTGGAAATCGGGAAAATATTGTGGGGAGGCTGGATATGCTCAGGTCAGTTCTGGAAGAAATTTTAGTCCATTTAAGATGTGAGTTTCCAATCGTGTTGGAAAGACAGGGTGGCTCCTGACAGAAGCCCTGTCAGGGCTTAAAAGGGTTAAACAGTGCTGATTGAGTTTGTTTTTAACTAGTCCTGAAGAAGTCCAAGCCTACAACAGCAGTTCTAGCCACTCATTTGTTTAGCAACGAATAAGAACACCTCAGTCTTTTTCTCAACATTTAGCAAAACTCCTTTTCTTTATATATGACAGAATTGGTCATCTGAATCTTTCTTCATTCTCTAGTTTGTATGCACCAAACATTTCTTTGTATCTTATACTCACCTTCTTCCCATCACATGAGCTTCCTTCAGAAACCTGCTAGGAGATGGGAATGAAATAAATAGACTTTTAAACAGGTTTATGATTACAAAAGCCTAGTGCTCGAAGAAATCTGACTAGTGAGACTAGAAAACCCACCCTTCTCGTCTGCTGAACTGACTGTGGTGAACAGTAAAAATTTGCCACTGGTGGGATTTTCATCAGAGAACAGGTCATTTCACTTTGGCTCTTTCAAAGAAACTGCCTGCACAAGGATAGTCTCCGACCTGTCGTTCAGCTTCTCTGAAAATGCCGTTTAATCGGAGTCCTGCTCCTGGGTTGCTGCTGTCAAGTGTGGGAGAGAGTTTGCCCATCTCCCAAGAGTTCGGACCTCCCAGGAGCCGGGTAAGCCCCTTTCACACGCAGCCCTTCCTAGTGGTAACAGATAGGACGCGGTGATGCTGAAAGCTATTTCGATAATGGACCCTTGTGCAGAAGACTTTAAAAGCACCGTGCTGTTGCCCAGCAGACCCTGCGATCTACAGTTGAGCCGCCACAGCTAGGAGAGTCTCTTTCTCCCATATTCAGGAACGTTGTGGAACTAAGGAATGAGGAGGGGCAACAAAATCATTCCTTTCTGGGGATTTTGTTGTTTTCCCTTGGAAATGCAGAGTGCTCTGACGTTTCAAAGAGGAATTGCTCTACATCTTCACCTTGAAGGTGTTTAGGGCTGAGGGGGTCTCGCTGCCACTGTTTTCTCCGCAGGCATTGCAGCAGACTTTCCATGTCATACAAAATGCAGGAAGGTTGTGATGACTCTGAACAAAATAAAAATAGTAAGGAAAATAACATTATTAAACACAGTACAACCCAGTTTCTTCCCAAAGGGGCTTTTATGGGATCTGAAGTTTCCAAGGGAAAGGAAGTAATAGAGCATTTAAAAAGTGGAGGACCAGTAAGTGGCTTTATGTAGGACAGAAAACTTAGCTTTAGGAGCTTTGGTTATTCAAGGGAGATTGTTGCAGTCTAACGGTCAATTGCTGGTTCTTGTGAAGAATTCTGAAGTTTATTAGTCTTTCTACCTTTTTTTTTTTTCCTGCAGGCAGGAAGAAAAAGATTTTTTTTTTCTGTATTTTCTCTTCCACTCTGCTTCCTCTGTATTCCCTCCTTCCTTTTGCAGCAGAACCCCTCTGGCAAGCAGCGTTGAGCAGCTCCTGCCACCTTGCCCACTCCCCGCTTCCTTTCCCACCGTGAGAAGCAAATTACAGGACCTAACAAGGGCAGAGAAAACCAATGGACACCATGTGGACAGATAGTTCATCTGAACCACTAGCTCTGCACAGCAGTCTTTGTTTTGAGTGCCAACAGATTTTGATTAAGGTACTGGGAATAGAAAGAAGAATTTAAAGGAAGGATAGTGTATCCAGGAAACCAGCATTAATTAGCCCCTGCTCAATCCAGCAAGAGTTTGAAATCTGAGTTCATTCTACATTATTTGTAATTTACCTAAAAGCTTTACAGCTGTGTAGCTGCTGACACATTCTTCCATAGCTGTTAGTTAAAGGTAAACTTCCACCTAAATTCCAGTGACTGTCAGGCCAAAAACTGAGATTAGAATTTTATCTCATGTAAATGGACAAAGCTCCACCCTGACTTTGCATCCTACCCCTTATCTTGATCTCATTTATATTCCTAAAAAGGAGCACAGAAGAAGGCTAGGGGGTGGGAAAACTTTTATTCAAAGTTCTAATCCCCTGGATACAGTCTGTGATGGATGCGATAAATTTGTTGACAGAAGACCCTTTATATCAAATCTCAGAACCTAGTATAACAGCCAAGAGCTGAGAATTTCACAAGATTTGGTTCATTTGCTTTCAAGTAGTGGCTATGTGATTTAAGGCTTGTTTTTGGTTGTATTTTTTTTCTAAAGCAACCAAAAAGATATCACCCATTCCCCCACCCCAATATGCAAATGTCTCAGTGTTAAAGTATTGCAATATCCAACTTCTGGCCTCAAAGGAGGATTCTGCAGTCTTGATATCATATGGCTAAGTTCCCAAGATAAGTAGACAAGGAGGCTTAGATGCCACTAAATGAAATGCAACACACGCAAAGAAGTGGTCCCTGGGAAGGGACAGCTTTCTGTGTAAAAAATTAATCTTTATGGTGTTTGATAGCATCATAGAATCATAGAATTATTTTGGTTGGAAGAGAGCTTTAAGATCATCAAGTCCAACTGTTAACGTAACACTGCCAAGTCACCACTAAACTGTGTCCCTTGTTGCCACATCTACAGGTCTTTTAAATACCTCCAGGGATGGTGACTCAACCGCTTCCCTGTGCAGCGTGTTCCAACGCTTGATAACCCTTTCAGTGAAGAAGAATATAACATCCAGTCTAAACCTTCCCTGCTGCAACTTGAGGCCGTTTCCTCTTGTCCTATCGCCTGCTACTCAAGAGAAGAAAGCAAGCCCCATCTCACTATACCCTCCTTTCAGGTAGTTGTAGGGAATGATAAGGTCTCCTCTCAGCCTCCTTTTCTCCAGGCTGAACAACTCCAGCTCCCTCAGACCCTCCTCATAAGACTTGTGCTCCAGACCCCTCGACAGCTTTGTTGCCCTTCTCTGGACTCACTCCAGCTCCTCCACCACTTTCTTGTAGTGAGGGGTCCAAACCCATGCTGACTGGGCTTGCGTCTGGTTGTCGTGTAGGTGCCACATGATGGCACTCAAGATGATCCGCTCCATTACCTTCCACAGCATCGAGGTCAGACCGACAGGCCTGTAGTTCCACAGATCCTCCTTGCAGCCCATCTTGTAGATGGGTGTCACATTTGCTAACATCCCATCAACTGGGACCTCTCCAGTGAGCCAGGACGCTGATAAATGACGGAATGAGGCTTTGAGAGAGAGCACTTCTGCCAGCTCCCTCAGCCCCCTGGGGTAGATCCCATCTGGCCCCAGGGACTTGTGTGTAAGTGGTGTAGTGGTTTGCTAACCATCTCCCCTTGGATTATGAGGGGCTTCATTCTGCTCCCCATCCCTGCTGTTCTGCTCAGGGGGCTGGCTACCCAGAGGAAAACTGGTCTTACTACTAAAGACTGAGGCAAAGAAGGCAGTAAGTACCTCAGTCTTTTCCTCATCCTTGGTCAGTGTGTTTCCCCCCCACATCCAATAAGAGATGAAGGTTCTCCTTAGTCCTCCTTTTGCTGTTAATGTATTTATAGAAACATTTTTTATTCTTTTTTATGGCAGTAGCTGTAAAAGTACTTTTACTTTCAGTACTTTACACAAGGACCCAGTAATGTTTGGGAATCTGCCACATTGAATATTCTCTGATTTTAATACTGAATAGCTACCAGGAGTCATCTTCCTTTTCTTTCAAGAAATTAAGGCCCTTTATTCAACTGGACAGTGGTTAAAGCCCTTCCTCAGCACAGGGGAGTTATCAGGGTCATTTTCACCTGTCAAACGCAGGGGAGTCCACTCTGAGAGAGGACACGTCCTACCCAGCCTGTCACTGCTGCTACCAGGGCAGGAAACAGTTAAAAACTGTCCTGTATGGGAGTAAGTGGAAGTGTGACTCTCTCTCCTAATTGCCAAAGCTATGTATTTTACATTTTAGCCTGTTGCAGGCTCTGGATAGAATTGCATAGGCATAATTTGACATGATCAGAGCAACAATGATATAAACGTGACGTCTTTTTATTGGCCTTCTTCCTACTCATCTAAAGCATAAATAAAGAAAACAGAAAAGTCTTCTGGATGTCATCTGTCTAAGCATTTAAGCCTGTGTTCAAGACATGATTTTTGCAAAATTTTAACCTGTTTATTCTGGTTCTTCCTCTCCTATCTATAGATTACTGTGATGCATTTTTATTGTTGCAGGGGAAGCAGGTATAAAAAAAAATAAATCACAAATTGTCCTAAATCAGTTAGTTTTCTGTTCATTTCAGCATTGCTTGTCAAGGGTGTTCTTTACTCATAGGACAGTCTGTTTTCCAACATGCATAAATGGTTGCCCAATGGATGATGTGGCTGAGAAAGGAAGGTTATGGTCCAAATGGGTCAAGCAAACACCTTCTGCTGACAGAATTGTAGTGAGTGAAATACTCTATGAATGGCCTTTGGATGGGTTCATAAGTTCAGAACTGGAACTGTAAAATGAACAGAGACAAACAAGAAACAAACATCAAGTGCAGAGCAAAAAATTGGTTCTACATTTTGCTTGAAACCTCCCCCAAGTGTCAATTTGTAATGAATAAGGTATTAAAAAACCTCACCATTTCAAAATTGTAAATAATAATTTCATGCGATCAGTAACACTAGCATTTTCTGCTGTGGTACCACAGCTTTTTCCCATGCTACATGCCCAACTCCTCCAATAAGAAAAATAAGTGGCACCTAAATGAGCAACTACGACTAGTAAAATCTCTGGTTGTTCCATCATAACTCCACTGAATAGAACAAAAACGAGGAAAAAAACCCCACAGACTATTCAGAGTATAACATTGTAGGCATTCTAGTGATCTGTAATGGTTCTACCATAATAGGGAAATCCTTACATTAATATTTTTCAGTAATTCCAATCCCTCATGGATGTATGGGTTTGTTTTGCACTTGAAGTTATACAAGTGAACACTCATAAGAGCTATGTTGACCTTCAGTGACAGTCAGATGAAATCCAAAGGACCATACTTACAAAACAGACTGCAAGATCACAACCGATCCCATAATTTGTGAATTACTAGCTGCTATTAAGCAGTTGTTTAGCAAAGGACAATGTATGCCTTTGCAGTTGAACAATTGCGTGCTAGCAGGCTCAGAAAAGCTAAAAGGCACCGACTGTTTTATCCTCTTCTAAAACAAAGCCAGTATTCAGTTAACAGTTATTGATATGCCAAAAAGAGAACAAAACCAAGACAATAGAAAAATCCACTCCAAATTATAACTGAAAAGAAAGGAAAAAAAAAAACGGATGGCCGTTTAATCACGGCAGTGATTTTCAGAAGCAGTGAAGAGCAGCAATGGCTGCCAGATTTTCACAAACCAGCTAAGCCTGTTGGGCATGCAGTGCGGGCTAATACGCTTTGAAAACCTGGCCAGCAGTTTCATTATGGAAACTGCCCAGTTATAAGCACGTTCATAAATGTGGTCCTTATTTAACAAAGTTCAGATTGCTGTTGATAATCAAGTTCCACTTTGGGCTGCCAAGAACTTAAAACTCTTGTTACAGGACCTTTTTGCCATAATGGTAAAGTATCAGAAAGGGCCAATTTAGACCCCACCAGCAAAACCACAATTATTTCATCTCATCGCTGCATTGCCTTTTTTCTGCAGCATTTATCAGGTTAGTCCAAGGAAGAGATGGGTCATTTTTCCCTAAGGAGTACTCCCTTCTGCTTCTCTCTTTGGGGCTCAGTGGCTTTTCTCTGCAGGTCTTCACACCAGTAGCTTGACAGCCTCCTGCTTATTCTTTTGTGGGGTTGACATGCATCTGCATTTTGTTCTTGTAATACGCATACATCATGATGGAGAACAACTTGGCCTTCAAGGGCCTCCAGGGATAATAAAAAAAAGCAAGAACTAAGCTATAATGAATGCCTTTAAATTTCTGAAGGCATTGGCTAGAATGTCTGCTACATCACGATGTGGTCGTGTTTCCTCTCTTCTTTTGGTACCTGAGTATTGCCCTACCTTTGCTTAAACAGGTAAAAGTAATAGCCACATTCAAAAGGCTACGCATAACCCCTTTACTTCAACAAGTGTTCACCAATAAGCTAGGAATCCTTTGATATTTCCTTCAAAAGCATTTAATGTGGCTTCAATCCTGAAAAATCACACTTTTTTACTCAAGGTCCTTTAGAGTCAATGGGTAGATTTCACCAAGGCCAAGTGCCGGGTCCTGCACTTGGGCCACAAGAACGCCATGCATCGCTGCAGGCTTGGGGCAGTGTGGCTGGAGAGCTGCCTGGCAGAAAAGGACCTGGGGGTTCTAATTGACAAGCGGCTGAACGTGAGCCAGCAGTGTGCCCAGGTGGCCAAGAGGGCCAATGGCCTCCTGGCTTGTATTAGAAATAGTGTGACCAGCAGGAGGAGGGAGGTGATTGTCCCCCTGTACTCAGCACTGGTGAGGCCACCCCTTGAGTATTGTGTCCACTTCGGGGCACCTCAACACGAGAGAGATCTCGAGGTGCTGGAGCGAGTGCAGAGGAGGGCAACGAAGCTGGTGAAGGGCCTGGAGAATAAATCTGATGAGGAGCGATTGAAGGAGCTGGGAGGGTTTAGTTTGAGGAAGAGGAGGCTGAGGGGAGACCTCATCGCTCTCTACAACTACTTGAAAGGCCATTGTAGAGAGGTTGGTGCTGGTCTCTTCTCACAGGTAATTGGCGATAGAACAAGAGGGAATGGGTTCAAGCTGCAACAGGGTAGGTTTAGACTGGACATAAGGAAAAAATTCTTCCCAGAAAGAGTGGTCAGACACTGGAATAGGCTGTCCATGCAGAGTCACCATCCCTGAATGTGTTTAAGAGTCACTTAGATGTGGTGTTAAGGGATATGGTGTAGGGGAGATCTTTGTAGAGTGGAGTTGATGGTTGGACTCGATGATCCCAAGGGTCTTTTCCTACCTAAATGATTCCATGATTCTATGATACATCAGAAGCGATTACTTCTTCCCTGTAAAGGATAATGACGCTGTTCTATTGAAATTCATTAGAATACTGAGAAATTATTTAATGAAAACTTCAATTTAAATTAATCAGATTTTGTTCTAAAAATTTATGAGAAATTCCAAGTAACATTAGATCACTACATTTTGCACTTCTGCCATTGGTTGGATATTAAAAACTGCTTACAGGGCATAAGGATCATGCATTAGCTAAAAGCATAAGAGAAGTTAAACAACAAGAACGCAGCCATGACCAGAGGAATAAAGCGAAACTCTAAAATGCTAACAGAAAAAGTAAAAAGTTGGCTTCCAGTAGAAGAATGAGGAGATTTTTATTATGTGGATTTACTACATGTATTTCCACATCTGGCCTCTTAAAGGACTGTGAGTTCCCTGGTCATTATTTTAATCATTAACACACAAAAAAAGTATTAAATCTGAATGTGTTAGTCTCAAAGGAAAGTGATAAGCGAAAGCTAAATTCAAAGAAAAGTCAGATCTTCTACTTTGAGTGAATCTATGTTTTAGATACAGTGAAATATTCAATACTTTGTCCATGAAACTGTCCACAAACAAATAATGTTGGCATCAACCGTAATTCTTCTGAATTACTGGCTGAAAGACCAGTGTCAGCAAAAGAAGAGAAATTTGTAAGCTAAGCCTGCAGCATTATTTAGTCACTATTAGGAATTCAAACCCACACAGTGGCTTGCTGCCTGGCAGTCTCCTCTTCTGCTGGTGGCGTAAGTGGTGTCACTTTAGCAACACAGCTTCTTGAAAACAAAACCAAACAAAACAAAAAGCCCAGTGTTTTCAATCAAAACTTACATTTTAACATTTTAAATATAATTGACAACACTCTAGAGATACACTTCTTATGAAGTGTTCTCTGGGAATGTTTGTGCTGGGGCAGGGACAAATCTTTAACAAAGATTTTCATGACTGACACCAAAAAGTTTTTTGGAATCAGATTTTCTTCCTTTTGCCTTTTTTTCTTACCAAATCTCATGATACTAACACAGTTTCCAAAGAACTTTGTTTGTGCCAGGTAATATGTGGAGAATAGTTTCTAGCAATGAAAAACAATGTAAATAACGATGTCAGTAAGCTTAGGGTGGACCCCCCTATTTACATTAAATCCTCTTCTTAAAATGTCCCTCAGGAAACAAAAAAAACCCCATGTTATTATAATAGTCGTCTATTATTATTTAAAAGTAGTAAAAATTTTATCTAACCAAAATTCCACTTATTTGAATGTTTTTTGTTGCTCAAAAAGAGTATTTGTCCAACAAATACTAAAAACACACAAAAGAAAAACCCAGAATACACAACCCCAATAATAATAAATCATCAAAGTCCTTTTTTCAAAAAGAACAATTTAAGTAACTGATTTTCAATCAGATTCCTTATTGCTTTGTGGGTATCTTTGCAGAATTCTTTGTTAATCATTTTATTTCATTATCTGTTCCACATATATTTCCATGAAGATTTCTTAACATGACAAAAATCCTATTTCTTGATCTACAATCAAATCTTACTACGGCCAGTTTCTAGGTCTTCATAACTGAAAATATTACATCTCTTTCCAAGTTGACTTTAATACAAGGAGGGCTACTAAACTAACCCAATTAAGTGAGCGGATCTGCAAGTTGAGATGATTGTTGCTGCTGTCTACGAGAGCTGGGATCAGGAATGATGGATTGCAGGCCAGAGCGCTGATAATCCATCTAAAAGGAAGCAGGATCCCATCCTGGATTAGCTTGAATTGGCCTACCTAAAGGTTTTGTGATGCAAATTGGAGGCACTGGGCATAGTAACAACATGCAGAATACATTACATTCTTCTGACTAGTAGTGACTGGAAGGCTCTCGACTGTGATGTTCCAGCCTCATTAATAAGCCCTGTGTTGTACATCTGTGTCTGATACGAAGCTGCCATGCCTTGTCACCAATTACAGGCTCTGCAAAGACCCATCTCATTATAGTACTTATATCGCTTGTTCCTGAAGGTGATACTTGGTGTGGCACGTCCTCATCTTGCCAATAGGAAAATCACCCTTGAAGTGAAGAGATGTCAGTCACGAGGCACAAAGATGCAGCAAAAAAGATTTTATGAAATGCTGCCTGGAATATTAATCGTACCGCTGCAGACGGTGCAAAACCATATAAAATGAAACAAGGGAAGAGAGGTTTCTAAGCTGCCTAACCAAACTGGTGAGCTCCTCGAGACATCCAGGGTTGGGCAAAGGTCCTGATGGTGGGGCACCAGTCACAACAGGAGTGTGGCTGTTTACTTTGGCGTGGTTTGATGGTTAGAGAAAATGCGCCAAATGCCATGCCCCCACCTCTCCTGCATCTACCAGAACTTGCAAAAAAATGTAGCTTCTCTCCTGCAGATGTGGCGCTTCCGTGTCCTCAAACGTGTCCCTAATTGCAAACCCGATGTCAGTCAGAAACATCCAGGGATAGCTCCAAAGGCTGCGGTGACTTGTGATGATCCACAGAATACGATCTGCTTTCTCATTACTTTAATACCTCCCATGTACTAATTTGATCTCCCAGGTGACACAAGTAAGCCAAAAAATTTGACATGTTGGGTGAATATACAGGGCCTGAATTTATTCTTCTGTAATACTCTGTGTTTTATAAGGTTTATACTTTTTTACTGTTGTTGCTGTCTTTTCTCCGTTTACCAAGAGGTTTAATCTGATAGCCCTGAGCTGTGGGTATGACTGCCACTGATCGCATAGTCTCTGTCAGCAGGCAAAAAGTCCACACACATGAATGGCACTTAAGGACAGCCCAAAATTTGCAGATTTTGTGGAAAATATTGTTAAAAATCTCCACTATTTTCTCCTTTATGTAAAATCTGATAAAAACACAATGATGGTTAACATGATAGAGAGAGAAGTTTAATCGGCTTTCTTTTAAAGTTAGTATGGTAAAATATTTAAGCTTTTAAGAAAAGAGAAATCCATGGGGTTTTTTGTCTACAATCTGTCCCGATGGCTGTTGAATTTTGGGCTCAAGTGAGGGGAAGAATTTTTCTCTGCATGGCATTCTTCTACCCCTTTGAAAGCAGGAATATTCGGTCTTAAGCAAAGTATACCTCCAAATGTTATTTAAATAACAAGAGGAAAGAAAAAGAAGCAGCTATCAATGTCGATTCAAACAAAAAACCAAACACATCCTAAAGTCCTTGATTATTTTTCTCAATTCAGTACCTGTACACACATTTATGGGAAATGCAAGACAAAACAATAAAGTTGCCTCCCTAAAGAAAAAACCAAAAATAATACCATTAAGCCACAGAAAACTAAAACACCTAATAGCAACATAAATCTGTCTGTCTAGCTGGCAGTTTCCAAACCATAGTGTTGTGAAACAGGAAATACAAGTTCATCCTCTGGAAAAAATTGCAGACTGCATTATCTCAAAAAACTTGTATCAGAGGTGCCTTTCAACATGATGTCTAAGCAGTTTTGTATCTACAGGCTGTTATCTCTTGAGTTCAAAATTATGTATCAGAATGTTTGCAAACAAGCCAAAACTTTACAAACAAAAAAAGAGAAAGCTTTATTTCACAGTATAATACTGTGCAACAATAAAGAATAAGCAGTCATCATTGTCCATAGTTAGCAAAGTGGAAACTGCAGCACAGAAAGTTTCTTCAAACTTTCCTGCTATTTAAGTATAAAATATGGTATTTTTACAAAAGTTATTTCAACTCCAGATTGCTAGCAGCCCTTTACAATTGCTATTCTGCAAACTAAGTTTTTACGTAACTGGCACATCATGTGAGGGAACATATTACACATATACGGCTATGACATTTTAATGCAGTTCCAAAGAAATACAGCAAGAGTACTGAGCTCTCTTTTTTTTTTTCCCAACCAGATGCTCTTCTGCTTCTCACATTGATAAGGAGAGAACAGCAGGAAATTAGAGGGTGAGACTTCCTGGAGATGTGTAGAGGAGAAGAGCTTGGACATAGAAACAAAGCAAAGGGCTGGGAGGCCTGATAAATACATACTGCCTTGTAAAATATATACCTGAGAGATGCTGAGTGGGACACTTATCTCACAGCCCTGTTTGATCCAGGGTACCAGAACATCCAGAAGTCAGTTTAAACTCCTCCATGCACTAAATGCACATGCATAATATGCAGTATTCATCTACAGAAGTGATTTTTGTGTCTTTTAACGTACCTGTAGTAGGCTGTCTGCATGAATACGTGGCAGTTGGCTTAATCAATACGCCAAAGACCACAGACAAAAATTAAGTGATAGAGAAAATATTAAACACCAGGAAGGTGATGATAAGATAAATCACTATTCAATGTATCTTTTCCATTTGCTAATATCAGAAAATCAACTATGGGCTTATTGTTTTGAATCAGAGGCAAGAACCATCCAACAATGGAGGGCCAACCTAACTCTTGCAATGAAAAGATCTGCAAAGTCAGGTGGACATTGGAATTGCTATTTTATGAATACTGCTACGATTTCAAAATCTTTTATGTCTAAAAATACAGTAAGCACAAAGCAAATTTTTTGTGGAAGACAGAAGTGGCCCAGAAGCAGCACAGCTGAAGCATCCTGCTTTAAATCGAAAGGCAAAAGCCCTGGTTGTATGCTAAACATGGAAGAACAGCTGCTTGACCAAGATAGAAGGTTTAAGGTAGATGAACCCTGAGTTAAAGTGCTGCTCCTCAATAGGAAAGCCCTGTGTTTGGCCACTCCCAGATGAGAAGCCACACAGGACAGGGCTGTTCCCTTGAGGATGTCAAACAGGCAGAGGAGAGATGACAGTGGGAGGACCTGAGATGTTTCTTCTGGAGGTACTGGTGAAACGGAAGAGTGGTGGCAACACAGAGGCTCCTCCTCAAGTGGTGGCAGAAGAAACCAGCTCAACATTTTATGTTACCTGTAGGGTCATAACCATTTCATGGCTACATGGAGGTTTACTCACCTATGCGACTTCCTGCTTCATCCATGCTTGCCACCAGCATTGATCAGGTCATTTGGCCTGGTCTGTGGGTGGGAGGAAAACATCATGTACATCATTCTCCTGTGTGCTGTTCATTTCAGAAACTATCCCTTAATTACACCAGTCTAATTGGCCACCAAGATTTCTAAAAGAAGTTTCGAAATTACTTATTTTTAAAAAGTACTTATTTTGTTTTAATTTCTTTTGTTTCATTATGTCTTTCATTGTTCCTGTACACATTAAACATTTTACTGAAATGAACGTTTAACAAAATCAGTTTGAAATGAAAAATCAATGATCAGTTGTGGTATTGCCAAACCAGTACGGTTCATTATCACAATTCTTTTAGTGTTCTTTCATCCTAAATGTCATTGAAATTAACACTTTCAAGAATGTTTCAACATCCTTCACCAGGAAAACCATCAAGAAAATAATTACTAGAAAAAATTATGACCAGTTGTACCCTGACCCATGGGCATCATTAGGTGTTGCTCAGGAAGACTCAGTGACCACAGATTGACAGATAGCTCTCTTAACATCTTCAAAGTGTAATTTAAAGACTCAAGCCTGCATTAAATTGTTCAAAAGGCTGGATTTTAAGCTAAACAAAGAATCAATGGATTCTTCAAATCTTCCATTATCCTTCCCACGCATCTCAACTACATGCAGTACAGCTAAGGATTTGGGCTAGACCAAATATGAGCAAACAGTTGTTGTTAACATGATTAACATCAAAAGACATACAAAACCAGTTTTTTAACTCTTCCATTATTCATTAGCTAGGCTACTGAAACACCTGATATAGCTAATTCTTAGCATATAATGGGTGGTCTTGCCAAAAATAACATAGCAATTAATTTAGGACAGAGCGTACTACTCCCATGCTGTCTTCAGAGATACAAAAGTGTGATGAGATCAGGTTCAGGGTTGGTTTTTAAAAGTCTCTTAATTTCAGGTTTATTGAATATTACTAGATCAGAACCTTTTCCAAGAATAGGAGAAACAAAAGGAGAAACAAAGAAACCTCCAAGCCACCTGGTGATAAATTGGCTGACTCATTTCTTGTTCATCTTGTGTGGGCAGCAGATTACTAATATTTGGTGGCTTTGGTCTCTGAGAGTTGCAGTCCTTCCCCTCCCGTTCACCAGTCTTCGGGGAGGTGGCCGAGGTGGTCATGCACTTCTGCAACCCATCACCACTGCGGCACAGCCTGTACTTGTTTAGCTTGTTTGCCCCAGACACAGATGGACAGGCTCCTAAATGTGGTCTTTGTTGGAACACATTGCTTTTTATCTGCCATCATGACAGGTGAGGGGATAAAACAGCATCATACTAGTATTTATGGTATTGTCTGCCTTTTATTGCTGCTTAGAGTTTTTCTGCAATAGGAAGTGACTTTTTCATGGTAGAGTGCAGTAGTCATGGTCACATTAACAGCCCAAAGAACTTAACAATGGGGACAAAACCCCCATGATCCAAAAAAGTATCAGGTGGGTAGAAATTTAAAACAAACCCAGTACAAATGTCATGGAAGTTCTGTGTCCAACAAAGATGTAAACATGAGTTTCACCCCATAAGATCAGTTTCACTGACTTCAATGCGGGTTGTGCCACCTTCGCTTTTTGGGCAAAGGTTTAAGGCTCCAATCAAGGCTCGTGCATATAAATCAGGCCATTGTCTACACGACACAAGGAAATATCCCGTTGTTATAAACACTTCCAGACACTGACCGCAATCTTGATTTTCTTACGTAAGATGTGCTTTTCATTAGTTTAGAAATAATACAAATTAATCACCAGTACTGTGTTATAGATGTCTTTTGTTGCAGTGGTGTCATTCCGGTAACTATTACTGCTTATCATCATCGCTTACTTGAACGTATTCCCAGAAGAACTTTAATTTGCATGAGTTACTCCAAATGCAGGCATAACCAGGGAACATCAGGTAGTCCTGAACAATGCTGCTCGTCAAATTGGGGAACACTGTGATGAGATGAAAAGGCATAACAGGAAACTGAGCAACAGAAAGATTAACGAGGCACTCTGGTGTGCCCTTCCATTTAAGACCAGTATTTTCAGAGCACTCCAGAGAAGGATGAAGCATTGAGGACAGGGAAATAAAATGATGGAAAAGTTCTTTCCACTAGTGTCTCTCATACAGGGGCTCTAAAAGAATGAAATACACTTTAGAGAATGTAATAGCAATTTAGGTAGGTTATTGTTAAGGCTTTTACAGCATTTCCAATATTTTTAGGTTTATAATTTCAAGTGAAACATACCCTCTGGGCTTGACTGGCAAACTAGAATACCTCAGCTTTGGAAGCTGCCCTCCTCTGAAAGCTTAAACTGAATGAGTAGAGAAGGTTTTATATCACAAATAAACTCAGGTTTTATTTTCAAACTGCTTTATTGAGACTTTTTTCTACAGTTGTATTAATTTTTGTTTATGTTCACAAATGGAAAGGCTTTGGCATCCTAGAAATCCTAAATTAATAGCAAGAAATTCCAAGTGACATCATGGCCAAATAAATGAGATAAATTTCGCTGCCTGATACGATGAAAGACAAAGAGAACTCATGAGATTAAAGGAAACACATTCTTGCTGGTAAGGAATCTCCAGGAATGATCTTATTTTGGCCCAGGAGTTAGAAACTTTTTCAAGGCATATCACTGATAAAATCGATGATGGAATATTTTCAGAAAGAGGTCCAAGGTACCACAACTGTCCCTTAAATTTCCTCAGGAGGGAACAGATGTAGTACATCACAACTTTAAAAGTAGCGGGGTGAGATCTATGTGCTGTTAAAATTAACGTAAAGTTCCCCTTGGCTACATGTAAGCTGTGGGGCTTTGTGGAGTATTTTCCAAATCCTTGACCTGAGTGTCCTGCCAGGCTGAACCTACAGCCGAGTTAGGATGGCTCCACCTCTCCATTCCACTTCCTACATACTTATTTCCAGTCGAAGCAAAATAAAACACATGGCCAGGAAGGGATGACAGTGCTCTATATCAGGACTGAGTTACACAGAGCACTCACAATTTGTTCACAGAGATCATGGCAACGAAACTTTTTGAAAGGCTAAAGTTTGCTCCTTTTGAGAGAGAATTTTGACAAACCTGCCTTTTACACACACTTACTTGCAATGGTATGCAGACCTTGAGCCTTACCAACTTCCACCTGACTGCATATAAAGACCACTATAGTACCTGAAAGGTTTCATCAAGTTGCGTAACTCTGCAGCGGTGTTCTCCTCCTATGGTGGAGAAGAAGGTACTGTCTATTGAACCGCCTCCACCAGTTGGTATCAGCTCCCTGTAGTCTCATCCACAGGGTTGTCACATAAGTAGAGAAACTTGGAAAATCTGACAACAGCGGTGCGGGAAAAAGCTGATTTGGAGAAACTGAAGTAGTTTGTTGAACACAGGGTGGCAAGGTTCATCAAGTTCATCGCGGTCATTAAGTCCATCTCCTGCTGCCATATTAGAGTCCCATTAAATGATTAGGAGCTCTGCAATTTACGAGGAGGTTTTTTGACTGCTTTGGGTGTAATTGGAAGTCTCGTTCAGATTTTCACTGCTCTGATAGTTCGACACCATCTGCCACCAAAATTAATTAACAATATATTTACACCTATTTACGCAAGTACCAAAATTTTCTTTTGGTTTCAGTAAATCTACTCTGACTCCTCACTTTTCTCCACTCATATCTATGGAGACTAATCACAGCTTCCTCCCAAATTCCCTGCCAATGCATTGGCCTCACTTCTTGGCGATGTGCTTAATTGAATTGTGTAATTCTAAGAGTTAATACATTCTGGACTCCTTTCAACCCACCAAACCCTCGATCTTGAAGACTGATGACTTTTATGCACTTCCTAAGAACGTGCCCGAAAGCGAGCTCTGAATTTCTGGCTCCTGAATCCCGAGGCCGTTCACCAAGTTTCCAGTGCCTCTCAGATCCCAGGTTCTTCACTGCCTTGCCAGGTCAGCCTGTGGGAAACCACAGAGCCTAGTAAGCCTAAGAAACATATTTCCTTTCAAAAACACCAAATGGTTTCTACTGTTTTCTATTTTAAAGGGAATACTGTGGAATTTCAATTTGAAAAAAAAAAAGTTTTTAGGTTTTGCTTTAATTCGAGGTGAAGCTTTTTTTAAAAAAAAAATCATGGATTTTTCTGACATTGCCTCAAACATAAAAAAGTAGGCTTACAGATCTTTAGTTTAAAGTAAATGGTTTCCTAGACATAAAGACCTAAACTAAATGAGATATTCTGACATGATTAATGGACTATATTTTTTGTGTAGGGAAACGACTAAATATGTAACTTGCACTGCGGAGAAGTAGGGAAGTAGTATTTTTCTCTCGTCATGTAGACAGGGATCTTTCCAGTAATTTAAAATTCCTTAAAGGCCTCTTCTCTCCAATTACTCTTCTTTATGTCTTGAGCAAAACCTTTTTTTTTTTTTTTGGCAATTTTTAAAAATAATGGTAGAAATCAAAGCAGTCTTATACGTATTGGAAAATATACCTATACATTAAGTTAAGGAGGTGCAAGGTTTGGACAATTATGGATAACTTATCCCATGGCTCTTTATGAGGTAATTCTTATTTGTCTATGATTTCTTATAAGCAATCAAAAATTAAGTTACAGTGTTTGTTTGCAATTGTGTCTAGTTACAGAAGTGAAGTTTTTAGGCTGCACAGATGCTGAATTTCATTCATAGGCAAAAGGAATCCAGAGGGTATGTGATATCTAGTGCTTTAATGAGAGCATGTGGGCTTCCTGCAAAGAAGGAATTCTCTTGGGGACGGCTTCTTCAGGAGGTCGCTGCTGCCGAATGGTTGTTAGACTGAGATGGAGCCTTGCATGGAGGGGAAGGAGGACTGGTTCTGCCCTTGCCTCTGAGGAGGTAAACCAGTGAAGAGTATAGGAAATGAATCACCAGACTTGCCTCTTCCTGTCCCATTAGAGGAACAGAATAATTACTTTTTAATTCCACAAGGACCAGGGGTCTTCTCAGAACCCTGTGATTCACAAGGATGGATAAATCAAGTTATGCAAAATTAGGCTCTACATTGCAAAGAAAACTGTAATGTTTAATACCGAGCATGGAAAACCCTACTTGGATCACCATCGTCTCCTGGAGAAATCAGTTCAACACATTCGTACTAGACATTTCAAGCTGTTCAGCCTGAAGAAGTGAGACACGCAACGGCCTGTTGGGCATGCCTTTCGACGGCTCCAAAAGCAGCAAAATGCCAGCCAAGAGAGGTTAGTCAGGCCCTGAAGAAGGCAGAAATGTGCTTTAAGCACTTAGACATGTGAGCCTTTCAGTAAACATCCAATTACGTAGCAGGGAGGTTTGCTTACGGCTTGCACCTTCTGATCCTCCCTCATCCTTCATCAGGGCTGGCACCCGCAGGAGCTTTCCCTTGCTCGGTTTTGCTTACTTTATGTGATGCATCAACAGCAAAGACATCCAAGAGCATCTGCAAGCATAAGTGGTTCTTCAAGAGCTAAATGGTAAGTCTTCTGTGTGGCTGACCCCAATTTGTTTGTCTGAGGCTTTCCTGTCAAAAAGGCATTGGTGTAAAGTGCATCCAGCATCGGTACACAGGGCTATCCCTCGGTGACTTTGCACCTTAATGTACTCTAGAGGGGGTTCTGGGTGACTCTAGAGCTGTTCCTTATGAATATCTCACCAGCTTAGTGGGAATGGCCTTCTCTGCCTTGCTGTCACTGAGAATGATAGAGAGACTTCTTCCAGCAAGTGGTAAACTTCAAACAAATCATATGGATGCATGGCTTCTGGATTAATGAAATAGTGAGAGAAAAACTGTCTTTCAGCTCTCCCTGAACAGCAGCATTAGAAGAGGAAGAAGGAGCACAGAGAATACTTCTGCAGGGGTTCAAACTCTCGGCACAATCCTGACCTACCACTGACACAGGTTAGACCCTCCCACTGCGGGAAAAATCTCTCAAGTGCCCGGGGGAGAGGGGTGGATTAACTAACAAGTCCTGAAACACAACTTTTTCAAGGAAAGAAGTGCAAAAATCACGATGTTTCCATCTGTCCTTCTCTGTCCATAGGCTGATCCAAAATGAAAAACACCACGTTGTGCTTATCAGCAGGGGTTTGTGCTGTCTCCAGGTGGGGCCGTCCTCTTTCAACATGTTTCTGCCTAAGCTGGGCGCAGTGTCGGGCAAACACACTTTCTCTCCAGCATCCTTCTAATGACACAAAGGGAAGCAAGAGCATGCTTATATGTCCTTACGTGTGGTCACCTGTGTGTATGCATGTGCACATCTACAAACACACACCCCTCAGTCCAAACAGATCCTGAAAGGGTACAATAAAGACAAGAGATGATGATTGAATGGCAAGCACTTGTATAAACCAGAAGCCATATTTCACAAGAAAACAGTGAGGCTGATGCTGCTGCTGTCTTGACATTTGAAAATGCTTCCCCCCCTCCACCATTTCAAACTACTGTTGGTAGGTTTGTACCACCTGTCATTGCTTCCCGAGATATCTCTACTGCTACATAATTTAATCATTCCAGCTGATGTGTCAAGCAGTTAAATGTATTATTATTTAAAAGTGGATAGCAGTTTACTTTGAAATAGAAGATTTAGGTTTAGGGTTTTTAACTATTAAACATGGAGAAAAAATGAAAAAGATCGCTCCATTTTAAATAGTCATATTTCCTTATCTGCTGGGTTAGGTCTATTCAGAAAGATGTCCAAGTATCCACCAGCTCATTAGCAATGCACGCAGACATACAGCTGAAAGCTGTGGAGTGTACAATCTTGGATAAAGGTAAACGGAAAAATAGGTAACTCCACCTCTCTGTTAAAGACTTACCTGAAGCCTAAATGGTGACTTCAAATGTAACTGGCAGAGTGCAAAACACCCGCACAAGACTTTTCAATTAATTAATCAAGTACAGTAGTGCAACGAATACCATTTTACGAGTGGGCTAAGGCAAATATTAGCGCTATGAAGGGTTTTCAGACTTGTTCTATGAAACTGCTCCATGAGGTTCCTTAAGAAAGTGACTCTAGGGGTTTCATTTAAAAGTGGTGCATAGTGATTTAGTGATTTGTACTAATGGGAGTCGCGTGGCTAAATGACTATGCACTGCTCTGAAAATGCACCCTTACAACCTTGCTTGGCTGATCTCCTCCAAGGTTGTGTCCGCCCTGCTCCAGCTGTTTCCAATCCTGTGTAGAAGATTAAAAACTATTCTAAGCTGCAATGGGATTCCTGTTGTGCTATGAAATCACACCAGCCTATGCACCGACGCTAGTATTTAATTCTTAAAAAAAAAAAAAAAAAAAAAATCCTTGCAGGACATGATAGAAAGATCTACACCTTGAGTAGGTCTATGAATTTCTTAGGCAGTGGAATTGTTCACCTTTTCTGAGATCGGAATCCATTCCTGTCAAAAAAAATGGGAAATAGTGAAGGGGCCATGTGTCTGTGTCAGGCCAAAAATTTGCTTTATTCAGGTGAAGTTTTGCCTGTGCAGGACGAAGTAAATCCTTCATCTGTTTCTGTTACATTGATGCAGTGGAAGAACTCATTTCATCTTCCAGTACAAGAAGGATACTTTCCCAGGAGGAAGCCAAGAGGAAATGTTCATTCCAGCCTCAGAGGTGCTTATACATGGAAGTTGTAGTGTTATAGTAGTCTAGGCTATGAGAGTCCTGTATTGGGATGCATACAGCTCCCTGAGGAACCCAAAGGTCCTTCCCGTTTCAGATTACAAGCTGAAGTGTAGTGGGGCTGCAGATGGTTTTTGCCCCCCTTCTCAACTCCCCCAGCCTGGGGAAGCACATCCACACAGCTTCACACAAAGGGGCTGCAGCTGCGTACCTCTCTCCCTACCCCTTCTTTAGGTTGGGACGCCATCTGCCCTGATTTATGCTGCTTTGGAAACAGCTTAAGGTACACTAACAAAAGCTGCCCTTGTTTCAGAAAGAGAACAGGCTTCATACAAAAGTACATGCAGTTTAAGAACATAATTTTAGTCACTCTAACGTTATTTGTTATACAGGGAAGTCGCAAGTGTATTCTATTGTTTTAATGTGCCTTTGCACTTTGCATTGACAGCTTGCCATTGTCGATGGTAGCCTCAAAAGGGCTCTCCTTCGCCTTCCTTCTCACATCCTCTGTCTGTTTTTCTGAAGATGGAGGTACCATGATTTACATTTCTATTTGACCCTAGCCCTTATCATGATAGGCTTTTATCACCCCAAAAAGCACAGATGTTAATGCACCGTTGTCGAAACGTTGCAGTTTTCCCACTCTTGATACAAATTGCTTCAATTTTGGATCTGGCAAGTTGCATGAAGTGGGCACATGCTGGATTCATCCCAGAGCAAATCTCAAGGGTCCAAGTCTGCTATGATGATACCCTTCACCTGGGACGCCCTTCAGTGTTGAAACAGAGTACACCTTCCATTTACCTTTGCAGTCTTTGGTATTCAGCACCAAATTTGTCTTTGGTAAGCCGTAACCACCCCAAGGGCCAGGTCTATGTGAGACATTAAGAGCACATCTGTGTGCAGCTCAATGAGCATAACAGCTCTGTAGAAACTTCTCCTGCTTCTGGCAGAGATGCTGCAGTGCTGGAAATAACCCATGTCCACCCAGTCACCCACAGCAAAGAGCATCGGGCACCAAAAGCAGAGAGGCAGATGAAGAGCTGCAGAAGAAATTGCTTTGACAACAAAAAACAAAGTGGCTGTGTGATGCAGCATCCACTGCAGTTCAGAAATAGCAGTATCGACAGATGTCTGATAAGGCAGAATCACTCTTCACTCTGAAAAGAAGTCATGTATCCTGATCTGCATCCAAAATACGGTTGGTGTATAGAGCAATTGTGGGGCATGATTTTTAATAATTACTGACCTCCACCAAAATACAAAAAAATGATTATGCTCTGTGCATGCTGGACACTGAAATCAGGTGGAGGGAGGCAGTTACAGGACCCTCATATGGGTTTAAATTTGCAACCAATGAGTGTGACATACCAAACTGCATGGAAAAAGCAGCCATCACTCTTTCTTTTCCACAGCCTTGTTGCTTATCCTGGCTTGGAGAAAACTGTGGTAAGGCATGACTTTGGTCCCCTAGATAATGATGTCCCTACAAACAAACCAAAGAAAATCCCCGAGGAAACAAAAATGAAATGATAGCATCCAGACTAGACCTTTTTCCTGCTGGCGGGTGTGTGCAGCCCATCTGTAGGTGACACCTATGCAGTCACAGCTTACCCTGTGTTCTGGTTTCTATTAAAGAAAATCTTCGTCTGCATCACTGCTAGTGTGGCAGTACATCCGTTGGGTCCTCGGGACCCAGGTTATGAAGGAACCAGAAATTTGGGGAGACCCAAAGTGCACCTCTGAAGGTAGCCATGAGACCGGGCTGGGCTGTCAGATCTTCTCAGCTTTCCAAGAGCTGGGTTAGACTCTGTGCTGACTTCACGGGCAAGGCTGGGTAGAAAGTTCCCTTTCATTACCCCTCCAGAGAAGAGGTTATCTTTAATCTTAGTCATTTTAGTGATCCACTTTACAGCGTGGAAACATAAATAGTTTCATTGGCAGAGCTGAGCATGCAGGCAGGAACAGGGAGCGAGGCTATTGCTGTGTCTTCTCTGCTGCTGCCAGCGGCATGGGCTACACCAGGCTACCGCAGCTCTGCTACTGCCTTGCCATCAACTCCTCACTTGTCTGCCTCCTTAAATGCAGATATACAATAAAGATATTAGAAGGACATCCCATCAGATTTCATTTGCGGCATATACAAAATAATCCAGCAAAAATGGAAGGTTACTGCATGAGGATTGTATGTGTTCACAAGAACGTACATCAAGAGCTACTCCATCACAGCTGAGACAGAGGCACGTTATCCCTGTATGGGTTCCAGGAGCAGGAATGAAGTAAAGAGAAAGTTAAAAAAAAAGTGAGGATGTACAATTTCCCCGTGGCAATAACCGTATCAACACTCTATTGACACTCTTGTTTTGGCCCAGTATTAAAATAAAAGCATTTGCTTTTGATACCGAAAAAAGAAAAAGCAATAGCTAGAGGAATTCATACTAACCCTACAATGGGGCAAAGAATAAACCTATTGCAACCCTGGCTTTTGCGTGGCTGGGGTGGTGAAACAAAGGTTAGTGTTCTGGTGGCCCTCTGGAGGAAAGTGCGTGACCTCCTGCACACGAACAACCTGCTGCTCCCCGAGAGGATGCTGATGATCCGCTCCCGAGCACCCAGAGGTCTTCCGACTCGGTCAGGTGCCGAGGAATAGGAGCCTACGGTACTCAGCAGGAGCTAACCCCGAAGGGGACCCCGCTGGCCTGGAACGTGGAGATAAATGTTGATTGAATAAGGCACGGTTCATAAGACTTTTGTCTTCACTCTTCATTGTGGGATGGTTGGTTTTGTTATAAAACTAATTAGCATACATGTGGAAGTACTTTGTGGAAGCAGCTTAATCCTAAACAAATGTGAAAATAAGCCTGTATTGTTTCTAAGGACTGATTTACATTAATTATCTTCTGCTTTAAAAAAGCTCACAGACTTTTTTTTTTTTTTTTTAATCATTGTTTCTTTGTGGAAAAATTAAGAACAGAACATGTCTGTAAAACACTGTACATATGAATTTTTTGCATTTCCAGCAAGGATGTATTCTCCAAAGGCAGAAGAGCTTGGTTTTAGGTCAAAAATGTTACTTCCCAACTAGCTAAACTCAGGCACCTCAGTTCACATCTAGCTACCTAAATTACTAGCTTCATTCTCAAAAAATTATGACCTTCTGAGAACCAGACTTATTTTTAGGAACCTATATATGGATTTAGGTGCCTAAACTTAGACACACTGTGTTAATTTTTTTTTTTTTTACTTTGTTAACTATAGTGTTGCTCATTTGCCCACATAAAACACTTCAAGACAGTTTGAGATCTCAGGAAAAGACTAATTCACTCAAATTTAACCAGTAACAACTCAGCAACTTTGGCCAGCAAACATCCGTAATGAAAGTGTATGGATTTTCAGGGTACACGCCTGTGTTTAACTCCTGCTCCGTGCGTGGCCCTGTGCCAGACCCAAGTCCTTTGGTCATCCTGCAGAAGCAAAAATGCACCCTAGATCTCTTCTGAGGCATCCACTGGGGATTTTTTGCAGAGGAGCTTGAGGCAGTGGAGGGGATGAGCTGGGTCTCATCCTGGCAGGGAGCAGGGGCTCAGCTGCAGCACACAGCTGGGCTGGGAGTTTGGAGTTGGTCCCAAGCTGCAGAGATCCATTTGCACACCACCAGGACACACCGTATCCCTCCTCCCTTCAAAGAGAGGCTCCTTTCCCCTCTAAAAAAAAAAAAAGAAAAAAAAAAAAGAGAGAAGCATTGAAGACACACACAACTAATAACTTCTTTTTCACAGCATTTCCTATTCCAGTACAGCTCAATTACCCACCTAAATCAGTGTTATCTCATGGCATAAGTCTCCACAAAATGGTCACTGAACAAACCTCCTAGATTGTCCCCCTTTGGGGAATCTCCTTGGCGGGTGCTGCCTGGCAACGGCGGAGTATTATGAATTTGTAGACCTGCCTGATGCACCCACTTCGGTCTCTGCTGTGAAGAGAGCTAGCAGTCTCCCACAGTCACTCCTCCTGCCTGGGACCCCTATGCCTCCAGCCACCAGGGATGGACAAAGAGCTGGGAGAAGCATAGGACGATAGGCAATGGTTTAAACTAGAGCTGGGCAGGTTTAGATCAGACATTAGGAAGAAGTTGGTTACAACGAGGGTGGTGAGACACTGGCCCAGGCTGCCCAGAGAGGTGGTGGAGGCCCCATCCCTGGAGACATTCAAGGCCAGGCTGGATGAGGCTCTGAGCAACCTGATCTAGTTGAAGATGTCCCTGCTGACTGCAGGGGGGTTGGACTAGATGGCCTTTAGAAGTCCCTTCCAACCCAACACATTCTACGATTCTAGATTCTGCCCAAGGGTTGTCTCCCCCTCCTAGTGAGAAAGGACAGAGAGCCAAGATTTCTCTCCCTCAGGCAGCCCTAACCAGAGTATATATCTGCTTCCTTCATATTGAAAAAAGCCCCCTCCTTTTGTTTCACGACTGCTGCCCACCTCTTTGGGAGCTGGAGGTCACGGGTTAAGGAGGAAGGTGTACCTTGTCAGCCTCCCTTTGCAAGAAGTGGAAAAAGCAGTGAAGTAGGCGGGCGATTCCAGTGAGGAAGATGGGTTTAGCCTCACAAATACTCGGTGGTGCAATGTGCACCTGGATGTCCAGGGACCACCCTGCCTCTGCACCTGCCTTCCAGCCACCCATGCCTCCAGTCCCAGCCCGGACATCGACTGCTGGCCCCTCTGGCTTGGCCACTGACAATGCCATAATCATGCACGTCCTTGCCTTTTGTATTTAGCACACTCCCAGGCTGAGCTGTGGCAAAGGGTCAGCCTGAGATCCGATGAATAAATCAAGCTTTCAAATCTCCAAAGAACAAACCAAGTCTAAAACAAATGCTGTTTGCCTCTACCCAGATCCTGCAGGATGCCTTGCCATAGCACGAAAACCGCCGATTTTTGCAAGACATAGTCTTATCGACAGCTTAATGGTTTTCTCTTTGACACATATTTTACAGAAAGACAGCAGCAGGCTGAGATAAACTCCGCCGCTGCGGGTCTGTGATTTCACTGTGCTGGAGAAGGTGCCTTCCTCCCAGAGATGCTGTTACCTCCATTAGAGAAACAGACACACGAAGCTGGGAATAAGGACTAGCAAGATTTTCCCATTGGAAAGGGAATATTCTGTATAATCCTCTCTTCCGATCCCCTGGGTTACTTTTACTAAAACATGAAATCCATTTCTCCCCTTGACTTTCTCTATTGTCTCAAATCCTCTATTTGAAAATAGAGCATAGCAGCTATGTTTATAATTTTCACCAAAAAGAGCTTTACACTTTCCCCACTCGTATTTTACCAGTCCTGAGTACAGAACCAGCATTCTTATCCATTTTTAACAGAACCCCATTTGTTAATGGATTTTCTTGCTCATTTCATTTAAAGCACTCCTGTGTTTAAACACTTCAAGCACTGAATGTAAAAATAGCCGGCAATCTCAGAAGTGAACATTTTATTTGTAATACAGGTGATTTTATCACGCGCCACAACATTTTTTTTTCCCTCATCATTTATTAATGTTTTATATAGCTCATCAAAAATGAAGGCTGAGGTCAATAATTGCTGACACATAAAAGAACAAGGAAAAGGACAAGCAAGGACATTATCCAGAGGCCTGTACACTGGCAAAACCCCACTCAGATTTTCTTTGCACACCTTGAAGAACAGCAATTGCTAAAAAGGGGCAAGTGAAGGGGAAAAAAATATTTTATTTTTTTTTCTTTTAAATAATGAACACGCTTTCAAGCTTCATGTATACTCACATGTGTTCCAGAAAGCATCTGGATTTTTATTGGTAACCCTTTCCACTTATCAGTTTCGCTCCGTAGCCTCTATTTTGTTTTGGTGTTGGGGCGTCCCGTTTTCCCGTCACAGCAGATCGCTGAGCACAAGAGCTATTTTCCACTTGGCTCACAGATCCACACTACGCGTTATTGACATGACTGCGTTTAATAATAGTTCCTGCTGATTCTGTTGTGGAAAAACTTACTCTTCATAAACTGTCTTGCATGTGGTGCCAGTGCATGTGTGTATAATTTTTTTTTCTTTTTTTTAAGTGAGTTGGGCCCTGGTTTAGAAAAAAAATGCTTGAGCATGTGCTAAGAGCTAAACACACTAGTTCCCACCTTTATTCAGCAAAGCACTTAAGTATGTGTTGAGTCTGGCTGGCTTCAAAGGGACTTATGCACACGCTGAAGTGCTTGTTGATTCAGCGCCTTACAACCCGACCCTCTCAGGAAGGAATCCCTGGCTCAGATACTTTCTCAAGCCTACCTACAAGTCCCTCCCCAGCAGCAGGATTTATGCCTTACCCTATAATAGACTTACGAATTTTCAAGTTATCGCATTTCCACTGGGCAAACATGTTGCATATTTCAGAAAATTGTGCTGAAGATAGGATCAAAACTACATCTCCAGAGCAGCCAGTGATCCACTTAATCTACATTGCTGTGTCGATTGGTAATACAACAGAGGGCGAAAAGGAAAACCTATTAAATGAGTCCTTAATTGTTATGCAAGGAATGCCAGTGCTTACATTTCAATTACACCAGTTTTACTCTAACACATAGGCCCTTCGTAAATATCAAAGGTGTTTCCACCTTCAGTGAATATAAAGGCACAAGAGCTGTATTAGTATATGCTGTGCCGTTTGACACACACCTTTTAAATGAATTGTATACCATTGGAATATGAAAATATGATCCCCATCACACCTTTTTCAAAGTTTACATCAGCTGTTTATAAAAATACATAGACATAAAACATGACGGGCTCTGGGGTGAGGGGTGGGAAGTGGAAATTGGGTCAATTTGATCACGAGAGTGGTTTAGGATAGTAGCCAAACGTAAACTGCAACAAATGTTTTCCATGACATGATTCCTCTCTCTCCAGAATAAAGAGTTATTTCAAACAAAAAAAAAAAAACAAAAAGCAGACTGCACTGCATTTCCTTAGTTTGTAGGCTCTTAGCATCATTTTTTTGGTGTCAACCTATTAGAAAGAATTTTTAAAACTGCGCTCATTAAAGCTGGAGCTGTCGGGGCATGCAGTGAAAACATGTAATTTTTTTACTCTGGGAAATATGATTCTGTAACGAGCAATAGGCTAGCAGTACAGCAGCAAACCTATTTAATACTTCCTTTTTTAAAAAGTGCTGATTTATGTGTGCATGTCTTACCAAATGATTTCTCTTTGTTTTTTAAATCTATTTAGTCAAAGACAGTCGCAAGCACCAGGTACATGGCTTTATGGTTGGAACGCCTGAGCAAATAACACTGCTGTCTCAAACTATTCCCTGGGTACTACATAGGTGTCAAATACAGGCTTAAATCCACAAAAGGACAACAGGTAACTTGCAATCATGGCAGAATCTATAGCTCCATAAAGGTTTCTAAGTTCTCTATAAAACATATGAGAATAAAAGGGCAGGTTGCAATTTCAATGAGCCAGTAGGAAAGGTCTTTCTCTCTCTCTCCCACAAAAAAAAAAAAAAAAAAAAAAAGAAAGTAGCTTAAATCCTGTTCCTTTTTTTATGTTCTAACCCCATCTTCCTGAGCCTGCTGTTTGGCTGTTCTCCTAGGTGGCTGGAAATATTGGTGTGAGCTCAGGATGAACAAGCTCATCGCTTGCTGAGTGATGCACTAACGGCTATCACATCACACACGGGTATCTTCCCTGCCACCATCACCCTCTTCCCTCTGTCTGGTAAACGTTGGTGCCTTGCAACAAGAACCAGCCCTGGAAGGAGCCTGCTTCAAATCTACCATCTATGGGAGCGGTACCAGGTTATACGTGCCCATTTTCTCAGGTTGTCCAAGACGCAAAGTGATGGATTGCCTTCCTTTAAAGCACCTCAGTCTTCCCATGCAAGCTCAGAAATTCAACACTGTTTTTCAGACTTCCTTTGGGAAACAAATCCCCTACAGCTGAGCCATTGGGGTGTCCAACCATCAGGCATTTCACTGCCTGACTGATTCCAGCCCAGGATCCTTGCAGAGGCTGGGCGGCTCTGTATCAGCACGGACCTCCATCTGCCTCCCTGGTATCTGGGTTAGCAAAACCTGACCTGCTGCATTGTTTTAGCAGCTCCCTAAAAAATTCCCTGTAAGCAGGATAGGCCGACAGGAAAAACCTCACTGGTGTAGAGCTAGGAGAAGAAAGAGAAAGACAGCAGTGATTTTTTTTACTGCGTACACATGTGTACTTATGCACATGCAGTTAATAATAAGATGGTCCTGCCACTAAACAGCTATCTTGTGAAACATTTACATATACCAAACTGATTAATAATTCATTTACTTCCAAACTATTTTCCTGAAAGTACTATTTACTTCCCACCCCCATTAATAGAAGTGACCTAATTGAAAGCTAAGCTCGTGGCCCCGTGCTTTCTAGGTTTAGAAACAAACCTCCCTTCCCCGCCGCTAGATCAAACATCACAATGTCAAACGCTCTGCAGACGTTTCCCTCGGGAATCTGAAAGGCTAATTAGGGTGAGCTTCACCATAAAGAATACAGTTGTTAAAACAGCTTTTGTACACACTGGAGTAATGATCATTCTCTTACACACGCGGTGATTTGTTGCTGCAATTTGCAGCTATATATCTCTTAGGAGCTAATTCGCATGTTGTTATTTATTGCACGTATGATTATTAATGATATCTTAGCAACTGCTGGAAGTAACTTATTTCACCTCAGGAAGTCAAGTACTTTAGCTCAATGTTTACAGATCTAAGGAGGCATCAATTTCTGTAGAAAATCAGTTCTCCATTTGGCCTCCCCCACCTCTACCCTAAAATAATACAGTAAGGTCTGAACTACCATCGTGTACAGATATTTTCTTGAACTTTAAAAATATTTGCCGTTATGAAGTAAGAAAAAAACTGACAGTTATCCCTTCTTATTGAAAACAGGAAAAAAAAATAATGAGGATTTTTAAACACCTCTGAAGAGGAGAGAAAAAGCAGTATGCCCAGTATTGACAAAAGTTACCTGTGTAGAATATAAGACCAAGTTAGCAGTTCACTTGTAATTTCTGATAGGGAAAGAATGAGATGAAAGTACTGCTTTTTTTATTTAAAAATGCTGCTGATGTGTAGAAGCATACAGAGAAAAGGAAAACCTTGCAAGATCACTTACATATTTCACATTGCCCTTGCCCCCAGTTGCTTATGCTTTTGTGTCTTATGCCTCAAAAATCATCAGCTTTCAGTTCCATGATATTCTATACAATTGTTGCTGAACCTACATTAAAACTGAGATCTTCTCTCTTGGTGTCTGTGGGAAAAAAATGAAGTGTAATCAAGAAAGACAGACAAACTCATTCTGCCTAATTTTGATCCAATTTGAACACCGAGTTTCAAAGTGTGACTGTAACACAGGCTTTATTGTAGATGTGTTCCCTTTGGAAGAAGCTGCCAAAAATTCATGGGCGTTCAGATGACTCCTAATAAAACAAAAAACAGTGGGTCAATCTCTTTAGTGCTTGCCTGAAGTCATCTTGTGTGTAGCGTGGTCTAGTCCAGGAATTCTCCCTGGGTGGGTGGCGGGAAGTCCTCTGGAAGACAGCAAACATGAGCTTTGAACACGAGCTTCTTGTAAACTTACTGAGAAGAAACTGATGAAGCAAGAACAGAGGTGGTGAAGGTGCATTTTTCAAGGGAGAGAAAAAGCCTGTGAGTTTTATAGACTATACAAAGTCCACCCTTTCCTAGCCACAGGTGCTAGAAGTGTAATTGAACTATTATGTTTTACTGTTACTTACTAACTCACAATGCACGACAAATAATTACATATCAGGATATCTAAACCATATGGTATTATCATTTAATTTAAAAATCTCCTGATTGTTTTAGCAAGCCTTTTCATGATCAATATCAAATAACAATACTAGAACAAAGCTAAAAAAGAGATATCCAGGGTTCAGGAGTGGATTATAACTTGCAGAGCTATGTTAATTTCATTTTTATATTAATATAGTAATGCAAAATGTAGTTATCTCTAGTTAACATTTTTCATAACTTCCCCACAATAGCTAATAGCAGCTTGCTTACTTCTTTTCTTTGAGCATGAGAACATGTGAATAATTTGACCTCAGCTCCCACATGCTTTATGGCCATTTGATGCAGCAAAATAACTGGAAATACAGTGCTATTGATTGTTTTTCATCTGCTCTATAAATATTATTAGCAAACACTAACCTGAGTTGTATTACTCTAAATTGACAGTAATGTGACCAGAGACCCATCTAACTGAGAACAGAATCTGTTTTAGGGTATATGACGGTATAGATCTGTAAGTATTTTACTTTTTTTTTTTTAGTAAATAAATGGGAATTCAGTTGGATATTATTCCAGGCCCTACCTAGTCTGCCTGCTGATGGGTTTTTAGGGATTTGCATGAACGATAGAAGCTAGCTCATAAATATGTGTTTACGTGAATGTGCATGCAGGCAGCATCACAGAAACTCAACATACATTTATGCTTGTACCACAGACAGTCGTGACGAAAAAGCCAACCCATGTTGGCTGCACAAAGGTACACAGGCAGGAGCAATGCCTTGTGGTCAATTACAGTGTGGGCAGTGATGAGAAAACTGTATGCCTTGGCAATTTTAGCAAACGGTACTTTAAGGATTCATGGGGTGATGCTTTTCTTCTGTAGACATCACGGCAGAACAATTTTCAGTAATAAATGAGAAAAGGAGCAAAATCTCTTTACAGATATATCTCAAACAGAAAAGGCAACAGATTTGTCAGAACATTTGTTGTTAATTGTTTATCTGAATGTGATGCTGAATGGTTTACTTCTTTGTTGTAATTTGAGAATCATATGAGAAGAATTATCGAAAATCTCAAAGTTCTTTCTTGTTAGTGTCCTAATATCGGCACGTATAATAACTGCGCTTAGACATACAGGTAAAGAGAGAAGCTGTGTCTTGCTGTTGTGCACAAGGTGCACAGACCAGCATACTAGTGGAAGAACTGCAAAATGCTCAAATATCTTCAATAAGGAGAGGAAGGAGGCAAAAAGGGATATCTGATGCATGTGATGTCAGAAAGTCATGACACATGCCGGAGTTTTCCGTGGTTTGAAAGGGTCGTTTTTGACAACAAGTAGTGCCACAGGACACACAAACCCACCGTGATCCAACCACTTACATTGCAAAGGAATATTTTACCATCCCTCCTACTTTGACAGTACGCCGAGACATTGTCAGATTTGTGTAGGGGAACAGGACTTTACATCTTGTGTCCTTACAGCTCCTCAGAGGATAAGGTTAGTGTATAATTTGCAGTTTGTTGTTGGGGGCTTTTTGTGTTTGTTTGTTTGTTTGGTTGGTTTTTTTTCTTAAGGAAAAGCACCATAATGTTAAAATACCAATGAAGTACATTGTTTCCAAAATGCTCCGTAAAGATTTTGGGGCTGTCTAACAACAAAAAAAAAAGCCTTCAGGACTAACTGTCCCAGTATGACTGAGCAGACAAGACTTGAAGGAAAGCAATGAATCTGCATATCTAAAGACCATGAAAACAACATCAGATGAAACAAGTGAATATCAGGACTGAAAAGGCTGCAGGAGTTTGCAAGCAGATGTCAAAAAGCATACCAGAAAACGTCAAGAAAAGTATAACAAGCACTGGTTGCAGAGATTAGGGTGCTAAATATATGCATGGTGAGCATACCATGTGAGGGCTTGCTGTCCTAGGAGCTGCTTTGCAAGGAACACTGTAAAAAAACCCCAAACCCTCACTACCACCACCACCACCACCACCAAAAAAATTATCAGTGAAAAATACCTGCAGATAATCTTCAAGTCAGAACGTAAACAAGGGGTCCTAGGCAAAAGAAACCATGGCTGAAATACGCCTCTGGAAAATCTCAGTCATTGCTGTTCTGTCAGAGCCGGGGCCAATTGTCCTGCTCTGTTGGGAAGGAGAATAAACAGGCAGCAATTTTCAAGAGAGTACAATGGAGAACCTGAAGAAAATAATTATGGCAAGCACTGGCTTTTGGAAACGGTTTCCTGAAAGTGTGAATAAGAAAAAGGGGGTTGGAAGTGCAGAGTGGTCTTGGGTGGCAGGCAACGGCACGTTCATGTATGTGGCACGTACCCGGCAGCAAGTCATGCTGTTCGAGGAAGGGTGCTGTCTCCGAAGTATTGAGTGGTGCTAAAGCTCTCCCACGAAAGACCCCCACGGTCCCAGGGGAGCGCTTCCAACCGGAGGGGCCCTTCATGCCCTCCCTGGAGGCACTGAGATGAGCAGAGAGAGCAAACGGCTGGCACCCAGGAGCTCCTGAGCTGGAAACTCATTGAAACTGCAGCAGCAGAGAGAAAAACAAGCAAATCGTTAGACAGTGTTGTAGAAGCAGCCCCATCACAGTGTCTGTGGCAGCTGTTAATTATGGGGTATCCTGGATAGTCATCATCATCGTACGTTATGTCCTTTCCCCGCAGGTACCAAGTTAAAGAAGGAAGGCAAGAACATTAAGCTCTTGGCAAACTGACGGGAGCAGAAGTTGCAGTGGTGTGAAATCGCACCCTTCCCAGCCTCCACCATGTCTGCTAGTCTGCAGCTGTGCGGGAGCCCCGTGGGACCCTGCAAGGGTGTAAGTGTGGAGGGGTGAATGCATCCTGCCCCTTTCGGAGAACTCGTGCTGGGGCTGGCCGGTATCTCACCCTTAGAAAATCAACTTGATGCAGAGAGCTTTCATTTTCGGATTTTCCACTTAATTTGTAGTGACTCATCTTTGTTTGTTTATGGCCACTGGTGTGTGCTTGGCTAATAGAAAACCGATGCCTCATCTCATGAGCAGAAAGCTCATGCTTCATTTCAAAACTGCCATATAATGGTCAGTCTCAGCATGCAATTTTTGCTTAACTAGTGTACTTGGCACTGCGATCACCACATGGAAACATTGATTCCCAGTCATCCATGTCATGTAGTGCACCACTATACAGGCCACCCGTAAAATAACTACAGGCTTCCTGTTCAACAGTGCACGCTCCTAATTAAGTATCTGATCATGTATTCCAGTGATTTGTAAAGCAACACAAGTATGAGATGTAAATAAATATGCATAGTCCCTGCTTAAAGAGATTATTTCCACTGAAATGGGATGCACATCGAGACAACGCCATATTTAGTGCTACATGTTGAATTTTTCTAGCACAAGCAGCAACTGTAGATCTGACCTAGCAAATATCTACTGTCACCAAGCAGTTCGCGTTCCTGCAGTTAGTCCTGCTGAATTCATAGATGGCTTTAGGGAAGCTCAAATGAATTTCAAGTGTGGCCCATTTTGGTGAGTAAGCAAAACTGATTCATTTTGAATTGCCATGAGTTACAGAACATGAATCTCTACTGCAGCTCAGCTGCTCAGTGATAAGTTGCTAAATGCCAACTGGCTTTGTGCCTTTAAACCTAAAATGGTGGATATCAAAGAAAATGCCAGTTACATCGGTTCAAGCCCGCCAGCCTTTGGATGAGTTCCTAATGCAAATACTTACGCCTTTTCGGGAACTTACAGGAGAAAAAATCCCTGAGCCTTAGCTGCAAATCTTAGGTTCAGGAGACACATGCAGAAGGTTGGTACTGCTGCATCTATGAATAGTGCACATCATCCTAAAGGAAAAGGAATGGCAGAGATCTGGCTCTGTGTGATGCACCAAACTTGCTAGAGCAGTTGTGCAAGGAAGAGGGCTGCTGCTATTTTCTGCTGGTATGCACAAAAAGCAGTTCATTCCTCCAACCACAATATAGGAGAATTATAGGGGTAGAAAGGTTTTAGGTGAATGATGCAACTTAGTCACCACCTTATTTGTGTCACTTACCTTACTAAAAGGAATTTTCCTTTCCTCCAGTTGCTTAACATAGCTAGAGTAGGTCTGAATTCATAATCCGGAGACACAGCAAAAGGAAGCATGATTGAAAAAAATCCAAAACTATGCAACTCAGAGATAATAAGAAACAATAATCATAGAATCATAGAATGGTTAGAGTTGGAAGGGACTTTAAAGACCATCTTGTTCCACCCCCTGCTCCAGGGATGGGGCAGCCACAGCTGCTCTGGGCAACCTGGGCCAGGGGCTCACCACCCTCACACAAAAGAATTTCTTCCTAATATCTCATCTCAATCTCCCCTCTTCCAGTTTAAAACCATCACCCTTCGTGCCATGGCTCCCCTCCCTGATCCAGACCCCCTCCCCAGCTTTCCTGGAGCTCCTTTAGGGACTGGAAGGGGCTGGAAGGTCTCCCCGGAGACTTCTCTTCTCCAGGCTGACCCGCCCTCCAACTCTCTCAGCCTGTCTTCATGGGATAGGTGCTCCAGCCCTTAGATCATAAGTTAAAGTTAAGTTAAAGAAGGCTCTGCATTGCTTCCAGGAATAACTTCTTTCACCTCTTTGGTGTGTGAGTTATGCAAACTTAGAATCCCCAAGAGGTCAGCAAATAACCCAAAAGAATACAAGTGATGGCAAGCCTTTTTTTGATCTCCTTACACACCATTTCTGATTTGGCCTTGGTGACTTCAGTGAAACTTTATATGAATTTACTTCCACAACTGGGTCCTGCCTATGGCAGGGTCTGTCTCATTCTGACAGTTTATTTTCCATATCCTATTAAATTTCCTAGTGGAAGCATTGGCGAAAGCTGCCAAGCAATCCTATGGTTGTAAGAGTTGGTCCATATTTCCCCTTCCTCCATGCACATTTGAAAAAATGGAGTCAGAAAAACATACCATACCATAACTAATCAAAAACAATGCAATCGAATAACTAAAATTTGGGAAAATTTCCCCAATAAAGACAGAAAGAACAACCCCAATAAAACTGAAACTATCTTTTATTAAGAAATAACACTATTTCTAGAGGACTAGTACATGCTGACAAAAGGAAAAAAGAGGCTAGTTAATGATGCAATGCTTGGAATCAAAGAATATTAAGTCTAACACCGAATTAAACACACAAAGAATTTCTACAAGAAATGAGAAGCTCTGAAACAAATTGAACAGTCTGAAACCCCATCTTTCTAGCCAGGGAATGGTTAGAGGTCTCAAAAGATCTAAAATAAATTCCAAAAAGCTATAAAAACAAGAGAATGGAAACCACATGCAACATAATGGAGTCTTAAAGCACCGAAGACCTTCAGTCCAATATAGATAGATTACAAGGATGTATATAGGTTACATTCAGCTTGGATGAGTTTTGAACATTTCTGTACAGAAAGCTTTTTTTCTTTTCCTTTTTTTTTTTTTTTAAAGTGAATGATGCAGAATGAGCGTATCTGTGACACATTTGGTGAGGAATCACTCTTGGTGACCACTTTGTTTGACCTCCCCCCGCTTCAAAACTGAAACTATCATGGAGCAGAAGATATTTCTTTCCTGTTTTTTTTTTTTCTTTTTGTTTTTGATTTGCTCTGTTCTTCTCACTTCATACATTATATGCACTGCTACGGAAATGAACAGAGCTTGAGCAATCATATGCTGGTACCTGACATGGAAAGGTATTCTGCACTTTATTATTCTGGTGGTTTAGTGAGTGTGACAGAGGATGAGGTTTGGTTCTAATTTTGTCATTTCATAACTCACGGTTAACAAAAACACTGTCAGTGCAGTAATTAAGGTGAATACCAGCAAGGCACAGCATTAAGCATCTTTTGAGTTGTAACTAGCAACACTCCCCAAGTGTTACGAAAGGTGGCAAAATTCAAGGGATGTTCAAGAGATAATGGATGAAACTCCACTCTGACTGTTCCATTACCTGTGGGGTTTTTTTTCCATTTTTCTTTTTTTTTTTTTAGTGAAAAAGCATACTCTCAATAGGCACAAAATTGACAGCACTCCAGACCGAAGACGTATGCATAATCACTTTTACGAAGAGACACCAGCAGTGTATCTTTCCTCTCCCAGCCACTCTCAGGATGCTTCAGCCCCGGTTCAGGAGAAAAACACCTAAGGACCAGAAAGTAATTCACATTTTATCTTTGCTCTCCTGCTGAGACCACCAGCCAGGGTGCCTCATTTTAGGAAAACCACATTGCGATGCCTGTACTTGTCCACTAAGGAGTGGACTGACCCCAGTGCCCCATTTCATGCGTATTAAGGCACCAAACAGATTTTCACTTAGTATCAGCATGAGCTAGTTCTCAAAAGAAAGACAACTTAAACCATGCAGTTCCCTGTCTCAAGTTTTGTTGACCCTAACTACGCTTTTCAATATTGTTGAATACTGACAAGCCTCTTTTTTGCCACACAGGTAGAGAATACTTGTTTGTTGTTACCGTAGCTTCCCACAAACTTCTGAAACAATTTTGAGACAGTGCATGAGCTTGCGTTTCAGATTTCCAAGGCTTTCTCCCTGTCACGGGCGTAGAGGGGTGTTATTCGTAAAAGGCTGTACCTTCATGCTTTAGTCATTAGGAGAAATGGGCCATAGATCATGTCATGTTGTCTGTAACCTAGTTAGACTCTGACAGGAGAGAGGTTCTAAAATCATAGGTTCACATTAGAAACCTTTAAAAACTCATTAGCTTCTGATAATTATCCTAATATCCAAAGCACTAAAAATCACAGAGCTCATTTCTGCCTCAGAACCGACTGTGAATACGTTCAGAAAAAGCTTTGCCTTTTCACTTCTCAGTAACAAAAGGAGTAGCTGAATGTGAACATTTGGGGCTGGTGCAGAAAAAGACCACTTTCCTTCCTGAGCATGAAGAGTGCAGTCAATTCATTCTGTAACAGCGACGGAAAAATTACAACTGAGTCTTAATTCACTACTCTGCCTGGGGACATCGCCTTTTCCAGGCCAGCTCCTTCTGAACGTTTGACATCTCTCTGCCAAACTCAGAAAACACTGCATTTTGCTAAGCTACTTTTATTCAGAAACTTTAGCTGGTTTTTATGGGTTTTTTTTTTCAGTCATGGTAAAAAAGGTTTCTGTGAGGCCACTGATCATTATAAACAACGTGCTCTTAAATGCACCTTAGCCCTTGAGGCCGTCATGGTCAGGACCATCCGCTGTGTCCTCAGTTGTCCTACCATGGCGGAGTGCCAGTGGTTATTTTATTTTGGACTATACAAGAGTGCAGCCCACATATTTGAATGTGCTTTGAGTCGCAAACAAAGTGACCCAAAGATACCCTGTCCTGCTAGATATTAAACAAAGGAAACACCGTTCTTCCAGCTTAATTAGCGGTCACTGTGTGTGAAAAGCCCTGGATGGGATGGCTGGGGAATACTACACTCTAAAATGAAGCACCTTTTTATAGATCCAACTATTTCCATTTGATCCTACTGTAAGTGGCAACTGGGGCAAACTTTCTTTTACTGCATCCCTTATAGATTTTAGCCAAGTCTGGCTAAGTCTGTTTCTAGACCTAATTTTAACAGAAAAAAGCATTTAATTTCATAATAAGAATGCTATAAAAATATATTACTCCATATTTATTACCATACCAGCTCCTGAAAATGGCTAGAAGTGGACAAAATCCTGCTAGAACACAAAAGCCAGCACAATAAAACAATGGCCAACCCTTAAAAAAAGACAGAAGTGGATTTAAAATGTTTATAAAGATGATCACATTATTCACAGCCTTGTTATTGTGCCGCTCTTCTCATCACACCTGATTTCCTTGGGAATGTATTTTCCATGATTTCTGGGATGTTGTGCTTCTCTCTTTAGTAGGGACCGGGAATTGCCTTTGACTGCTGCACGGGGCTAGCACAGGAGGGTTGCAAACTAGGTTAAGTTTTTTCGCTGAGATCTCTAGCGTAAAATAAATAACAATCATAAAATTAATTCTCGTGACATCGTTTTTACACACCTCACCTAGCGGGACCTTCAGAGCTAAAAGGAAGATGATGACCTAAGGAAGCAGGGACTGTCACCATGGCTACAAGGGACACATTTACCTGTGCGGGTTAAGCACAGAGGTACACACATAAAAGACACTTACCGGCAATATTTGCAGCACAAGAACGTAGGGTTTGTCCCCAAAAGAATCAGTAATTGCCTCACTGGCAGTGCATTGAGTACTTTTGTTACAGCTTTTATTAAAATGCCGCTTACATTTAAAGAAACAATCACTAAGGACATTAGCTTCTGTGCAACAGAAATTTCTTAAGCTACCAGCTCTGCAAACACAATTCCGGCACCTGAAAAATCAAGCTGTGCTCTTTCGGTGGCTTACGTCATGACTTGCAAGAACTGTGGCAGGATCAGAAAACAGCTGGCCATTTTTTTGATCTTTCCCTGGGAAGAGGAGGAATATTTCTGTGCTCTTCGTTGATGCACCAGCTTCGCCGTCACTTCTGATATCACGCGTGGCCCCATCCTGAATGTTTCTGCCTTCGTGAGTCACCTCACTCACCTCACTGGCCAAAAGTGACAGGAGCAGCTTCTTTTTGGGGTGACCAACCTGGGATGTTCCTGGGAAGCATCCACTTTTCAAAGGTGGAATAGGTAGCATTTTCTGAAGATCAGGTGCCATAGCACATCTCCTGCTGTCCACTTGAAACCACAAAATACGTAGCCACTCCTGAAATTATTAGTTTAAGGGTGTAATAGAGGACACCATCAGGAATATTGTCTACATCAGTAAAATTAATCTTGGAAGTATAAGGACATTTAAAGCGTACAATTATACTGCAAAGAATGGATGGTTTTTTGGCCAATAAAATGCAAGAAGTGAAAAAGTCTTAAAAGTATTGTCATATCTGCAATAAAAGTCATATAAAGGTGTCATTGTGGAGCAATGCTAGCCACTAACTATGCCGTTTTGAGGAGGAAAATCTGTTTCCCTACATTTCACTGCATCTGCTTCATTCATTTTATCCATTAGCCCTATGAAAGCCTCCATTTCAGAGCATCAGATGTGAGCTTGGGAAAGCCATACAGGTGGTGCTGCCTCAGCAGGAAACCCACTCCTTGCTGAGGGACCGTCAATTATTTGCAGGGAAACTGAAACAGAAGAATAAATATTACATGCTGATGGATATTTGTCAGAAAAGATAGGAGTACTTTCAACGGGGCTTGTCAGACACAATGCGTTCAGCACATCTACATTTTCTATGGCAAAGGGAATAGAGCGCTCCAGCTGCTCCCCTGGCAAGCCTAAAGTTTTGTCTCGTAAATTTAAATTATAGATGACATAATGGTGGGATGGAAATGGATTGCACCTATAGAGATAAATCCGGTGAAAAACCTCACGCTTTCAAGGAAAGGAAGAAAGAAAAAGGTTCTGACGTGCTGCAGATCTTCCGTTTGTTGTGATATTTAGCCTCTCCAACTCAACACTTTGTGAAGCAATTTGTTTCTTTTTTTCATTTCCCTCCACCTCCATTGAAAGCGATGAACATTTTTGTGAAGCTCACAGAGAGTGCTAGGTTGCAAATATAACAAAAAGCTTGCCAATGCCTGTGAGTCCAAACTGGCAACTTTTTCTGTTGTGTCAGCATTTAAGTATTATTGTAGTGTTATCATACCGTGGCATAAAAAAATAACATGGAAGCAGTTGTGCCAAAAGCTTAATGTTTGACTGAAAGCACACACCAAGTATCCATAGGTATGTTCGGGTTCTTTGCCAAAACATCATTTTAATATGAACCATTCAATGGATCTTCCACTCAACCTTGAGAAACTCTACTTTTTAATTTAAACCAATACGACAAAAAGCACTGGCAGGTTTCCTGCATCTGATACTGATGAGGAATAAAGAGGAAATAGTTTGATAAACTGCAGTACCTTGGGACGACAGGACAGCCCTGGAAAGGAGACAGTCTCAGGCCTGGAGCCTGGAGAAGGTTCTGCTTTTTTTTCTGAGTACTGAACTTGTCACTTTTGTAAAATGCGCAGAATTCCACAACAAATTTATCTACCTGTGTCAATGATAAAGGAAAGCCTTGTAAGTGGAGACAGAGGAAATGGCAGGCTGAAAGAGGGAGAATTTTGCTTAGGAGTGGGTTCTGCCTCCTTTTTTGGACTTAACGAAAATGCTATCTGAATGATCAATACAGGAAATTAGAGAAGAGCTGTTGTGTACTGTATCATTGGACATTAAACATTTGAATCCGTATCAAGCTTGACAAGTTAATGGAAATACAATCTGAAGTTTTAAAAAAAACGGAAAAATACAAATGCTTCAGACCAAATTCAGATCCAGATGACTGTCTCACTGTGTGGATATACTAGGTGTGATGAATAGGAATTTATTTCTATGACTATTATTAAGTAGAGCCTTGTCCTTCGGATAATCCAGCGTAAATTCAGTTGGCTGCACTCTGACAAACACCAGCTCTTGGGTGAAGGTAGAAGTAAGAGTTGGTCATTTTTCAGACCCCTTTGATCTTTTGCATCCTCTGAACTTTATTATACTGCACAGTTTGCTAGCAACTGCTGGGCTGCTCTCAGCAGCAGCCCCGGACCGAGCAGCAAAGAGTGGGACCCGGAATCTTTGCCCAATGACTTAAACTGCAGAAACAGCTGCTGAAAGCAAATTCATTGGAAACAGAGATGAGTGTTCACAGGAAACAAACTCCGATTTTGTGTTAGAGGAAAAATTCATCCAGGCCTGGTCAACAGGGTCATGCTGAGTGGGATCTCAAAACAAAAGACTTGGCTATAAGCGCTACGGACTAATGATGCCGTATGTAAAGAGTTACAGCAAAGATGGCAGCAGAAATTTGTTTTTTGAAAATGTCTGCCTGCTCGCCCATGTTTTTCGTCTGTCTCTCCCCAGAGTGACCATTAGTTGTTCTCAAATAATGCTGTAGCCTCCCAGCAGGAACATGAGGAGCTAAAACCCTTCTCACCCCTAAAATGGAACTAAGCCAGCATAGAAAGTGGACCGCAATACGACGTGGAGACAGCAAGGTGATATAGCCAGTGATCCCCAATGTCTTTGCTACCTATGCTGTGTGTTACGATATTTAAGAATAGTTGGATCTTCAAACTTCAAGCAAGTTTAATTAAAGGCTAGCTAACATGCTTCAAATCCCTGAATAGACAGGATCTTTCTTAGAGCAAGGTTTCTGATGAATGCAAAATCTGCGTTCCACAAATATTTTTCATTCTCACTTGAAATTTTTCTGCTTCTGCAAACATTTTTGCAACCAAACTTATTTGCTAGGATGTACGTGAAAAGCAGACAAAAAGGGAGTGCAAACACCGTAAACGTGAATTCACTTAGCATTTAATAATATAAAAATCGCACAGCAATTTCGTGCAGCACTTGGCTGGCAATGGCTGTTAGAGCATCAGAATCAAATCCAGAAAGCTACACACAGCTGACAGCAATGTGTCTAACACCTGATCATTCAAGATAAACACCGGAAAAAGTAAAGTGAGGACCATAAAGGACCAGATTTTAAAAGCATTATGAGACCTAATGCTGCAATTAGGTGCATGGACTTAGGTTTTAAGAGGAACTTTGCACGTGTCTATCTGAATGGGTTGAGATGGATCCCACCTGCCCCAGGCACAAGCCAGTTCCAGTCTGGGAAGCCGTATAACTGCAACAGCAGCTCTGCCAGGCACTTAGTTTGAACACGCTAGGATATTAATTTGGTCATCCAGTTTCCAGACCTAAAATGATTTGCATACCACCACCAAACACCCCATTGCCAACAGCAAAAAATACCTCTGGAGGACTTCAAGCCTCTGCAAGCCAAATGGAAATCTGAAACTGGTCTTCATATAGCCTAGGTAAATACTGCACGCTGAGCTGCCACGACCATGTTTTGAAAAGACTAATTCCTGCACGTTTTTTTGGAAGAAATTCATGTCCAAGTCTAAACAGAAATAGGAGCCTTCCTCCAGTGTAAAACTTTGATCTCTGCATTGTGTTAAACCAACAGTAAGTGCACAAATATCTAAAGGGTGGGTTTAAGGAGGATGGAGCCAGACTCTTTTACAGTGGTTCCCAGTAACAGGACGAGGGGTAATGGGCATAAGCTGGAACATAGGAAGTTCCCATCAAATATGAGAAAAAGCTTCTTTACGGTGAGGATGACAGAGCACTGGAACAGGCTGCCCAGGGAGGTTGTGGAGTCCCCTTCTCTGGAGACTTTCAAGACCTGCCTGGATGCAGTCCTGAGTGATGTGCTCTGGGCAATCTTGCTCTACAAGGGAGTTGGACTAGATGATCTCTAGAGGTCCCTTCCAACTCTGAAAAATTTTGTGATTCTGTGATTCCGTGATTCCGTGGTAACAAGAGAGGGCTTAATGTTCTCCAAAAAATGCATGATTATTAAATACGCAACTCCTTTAAATTTTTTTCATGAAATATCAGCCCACCTCAGGCATTTGTGCAAAGCGTCAATTGGTTCAGCCTGTTGTATCTCTCTGTTGGCTTCTGCAGGGTTAGGCTGAAATATGACGGCTGACACTGGAAGGAAGAATACGTTACCCTGCTAAACTCAGGGGTGATAGAGCTCCAAAAGCAGTTAGCAAAGCTTCCTTATAGCCTCATCCATCTTCAGGCTCTGTCTCAGAAACCAGAAAGCTCGCAGCAGCTCCTGACACGCCGCAGCAGCAGCAATCTTAGAAACAGACTGCGCTCAAACCAAAAACCCCCAGAACACATCCCCGAACCAGCGTGGGGCAGCCGAAAAGAGGAATAAATCACTGGGCCCTCCAGAAGGGGAAAACACATTTCAAACCCCCAAGAAAACCACAAGGCAGAGGGGGAAGTGTGATGCTGGCCTACATGAAAAGTCATTTGCACCTGGCAGAGGCGGAAGACCTAAAGAGTCATTAAAGCCTGATGTATGGAAGTGGTTGTTGTCTTGCAAATGGGAGCGAGGCTTGGAGTTTCGGTGTCTTTGCCATAAAACAGTGAATCACGGGTTCCTAGTGTGCACATCTGCGGCTGGGGCACTGCTTTGCAGCAATGTCTGCACCAGCATATGCTCCTCTTCTCCTGGCTAGATTACTAAAGGTGATAAAACTAGTTTTAAGGCCTCTCCTCTTTTCCCCCTCTTCCAAAATCCTCCCATTGCTGTGCCCTCCTCTCTGATGTAAAACAATTATTTTAAGAGAGAGATTGCAGTTTGATAACAGATGAAGAATTTTTAAAGTTGGGGTACATACAGGTTACATTGCCTGCCTCTCGTGTCCTGTGGCGTTCAGTGCATGGTTTCTCAACAGAAACATTTATGATGTCAGTTGTGCCGTGTGTGACACCTATTATAAATAACGTCCCTGGTCCACGGTGAGCTTTATCTTTGTACGAGAGCAGCAGCCTGAGGGCTGCTCCTCGTATAACTTAACTTCCTGACTTAAGGTAGGTCTGTGGGCCAGATGAACTCTTCAGTGAAAACACTGACTAGCACATGTTCTAGCACACCTCTTTATTGCACTGTTTAAAGAGTTTATCAGCTAGATAAAGAAATATGGCGTTACATCTTCGAGTAGAAAGAAAAAAAAGAATAATTCTTCTTCGCTTTTTTTTTTCCTTTTAAATTAAATTATTTTGAAACTGGTTGGAGATTTAGGATGATTTATTTATTTTGCTAATAAATGGATAGCTAAAAAGTGCAAGCTGAGGCACAGTATTGCATCTGCTGTATAAAGCATGCCTGTTTCCACTGGGAAATACAACCTCTGCAACTCACTGGTAGAAATATAGTTATTTCTTAAATTCAAATAATAGCTGGTTGGGGTGTTCATAGCAACTTCTTATTGCCAGGAACAATACACAAACTTTGAGGATGTGAAGGGAAGAGTAGTATATCCACTTGAAACTACAGAGATGATCCAGATGCACAGAGCAGAACTTGGAACGAATCCAGCATGCAGGGGCTAACACCCCTACCTTCGGATAAAGTGTCATGGGATCTTTTCAGGGGAGTAAATTGCAGATTGCAAAACAGTTACCTTACCTAGTTCCTGATGTGCTGTATCACACCACATTCAAATCTCCATCTGTGGTGTCTGCAACTACTGTTCATAAAATGAAGGTTTCAGCGCAGGAATAAATATGATGTACCTCTCTTATAGTGCCACAGAGTGATTTTCATCATTTCATAGGCCCAGCCATTTAATTTGAAAGGTACTTCAAGCTTGTGTAAATCCCACATAATGCCTAATCTGGACGTCTAGGAGAGTATGCGGACATCATTTTCAATATTACCAAGTTGCACTCTAAATATATTTCTCAACATATTGTTCTTTTCCTGTCCTGTCATACCGGGTTGCTATTCGTTGTTACAGAGCACCCACGTACCACCCCAGACGTGACTGCATTTTCAAAGAATGAAATGCTTTTAATACAGCAGTATATATAGTACAAAGGCTTGGATAGCCACATGGTATGTCTATATCATGCCACACAACATTACTGACCCATGAAGCAGAGGCGCAACTCTGTGTGCAAACTTCTGTCCTTGGGCTTCTCTTTTGGTGGGGTCACAGCTCACTAAGCCCTTCCCCTCATTATTGGCTGTTTTGACTGGGCTGGGGAAGAGCAGCAGCAATGTTCCCACAAAGCTATCTAGTGGTAAACTCACCAGGAGATGATCTTAACTAATGCTAAAGCCACCAGAGTCACCAGAGGGGAAAAAAAAATCGAGTTGACAGGCAGCAGTCACAACCTAAGTGGGCTGAAGCACTGGGCAGCCTCAGCAATGCCCCACTAGCTTACCCCAGAGCGGGAAACGGTTTAAGGAGAGTAAAGAAACATTTTACTTTTGAAGTGGGAAAAAACAGAGCCCCAGGAGCGAGGGGTTAGTCTGAGCAGAGAGCATCATCCGGATAGGAATAGAGCAAAACAGAGCAGAGACAAGAGGTGTTTGACAAGAGTAAGCAGGGAAAAAAGACTCAAGGGGAGGAGAAAAAAAAGTCTGTAGGAAGAAAGACAATGTGAGAATCTTCTTGAGTGAAACAATGATAAAAAACTCCTGGGTGTTTCCTCTGATGTGTCTTGATGCTGTCTCTAGAAACAGGTATGGTTCATTTCGTGACTGAATTTCTAGCAATATCTTCCTATTTATTCATTTCGATCTGATATGGTCATCACAACAAAGCTCAGAAAAGTGACTACAGGAAAGCAAATCTCTACTACAATTGAGGAAGAGGTTAGAAGAAAATCTGTCTGGCCACAACAGTTGCACCTTTCTTTGGCCTGTTTACATTCTACTTCTTCCAAGTTTCAAATATACAAATGGTAGACCAAGGAACAACCTACATTTACAATATTGATACCTTTCATCATGACATAATATATTTCTGCATACGTACATTTATTTGAAATATGATTTTAAAAGAATCCTGACGATACTTGGCTAAAATTATCTCTGGTATAATTCCACTGAATTAAAAGAGGTTGCAGAGGGAGGGAGTAAATTTGCCTCCTGGTGTTATTGGTGAAAAAAAAAAAAAAGAGTTTTATGTCAAGATGTTTTTTATGAACTTGAATCCAGTTTCTAATCATCCAGATTGCCCTGTACAATAAACTCTTGATTATGACTGCTGGCGTTAACAGTAATAAGACAAGATGATGTGCAGCACAATTTTCTTCATTCAGCTTTTCATTCTCCCACTGCTCCTAAAAAGTCTCCATATCTTTCTGTTGGTTTTGTTTAAAAGTCATGTAAAATTAGATATTATCAATCAAGTCACACATTCTCAAGTGCAAAAACATTATTTTGTTGATTGCCATGTAGCTTTGTGGGACGAATCGGCCCAGCTCCACTCCTTGTTCGAGAAAGTTGGCGCTGTCAAGCTCGTGTAACTTTCTGCTGAACTGATAACACCAGAGAAAGCATTGACTTTCCTTTGGTCTAAGATGTGGAGACCGATCGAAGACACTTATCTGCATTCTTTCCACCCTGTAACTTCAGCCCTGCACGCTTCTCTCCACCAACACTACTTAAACTAAGGAGGAAAAAAAATTAGGTGTTTGCACTCAGGCGAAATTATTTGAAGGGAGAACTGCTTGACGGAAAGAAAACCAACAAAAGGCTTTCACACTGAAATCACAGTCTGGCTTGTCCAAACCTTTCTTGTTTGGGCTCAGGGTTCAGAAAACTTGTGGGCCTCACTCTGTGTGGTTTATCAATGTCAAGGGTTTATTGTAGGCATGAGAACTGAAACCTGGCAGATGCCGTAGAAATCCTAGCACGAACAGTATGGCTAATGGGATGCCCCAGTATCCTGGAATTACTGCTTCAAATAAGAAAAATATGTGGGATTTCAGACTTTGGGGAGTTTTTCCTCTCTATTTCAAGCATCTCTCTAATGTCTTTGCTCCATCAGCTAAATGACATTCTTCTCCGGCTGGCTGCAACGTTCATCCAAATTTTTTATTTAGTCCTATACAAAAATCTTCCATTTCTGTAATAGCAGAGACATTTATGTGGCTGATATTTTAAATGGATGTGTGGAAAACTTTCTTCTCTTCCAAATAATTAAAGCATCATAATTCTCCTCGGTAACAAAACAGGCTAAAGGCAGAGGCAGAGGCACGGTTTGCAAAGTGCAGGCTACAGGCAACAGGATCAGATGGAAAAAACCCCAGGGGCAAGAGACGAGACCAACAGGATTTGTACTGGTTTGTGGTAGCTAAAGGGATGCCTGCACCCCTGTGAGGTGTTGGTATGAACACAGCCCCGCCAACGATGCAGTTCTTATGAGGGAATCTGCTTTAGGATAAATCAGGTAGCTGACTGGTGCATGCAGGTCTTCCAGGCTAACTGGTCTGATTTTTGAACAAAGGAAAGCAAGATTCCTCACGGAGATTAGTCTTCCAGCACAACTGTGCTGGTGAAATGGACTTGGAAGGAGGCACCTATCCACTGTCCAGCCTCTGTTAACTCTCCCCACGACGCAGATCTACTGGTGTCACAAAGTGCTAAGGAAAATTTAGGGGTCCCTGAAGCTCCCTCATGTATTCTATGAGCTAAAGAGAGTCATGACCTACCTGGCCCTCCGGCTGAGGCAGTTTTGCACCATATTGCAGGGTCAGAGCTGGGTCCAAGCTGAGGAGCTAAGAGCCATATGGGTCCCCCATGGCCTCAGGCAACTGGAATGGGGTGAGGAGAGGCAGCCACTACCCCTGCGTTTGTGTGACCCTAAAACAGACCAGACCCAAGCCAGTTCTCAGATTAGTTGTTCTACTTCAACCTTAAGAAAGGTATAAGCAGCTTTGCATTATTTTTTTTTTGGTGAAAGATAAGTTTATGCTACATATGGAATAACCAGTCTTCCCCAAGCCAAAAGCATTGGCTACACAATGAAACAGCCCAGCTTCTAGCAACTTCTATCTTACAACAGAGCCCGGAGAGGTTTAAAGCAGCGTAAATGGCTCTCTACATTTCCGGAGTTTCTGACCTTATGTCTGCTGTTTTTGCAGAGGAGGCAGAGACTTGATCCCCAGCTGCCCATGAGCTGTGGGCTCCCTTCAAAAACCTCTTTCTGTAGAGGACTGCAGACAGTTATTGCAACAATCTCTTTCAGTAGGTGACCTCATGCACATGGCATTTTATCTTCGGAGCTAGCTTCTCATGCCTGATACACAATTCGCCGCACAAACAGCCCTCTGACAGCCCTGCAGAAGCAGAAGCAGGCACCGAAACACACGGCCGTTTTGCAAGACGGCTTCTTTGCCTCGCTTACTGCCTTGCCTGAGTCTTCTTTTTCAGAGCTGTGGATAACACTCATCACTGTCTTGCCCACAGATGCTGCTCGACAGCGAGGGAGACCAAGAAAGAAAACAAAGGTACCCACCGACCCGCATGTTCGGGCTCTGCGTGGTTCCCAAAACTGGAGTTGGGTGCAATGAGTACCCCGTCGGGTCCAAGAGTCTCCCTGGACATCCTCTACAACCAGCTTTTGTCAGTGTTTTCTCTGCCCTGCTCCCTCAGTAAATGGCCTCTGCTAAATCTCTTTTTACTGCCTGCCACATTTTTCATGGCAAGTTGCCACTTTTTAAAGATCTTATACCAGCCTCGCAGAATGGAACTAACACTCACTGATTTCACATGCTTTGGCACAGAAATAAATATTTTATGCATGCAGATAGTCCCAATGAGACTTCCAACCTTAGTAGAAGGGATCATCGTCAGCTGCAGTCATTACAGTACCTGAATAATAATTATTGCTCCTTATTTGGCATTGCCCCACAAGGCAAAGGGACACGGCAGTGCTTACCTCTTCTACAAAAACCAACAGAAATAGTCATGAAGCAGAGCATATGCTGTGTCTTGTTCCAACTGAAACACTCCAGAAGTTAGGGAGTATATTTTATCCACCGTAGGAATGATGCTACCAAGAGTGTCTGCTTAAACGATACCGTCACTGCACCATATCCCCGTGCAGATTTGGAACTTTGGTGTGTTAACATGCATATTTAAACAAGTATACATACACATAAACACGTGTGTAGACACGTATACATGCTTCTGTATGTGTTAGCTTGTGTGCATATGTGTTTATATACTTAAACACATTTATACATACATAACATATATACATATATAATACATACATACACAAGTGCATGCATAAATAAATATATGTATGTATGTATTTTTTTTGTATATGCATGGGAATTTTACTGCCCAATGACAGGGAATTTGGTTAGCCTCCTTAAGGATTTTATTGGCTTAAATGAGAAGTAAGATAAAGTATTTAGCAAAAGATATGGCATGCTTTTAAAACTATCAGAGAAACATTGTTTCAGATCCAGAAATGAAGATTTGCAACTTGAGCAATGCAAAAAGGAAAAGAACTAACTTAAAAGACAGACTAATCACACGCACACCACAGTTTGTTACTTTGCATCCTTCCCCCTGTCCCAAAAATATTATTAATGCATAGAAATTCTTCAGGAAGAGAAAAACGGCTACAGAGTTAACCCTGACATTTCCAGAATGTCTCCATGAAGTGGCTGAGTGACACTGTTTAACCACTGAGGCAAGGCAGAAAGTAGTCAAAAGTGCACTTTCAGGCTCCTGCTGTTGATCTTCTACAGACCACGGAGGTCTCAGTAACCACTGCCAACGTGACAACCCCCAGGAGAAGCAGCCGATGCCACTGGTGAAGCCACAAGGCTGTTCTCTGGAACCAGCAGTGATGCCCATAGAGCGTAAAGGAGCATGGGGTAATAACATAGCAGTCCGCACACTGAGGGGGACAGTTGTGTGAAATGTCTAATAAGAGTCTAAACACGCACAGTGTTACAAAAATACACCACAACCCCCCCTCCCATCACAACGCAGTCCCCTTCTCTCAGAGCACTGGTCCTGCTGCTCGCTCAGATGGCAGAGCTGTAGAAGATAGCCATACGGTCCAGGGTTGAAAACTGTGTACAGACACGCACGATGTTTAATGAAAAAAATTGCAGTCGGCATACTGTTTGCACTGAGCTGCTTTTGTCTGCCCTCTCGCCATCCAAGAGCAGGAGATAAGTCCTAAGGACACCAGTCCCACAGAGGACTCTGGTCCCGCAGACCTTCTCTCCGGCTGAGGTCAGAAGAGCTGGACCCTGGGGCCGCTTAAGGAAAAAAGGCATTGCTTCAGCAGATGGAATGGTGTTATCACAGTTTCCATGGAGCCAGGGCCATTTAAAATACAAGAAGTTCACTCTTCATTAGACCCACAGCGTCGCTTTACAGCAGTGCTGAGAGGACACGACTCGCTCTATGCAGGCTGTGGCACGGCACCATGCTTTATATGTTTATATATGTAATTTCAAATACCTGAAGTGAATTTATTGATTTTTCTGAAACTTGCTTCGTTAACATCCTCTTTAGTCCCTGTTATCTGGACATTTTAAGCTGCTCTGTTCAGAGGAGGGCCCTGCACCTCCTCCCACTCTCATAGCGAGCACAAAGTCCTGCCAGCATTGCAAGTGCAGCTTTTCCTTCAGAAATGTATATTTGACCCCTCTGAAAACAGACTTTTGCGGAGGTGTGTTTCCGTGGTACCATGCATGTGGCAATGCCCTTCCCGGTGTGTCTGCTGCCACGGGGGACTCTGCACAGCAGCCAAAGGGGCAGCCGACCGCTCCCGTCCTCCCTCCCCTCACACCTCTGTGACCAAACTGCGTTGCAAATCAGAGGATCTCAGTATCAGGACACAGAGTATTAACCGTATTTTAACGTATTTTAACATATTTTAATGATTGGCCTGGTGAGAAAAGACACATCCGACTCTCTCTTCTTGAAATGGAGAGGGAGAAAACTTTGGCACCGCAGAAGTTAATACGTCGTGGGGAGAGAAACCCACTGTCAGCCTTTTTAACGCTTCCAGGTGGACCGCTATTTGACATACCGCAGAAGACACCCTTGTTTATTGACATTTACTTTTTCTTTGCAGGAACAGTCACACTCTCCAGTCATTGGTTTTCTTGTGGCTTTCATGCTGAGCCTGTAAGAACAGGATGTTCGAGAGCTGTCCCATATGGTGGCATGCTGTCTATTGTTCAGATGATTGGCTTCCAGCACTGGCTGGCTTTCACTTTTCGCTTTGAGTTGGTTATGGCTGAAACTTGCATCAATTGTTGGGATGGGGCGGAGAAACCGAGTCCCAGTGAAGGGTGAATCCGCAAAGGGGCTTCTTTTCATTACATGAATTTAACACATCTGCTGGAGTTAGATTTCTTTGTGTATTAAGGGCATTATGGTTCAAATTAGAGGGATATTTTAAGATCATAAGAATAGAATTCCCTTCTAATGGAGTGGTGTATATTTTGGGTTTCATTATAATTCTTATTTATTTTAACACATTTGTGATTTGTCCAGAGCTTAGGTTAATGTGCCTATTTATGTGTTTAGTTTGGATGGTTGTTGTATGTAGATTTACCAGTAGGCTCGATTAAGCTAGTTTTCTTGTACCCTGGACTATTAAGGGCGTTCACATATACAACTGAACGGTGAGACACAAGCTGTCTGCATTAAACAAAGTAGAATGAAAAAAACCTGATGAGATCAGGTTGACTGCGTTTGCTGCTGTCAATAATTGTTTTCTTTCTTTGTCTTCCCGCAAGAGGTCTTCCACATTTTTTCCCTGCTTCTCTCCAAACACAAAGAGAAGTTGCAATGTTGTAACAGGCATCTGTATAGAAAAACTATTCTCTATTCCGGGTAAGAGAATAAAGCACCCAGAGTGCATCAAATTATATAATGCTAAGCCCTGATAGTAATGGTTATGAATTACTTTCTGACCCCAGCTGGTGACCAATTTCTGTCTTAAAGCGTAAAGATTGATGGTCCCTGCAATTTTATCCTGGTCATTGTAAATCTGTTTTTCAGGACTCTCAGTGGATATTCACTGTCTTGTCTAGGTTGTCTGCCCCTATAAACTAGTTTTAGCTTACAGCCCTTCTGGTTTGTACAGAGTGAAAAAAAAAAAAAAAAAAAAAAGAAAAAAGCACAGCCAAGATGGCAACTTCTGTGACTGGAATAAACAGGCAAATTTTAATCCATAAAATTCTTCCTTACATACACGACACTTGGCAGAATTGAGTGTGGATGGCTATATGCACTGGACGGTCCTATGTGTTTGGTAACCTCTAATTTAATACAAAACACTCTCCGTCTAAAAATCTAGCTCCTTCCTTTAAAAAAAGAATTATTACAAAATAATTTTAAAAAACCCACCCCACAGTTGCACTAAATAGACTAAAATAAACACTAAAATACCGGTTTGTCACAACAACAAAACAACCTAGATATTCCCAATGAGATACACACGGACTATCACACCACCCCAAAACAAACCACCAAAACCCAAGCCCCCCACCACAGATGAAGGCAGCGTTTTCTTCCCCAGTTTTGTCGCCCATTTCTGCCTGCACACGACTGATCTCTGGAAACTCATTGAATCAAAGCCTGACGGGTGTTAGACCTGAACACCTTTGAAGATTTGGTTCGAGGAGACTTTGTACCCGCAACTTTAACAGCCAAGCATGTGAAAATATGAATGGTTTCACCAGGCATCTACACGGAAGAGGAGCATTCACAGGCGGGAATAGTATTTTGCCACTTTCTAAGCAGGAACGCATTGTCTTCCCTAATCACGTAGTGGCTTTCTAGCCTAATTTATTCTTTTCAGGAAGGATTTTGTGGAATGCATGGGGGTGGTGGCATCCTTGCGCCACAGAGCTCTGGCTGCCGTGCGCGGGCAGAGTCCCCGGAGGCATCGCGCGCAGGTTTGGGGAGCCTTGTGCGAACAGGACTATTAAGTACACGCTCTATTTGAGCGGGCGAGCACTCTGGATCTCTTTTCTCTCAACTCATTATTAATGGTGTGTGTGTGTTGGGATGGGGGGACTGCCTGAAATTACAAATGAGCTAATTTCCTTTTGCAACTGAACATCAAGAACGGAGAAGTTTGTAACACTTCTTTCTTCCCAGGCAGGCTCCACACCCCGAGGAGTATTTTTAAGGGTTCCCCCCCCCCTCAACACACACACACATGTACACATGCTCTTTTTTGTATCTCTCCTAATTCAAAATTTCAACGGCACTACTGTGGAGGGAAATACTTGCTAAAATAAAACGTGATGCCTGGAAGAGAAAGAATTAACCAAATCTAATTATTAGACACTGCGAGCATTTTGAGAGTCAGAGATCCTACTGAGATGGCAGAGTGCCTCATAAGTAATGCAGCAGGCAGGTTTTATTTCATTTCTAGGAGACTATTCATCTGGGGATACAAAGAATCTTTGATAAGTATGCGCATGAAGAAAAACCACTATCATTTCAGTGACACTATCAATTACTAGTTAGCAAGTACCACTGATACACCGCACTGCACAACATATGAAGTGTGCCCAGCTTGTAACGGGTATAATCAGGGAGTAAATAGCACGCTGATTATTGGCATGGCGGCAAGTGCGTGGAAGAAGAGTATGATAGGAAACACTTTTAACCCAAAATTATTCACAGAGGTTTTCCGCTGTTCCTGAGGAGGAGAGGAGCAACACGGCGCGCAATAAACTTACAGACAGGGCCCTGCTGACATCAGTAGGCTCAGACAACATTTTTTGACACTTTCGAGACTTCTGCTGCAAAGCTGTTGCTGAATTACTTTAATGGTGACAATTGGACTATGACTCACATTAAGCAGAGGCCCGAAGTCCTTAATATGAATGAACTAATTAAACATTTTACAGCAGTTCTTCTTATCCTCTAGGTAATTTTTAGATTGAGACTCATGCTGTTAATTGGTCAATAGGAAGACCGCGTGTACATGTTCTCGTGCATGGAAACGTATAAAGGTTTGATTGAGTGTGCTACAATTTCTTTAATTGATTTGCAAATCTTTGATTTTAATACTAACAAAAGTTTACTTGTGCAAGACACGCCATTTGAAACAAATTATTGTAAGCAAGATGGCTTCTGTTTATTCTGATCCAATGCTTTTCCTGGGCCCACCATCCACCTGTAATATTCCCTCATTACAGGTATTGCATCGTCAAGAGGGGACGTGCCTGTGGTCTGATATCTGCTCTCATTGGTGTTTTGTGTTTTCGTGGTGTTTTATGTCACCTGTTTTGGATTTTTAGAGGACGATTGCACAGTCTGCTCCCACACCCACCACTGCTGGAAGCCACAGCAGTAGGCTAACCATGCCCAGCAACAAGTCTCACTGATTCATGGTGCTTCTGTAGAAAGGACAGGCTTAATGCCTGATGTCATCTCCCGATGAAACAAGGCAGACACAGTCACCCTCTAGATGAGATCCATAGCGCCAAGTTAAACAAGTTTCGTGGGAATAGAGGAGTGGGGGAGAGGACTCCCTTCTCCCTCCTCACTGCCCTCCCCCCAGGGGATGGAGCCTGATCTTCAGAGATGCTGGAAAAAGCACAGTGAAGGCAGACGCCCTGAATGCTCCAGCTCAGGAAAGAGCTTACACTGTGTCAGACACTGGGATATCTATCTGCTAGATATCCAGAAATCCATAGGAAACCAGGCCATATTGGCTCGCAGAGCATCCAGCTGCTGTCTTCAAGACCTTTGGGGTGCCACGTGCTCTCTTCTGGTGAGAGCTTTTGGGTTAAAGAAGGACTTCTGGAAGGATGCTTGGATTAGTGATAGAGATGTCTAACAATATACTTCTAGTTCACATGAATACTGATAAATTGCAATATTCAATACAACTTCGTGGTAGCACTGTGAGTTAAAGTGCTCTCAATAACATAAAAATTACCAAAGTGCACCTTCACAAAACGTACTATTCATAATTTTTCAGTCAATTAATATGGAAAATGTAAAGGAGAGCAGATTGTTTTCTATATCAACAGTTCACTGAGAAGATTGTTTTAATTACAAGGCTCTCATGTCTTTTTATATTAGGTGTCTTGTTGAGGTTGAAAAGCCATTAGTGTCTCAATGTCTTGCAAAGCTTTCTCTACAATTGTATAACAGCTACTTAGCAGTTATATGAAGCATACCATTTAAACAAAATTTAAGTCCACAATTACTCTGTTAATAAAATGTAAATTTAAAAATACATGCAACCATCATGAAGATGGAACATTTAATTCTCACTTAGCTTCCCACAGAATGAAGGGTTAATTTGGTAAAAGAGATAAGAAGACTGCAGTAATTGCTCTTATCTTATATGTGGGTGAAAATAACTTCTAAGACTTTGAATTCTAAGGCCTAAATCAAGTGTTCATTTTACCTAGCTATAACTCCCCTGGAACATTAGAAAGAACAATTAGCATAGATCTACCTGTGTATCTTAAGTTATGGTTAATGCATGGGAATGGTGTGCTTAATTTTACTGCTTTGAAAATATACCCCTGGAGAATAAAAGAAAGACTTGGAGTTCTCAATAACAGTAAAAAGAGAAGAGCCTGATTTATTTACTTTCTTTTTTGTGATAACCTTGCTCTTTCTGGCCCTAATCCTCTGCAAGGAGTATAAAAATACAAAAAAGCGATGACATGGATTCCTGAGCGCTATGGGGCTCATTGGAAATACGTCTCCAGCATGTCCCAACCAGGAGACAACAGAAACACAGAGGGTTTCTTCTTACAAAACTATTGTTTGATAACTATATTATACAATGAGCCTTTCTGTGGCCATCCTTACTATGAGTGGGAAGAATAAGTGGGTCGGTCCAGGAGAAGCAGCAATGACAGTCGGCATTTAATACAAGTAAGGTCTTGAGATGCTGGAGCAGTCAGAGAACTGGTTGCAGGGCGAAAATCAAGGGTAGGTTTCTAACAAAGAAGACAAGTGACATGGACCAGAAACTGAAGGTCCAGTACCGCCAGGAGTAGCCGTCGGGAACCAGCGAGGAGTGTGAAGAAAAAGAGGTAGCCTTCATCACTCCTGAACCCCGCACTGACACCAGGGAATATTCCTCAGCAGGGAGACCAGCACCAAATTTCCAAACAAAGGGAGAAAGAACAGAGAAGGCAGTTTGAAAAGTTAAGCCTCAGGGAACAAGATCACTCTTGTAACTGAGAGCTGGACGACCCCAAGGGAACTTTCACACCCGAAACCCATCAAACACCAAAGGTAGTTGCCCAGAGTGAAGAGTACAAACTCTTTTAAAGCTGCCTGAAAATCTTAGCCACACGTGTCTGTTAACTCCCTCCCCAGAGGCTGCTCAGAAACCTGTGCTTCGAACATTTGGTGTTACCTTTGAACAAGATACATATTGAGAAGTAACTTCTCCTTTTTGGGAGAGAACCTGCTCCCATTATTCCTTTTCTAATACCAGTCTCTCTTGAACTAATGAAGCTGCCTCTTTTACAAGGTGCATAGTCCAGATCAGAAAAAAACGTTTAGGAATGCGTAGGCAACCTAACTTGTACCATGTACTTAAATAGGACTCACGAACCTAAACCATAATTTATTTTGTCCTGTATGCCTTGCTGGGATATGCTGAAGGTGAGTGAGCCAAGGGAGCTCCATTTTAACTCCCGTCTGACCTTGCCTGTAAAGATCAGTCCAGTTATTCACATCTTCTATGGAGCTCACAAAACAAGTTTTGAGGAAGCACCCTTTTTTCAGCGTTCCACTGGCTGAAATTTTACAGCGAGGAGCAGTTCCCGTTATCTCTCCCTGCTGATCTGTAAATTATTGAATTCTGCCTCCTAACAAACCATAGGCAGAATGTGAATCAAAACATGAATTTTCATGCAGATAGCTTCACTTTTCCACCCCATTTTTAATGCTCAGTATCCGCTCAGAAGGAGTTTGCGTCTAGAAAGGAAAGCTGCTGTCTTTTTTGCAATGTCTTATAGTTTTACCATTAAAGGATACATCAAAGCAATTTTGTAAAAATAAATTGTAAAAAAGTGCTATGCCATAATATTTCCTGTGTCGTCTGTACTATGGAACCTCACCCACCAAAAAATTAGCCATTGCTATTTATTATGCACCACCATAGCCTATATTCCAGATCAGGGTAAACTCAGTGGGAAGAAAAGGAGTGACTGAACACTCTGTGTGGAAAAAATAGAAACAGTGAAAACAAAAAGTTTACTGCAGTAGCTGGTCTGCAGTAACTTACAAATTACTAACAACTTATGTAAGTTTTACATGCCTATTCCATCTGCTATTCATTAAAAAAACACGTTGCCATGGTAACTGCCACATGCCATGGTATTTATGCTGCTTCTGATGTACAAAGCATAGTTTGTGTAGGAGTGTGTGTATGTATATGATGTGGCAGCTGTCGTCTCTGCCATTTTGTTGCTGCTCCAGAAAAAAATAAAGCAAGTAGTGGCTATGAATACTCATTTGAGTAACGATACTCGCGCCCATTTGACTAAAGGCCCACACAAAGCTCCACATGGTTATCATCTGACCAACCCACACACGGGGTGTTCTCGCAAGGGGGCAGAGCCGGGTGGGCTACCTTTAAAAATAACACCGCTATCTGTCACAGAATTAACAGGCTGCAAGGCAAAAGGATATCCATATTTTTAGTGACACATAGAAAACAAAGGCTTTCGGAATGACCCTCTCCTCCTTTCTTTGAAAATTACAAATGGGAAATAGCACGGATGGCTATGCCCTTCAGAGAGATGTAAATTTTCAGCACGGTGGAAAAGAAGGCAACCCAAAGCACTTCTCAGTAGTCCTCTTTCTTTCCATTGTTTAAAAGACTACTTGCTGAAGACGGACAAGCTGGTAAGAATAAAATAGGCACAAAATTTTGTCCAGTACTCAATTTGTACTGAACTTCTTTTGAGTTTTAATAGTATTGTGACATTTTTGTTCTGTTTGCCATCTATTTAACTTTGACATTTCACTAGAAAAATGCCATTCAAAGGCTATTTGCATACCATTTTTACTGCATTTAACATGAATTGGTGTCTACTACAGCTTCAGAAAAGTGGTCTTATGAGATTATTTGCTTGCTACCTGCCTGAAGAGATGTTTAGTTTCACATTTGTATTCTTAACTGACAGATAATTCTATGTAGTTTTCCATCTTAAGCCGACTCCCTTCAATTTTACTGAGCTTGCTTGTCACAAGCAATTAGCAAATAGATATTTCAAGGTTCCTGAATATGATCTGACCTCAATGGTGACGTGTTACAGTAGCGAAAAAAAAAAAAAACCACCCAAGCCCAAAAAACCCTGATCAGTTAGTTCTGCTTTCTTGTGCAGTGCAAAAAATACAAAAAGTAGCAATAGAAATTGGCTGCTCTACCTTCACCTAAAATAATTTAAATAATTCATTAGCTAAGGGGAAACTGCTAATTTGTGGAATAAATGTACTTGCATAAAATCAGAAAGCTGAGAAACTATCTATTCTCAGTGCCATGGCATAACCTGTTTGCATGAAAACATACCCGCAAACTGACTAATAACACGAGATGGAAAGAAGGGGCAATGCCGATGACACTGGAGATTAGAAAAGCAGCCTGGTGGTATTTATTAGCCTTCTTGCACACTTCTTGACAATGATAAATCAACAAACCATATCAGAGTCCTGTATTACAGGAAATGAACCAAAGCAGCCCGTGCAGAGCCGTTGCCTGCACATCTTCAGCTGACATTCAGGTGTCCCAGATTCATCCATTTCAGAAGAACTCTATAGACCAGAAATCATGATATACAGCTGTGCAAAGATTACAAGGATGCAAATAGATGGTTTTCTTCAGCAGAATGTGTTTGCTCCTTACTGAAAATATCTCAAATGTGTATGCTGAGCAGAATAAAAAGCAAGAATCACTTATTCATGTGAAGGAGATATCAGGCCTCAGTCTGCATGGCTTTGCACATTATGGAATCATTTATAGCCTTAATCATAAGTGCTTATAAAATGCTCTTCCTCATCAGAATTCTCTTTTCATACTTGCGTACCGGATTTCAGGCACTTGCACAGGTGTAAATGACCATACGGTGGCCTGGCAGCGCGCTGCCATAAACTGTCAGACCCTGAAGTCTTTTTCTCTCACGTATATTCCAAAAAGTATCTCTTTGCTCTCCCGAACAGAGGAATAAAAGAGCAAAACTGATGAACTGCCAAATACCATAGGAAGAAACAAAAGGGACTGTTAAAAAGCCCTCCTTCCCTCCATTAGTAATACTTGGTGGGAATTACAGCAGCCTCAACCCCTCTCATTTTACCATGCCGTTGACCCCAGAAGGCCGTTCTAGCAGGCAGGGAATTAGCAGAAAGTCAACATGTCATACTCTGACCCTGAGACAACAGCCAGCACAGGTTATCATAGGAGTCATTACACCCTTAAAAATGGAATCCTCGATTGCCCCGTTAAGCCTGCTTCGAGCTGTCAGAATGATGCAAAGCAGCATCATCAGGTCAGAGGAACTGGCATTTTCATGTTTTAGAGTAAAAAAGTGAATAGCAATCCCGTGATAAGGAATTTTAGGATTCATCAGGCATAGACCTCGTTCTGCGTGCTTTTGGATTTTTCCTAGAGATCTGTTAGCATTCATAACCAAATCCATCACACAAACAGTATCTCAAAAAACCAAAAGCCAAAAAAACCTATCAAACAAAAAAATTGAGTCCTGGGCATTTTTTCCTTCCCAGTTAGAACTAGCCTTGCACATGGCTGTTAGGCAATCTTCTCCCAGACCAAAACATACCACTTTATCCAACACACATTTGCTTTCCAGCTCATGTCCAGCGTAAGGTATTTTAAGGATTGCAAAATCCAGGGCAGGAAGGTTTCATTCCAAACAAAATAACTATTTTATTTGTTAAACTAGATTAAACTCGCAGCACTGTAAGTGTCTAAATAACGAGAAGGGAGCTGGTAGAAATAACTGTGCAACTCCAGGAGGTCGATGACATTAACCACCACTATTTGGCCCAGATTGCTCCACATACATAAATGGTTATATTTTATCTACCACTGCATTCCTCGCCTCTGTATATTCAACTATAATTACGCTATCTTTCAGGATGGTGCCTCAGGTAGTCGTGACTATTGTGCTACAGGGAGCTGGGGAAACATCTCCAGCTTTGAAAGCTGTAACAGGTTTTTGCAGGTGTGTTGGAGACTGGCGCAGCACAAACGAAGTTATCTAGTGCAAGAGTCAGACAATATGGACCACATGCACAGAGGGGCAATTAGCACAAACAGGGGAATAATCTACGATAGTGGAAAAATAAACAGAGCTTTTTCACATTGAACCTGAAATCCCAATTACATTGCAGAACACAGATGTTAGTCCCATAAAATAAATACAAGTGGCACCTCTGGGTTATGATTAAATCCTGCAGGCACTGAACAAAATATATACCTCTTCCCTTTATAACACATTTTCCTTGTTGCTCGGAAGCAAACATTCTTTTGCACCCAATTCCCATCATAGTTATTTATATAAAGGAAATGATATTTAGTATCATTCCTTCTCTAGCTTATAACATACAAGAATCTCTTCTTTCCCTCTCAGGAGAGGGATAGCAAAACTAAGATCAATGATTCTGACAATATAATCATCCAAGCCCGGATTTCCCGGGAGTGCAATTAGTCTTCCTTGTCTTATCGTCATGTATAGACCTTATTCCCTAGCCCCTGGCTAACTCCAGACCATTTCAACAAAATATGCTCCAACACAGTCCCTGGAACAAGACGAATCTTTCAAGATGCCTCTGAAGATGTTAAGTGATACCCAAAACTCCTTCTCTGAAGGTGTCCCTTTGACATATTCCACCTCCAGAACGTGACCGTGGAAATGATAAAAGCGTTTTAGATTGTCGTGCGTGCGCTTTAGGAAGGTGGGTGTGGGGATTACAGTGGTTACCAGGCTTGTAACGGAATCACGCTATGTAAAACGCTGGGTGTCTACTTTGCTGTACGTGGAAAACACAGCACAATACACCTCCTGTTGCAGAGTAATGAGGTCTAACCTTGTGGGATATTTCACATATGCATTTCTAAGAAGAAAAACAATAAATTGCTACCAACTCCAAGGATAAAGCAAAACGTTTAGCATGTAACGCTAAGAAGAATGCAGAGCTTTTCTTTTTATTCCTGTCAACCGTACTGCGCAAAGACCAAGATAAACAAAAGGGCACAGTACAGAAAATGCTTGTTTTCTTTTTCTTTTTCTTTTTCTTTTTTTTTTTTTTTAAATCTAATTAATATCAACCATCCCTTCCACTTCTGGGACTGATTTTCACAGCTGGGTTCCTATTTAGCCCCAACCCTCCAGCCTTTATAAAAACGATGAGCATCACATCCCTTGGATTTAGTGGGAATACCAGGATCTCTAAAATTCAGGCTTTTAATGCAATGTTTAGGCATCTCACCACCAAAGAGAATCTTAGTTCTCATTTTGGGAAGCAAACTGTTTATCACTGCTAATACGAGACATTCATGTACTGAACAAGGGTGTTTGGGACAGGCGACATGGCAGGTTTCTGTGCTGTGTGATACTTTAATCTTCTAATGCTTAAAATCTGTCAGCCAGCTCCGTGAATGAACAGTGTTGCCCAAATTCTGTTTGTATAGCATGCAGAATTAGAAGGCTTACATTACATCAAACAGTGAGGGTCTAAACCACAGCACCCAGAAGGTCCAGAAGAAGGTGTTTCATGAGCAGTGCTGTCTGCAGGTGAAGGTCAGATCGCAGTGAAGGTGGTGCTCAAGGCATGAAACTACTAACTTAGACATCTTCCTATGGGGAGAGAAGGAAAGCACGTAAAAGAATATTTGCCCCTGTAATAGCTCTTGGGACCTCATGCAACCAAGAACATAATTCTTGGAGTTAGCAGAACAGGAAGAAAAAGGCAGCTGGGATCCAGGAGGTAGCAGGAGCTGATCCTGGGAAAAGAGAGGTGAAGGATTCAGTTCCCTATCAGTTATTGCCTTAATGTAGTATGTACCAACCCTTCAAAAGCCAGCAGTCACCTTTCAATGGGAGGGAAAGTCGAGGACTCCCACACAGAGCACTGGACGGATAGTGCTCCCTCCTGGCTGATGGGAGCCACAGGCACACAAGTCCCTGGAGATCAGATCTCCTGGGAATTTCAGATCTTTCAGATCCACACTGGGACCAGCCAGGCTCAAGCTGCAGGCGGATGTTTTGCCTGAATTTTGGGATATGTATACTGAATAAGGATACTTACTTGTTGACCTCACTAAAGCACATATGTGGCACAAGGACTTCAGGCATGCCAAAATCAACAGGTCTTCATGATAAAGGCAGGGGGCAAACAGCTTTCGACCACCACATGTAGCAAATTGTAGGTTCAGTCCAATCAACCATTTTGGTCCAATGTCACTGTTGAGGAGGACGCTTAGCAGGTACTGGGGATCCACACTGTCTTTCTCACCCTGGCAGACTCCTGTTATATTTGCTTTCTGCTTGTCTGCACTACATGGCACTTTGCCTCTCTGTTGGTTTGATAAAACCCTTTCTTGGGTCCTTTGAAGACACATGGAATAGAGATGATGGCCACTGATGTCAACAGGACACAGCTTTTCTTCTTCACATAGGTCAGACAACCAAAAGAGAAGGAGATGCAGATTTTCTGTAAGCTGGTCAGAGGTAAGCACTTGAAGCCTTTCTTCTAAAACCAGCTTCACAGGAGATGTCAGTTGGGGGAACAGAGACATGGAGTTAAAATAAAAATAGGAGCCATAATCTCACAGATACTTGAAATCCTCTCAGTATGAGACAGACCTGACCACTCCTACTCTCACTTCTGAGAAGCTTTTTAAATGAGTAGGCTACTGTGTAGAAGATTAGTACCATACACTAATCAGTGCAGGATAATGAGACAGCTCAGGTCAGGACTAGACAATAGACCTCACGAGAGGGCCTAGGATTTGGATGCTTGGTCTCCTGATCCCAAAAGGAGACACTTCTTTGCTGAGTTGACTTCCTGCTGAACAAGGAAACCACTAAGTAAGCCCAAAAAGCATGGTCGTAGGCACCCATGGAGCATTTGCCAGAAACCTAAATTCTTAAAGTGTCTCAGTCTGACTTGGATTAGGCTTTGTTGTTCTGAACTGTCGCCCTACAATAAGTGCCTGTGCTGTTGATTGGCTGCTGGCTATAACATATAACCGAGATGGAAACTGTGACTAAGCAGTGGAAAGTCAGGGCTTAAGACTAACTTTAAACTTAAAATTTTTTAATGTTGCTTTAGGATACAAGGCTCTGAGTCCTGAACCTGGGTCTCATAAGACTAGGAACAATAAAAATATGTAACTCTCTGACAAGAGCATGCCATCTTATGCTTCTTATTTCTTACTTTATGGTCAATAAAGGATTCAGGGTAAATTGGGGATTCACAAAATCAGGTTCATCCAAATATAAAGAATGCAGCAAGTTGCATTTTGGGGATTTGACCTCTTGTTCTTTTCCATTAGTTCATGTTCTCTCTAGTCTTCTCTTGTCATTGCCTTGCTAGAGTCTTTAGGCTATTCCACATGTAATTTTGCCCTTGTGTTTCATTGAGGATTTTCAGGTTCAGGAAGAAATCAAGTAATTATCAGCAAGGAAGCATGATGTGCTGTGAACTGTCAGGTACTTATTTCTGTTTTCAGAACTTAAACCTTCATTTGCATGGCCTGCCCCTCTACCACTGATGATGCAAATGTGTTGTGAAGGTCAGGACTCCTGCTGCTCAGAAGCAAGCTAAAGTGGGGTGCCAAAGATGCCTGACCCCTGCACCACAGAACGAGGAAGTCAGCACAAAATTATGAAACACAGGTGCTTGTTTTCAATGTGATGTATTGCTGAAACGTAGAGTTTCAGGAGCCCTCAGACCTTTGCTCCCTCCTGTGCAATGGTCCAGATTTTATACTCAAGGGATGCTTGTAAACATTGTGGGAATAATGGATTTTTTGAGACCTCCTGGAGCTTTTCCCTTACGGTGACATCCTTGCTTGCATAAGTAACAAGAAAGGAATGAAGAAACATGATGGGAGTCTGTTTTGTTGATAGCTCTTTCTTTGCTTTTCTTTTGCAAAATATATTCAGAAGAATGACAGGAGCCTCATAATAAAAGATCATTACTGAAGATATCCTCTCTTATTTGCAGCTCCTGGAGTGAAATCAAGAGCATTGGCAGTCTACACTGGCTTAAAATTCTGCTATTTGACAGGTAAAGATTTTATTGAGAGAGTTTTAATTTTATTTCTGCATCCTTTACATAAAGGCAGAGTGTGGGGGGGAGGAGAGAAGGAGATGAAGTGAGGAGGCATTTATGCCCTACGCAAAAAATCACAACAGAATGGTGGTTTTGCAAGGAAACTCCACACTGCATATAGCGTTCATTTAAACTCTATAAAAATATGGGGTCTGTTGGATCACATAGGAAAGGAACCAAAGACTAATAAAAGGTAGGAAAAGGAATGGCAGCCATTAAGTTGGAACAACAACAGAAACAATTCCGTCACATAAATGAAAGGAATTACAATGGAAAATGTATAATATGGAACAGCAAAGGAGACAGGATAATGATTTACTGAAACTTCTGTGCCTCATACTTCGGAGTAACAATGTGAAATTTGGCAAAGAAGAGTATGCCCTTCACATGAACCCTTTATCCCCACATCCCAGAATCTGCCTTGAGTAAAACAGCTTCCATTCGTACACACGCAAGGAAGGTTTGGATTTAGCTCGGCCAGGAATTGGCAGTAAAACTGGGAAGGTTTAGGGAAAAAAGGAAAAGGAGGCCCATAAGGAGGACAGAGCAGTCCCCTCCCGAGTCTGGAACATGCCCAGACTCGAGTGCCCTCTGTTTTGATGCACCCTTTGAAGCCCGTCAGTTCCATCTAGATGTGCCCAGTGTCTTGGTCCCATGGGTGATGATGACCTATTTCTTCTTTATTACACTATTACACATGGACAGTAGGTAGTTGCATAACTAAAGCTTGTACCATAATGGTAATGCTCAGAGTGAGACCAGAAATCCTCTTTTTGGCATTATTTGCCTTTTATATGCTTGGCATCAAAACTTTGACATTCTTTCAAGCACACTAAATTACAGACATTTTCAAATAGCATGCATCAATATTTTATTTCTTTAAAGTCTTTCCTCTCGAATATAAGCTCTAATATAAATCTAATATTTAGTAAACTACAGTTCTTTTTCCACCCGAGGCTGGAGGAAGCCTCTGCATTCAGCAAACACTTCAGTTCTTAACGGAAGGACGGTAATTTAAAAAGGGCAGGGAAAATAGATGTAAGGGATTGTGGGTTTACTAGAAGTGGAACAGGAAGTAATAAGGACCTGTATGGGAAGAACGATGTTCAGTAAAAATGATAAACAAATGCACTGCTACTTTGCCCATTATCCTACACTTTCATTTGTGTCGTCCCGCCCCCCTCCCCCTTCTCCTAAATTATGGTCATGTCAATGCCTCTGACTAGTCACTTAGAGCCATTATAAGGATCCTGTGTGTGTGACTCCACGCAAACTGTCAAATAAACGATCAGTTGTAAGCTACAGCAAAAGATGAAAATAAAAAGAAAAAGTCTGTCCCGTATATTCATCTATCCCGGAGGGACTTATTGTTCAAATAAGCTGGTTTTTTTTCACAGCTACTATGAAAAGCCAGATTCTGTGAAAAGTGAAACCAAAATTTACATGATTAGGGAAAAAAATTGAAATATCTGTGTCATGATAATTGTAACATTTTGGACCAGGTTCAGTAAAAGGATGTTTGTTTTGTTCACTTGTTTACTTTTAAGGAATGCCATCCCTATTTGCTATGATTTGAAAGTCCATACATAAATAATTCTGGGAGCAATTACCAAATGTTGTGATTTTAGAGACATATTTCTACGTATTTATGTGTGCAAGCCACTGCACAGTTTTAAATACTGTATTTCACTGGATTCCACATCTTCCTGGTTGCTGTTCTGCCACAAATATCTGTGCCCTGTATCGTCACTGGGGCATTTATTTTAATTTTGAAAAATGTAAAAGTCAGTGAATTATGGAAGTTGAAATCTACCAGTACAAAATGCTTTGAGGACAGATCATCAGGAGGCAAAGAAAAAGATATAGTCGAGAAATTCCCTTCTCCCTCCTCCTGTAAACAGCGGTTTGATGTGCGAGCGACTCGAAGGAAGAGTGCCTCCAGTACGCTGCTCCCTGCGGTTTGGTTCTGAGAGTCTTGGTTTAGGTCAAGAATTGCAGCTGCTGTTTGGGGGATTTTCCCAGATCTGGGTGTATCAGGTGTTGGTTGACACTTTGAGCACTGAGACCTGTCATCACACTGACAGGGTGTGACATAAGGGGAAGTTACAAGAGGCAGCAAGGCAGAAATGTGAAAGAGAACCCGTGCAGATACCAACCAACATTTCAAGCAGAAATTGTTAAAAAAGGTTTAGAGTTCCCTGAATAAGAGAGAAGCTCTTTGGTCCCGAGCTTGTGATATATTACTATGCCATCTACTATATAAAGCTCCAACACGGAAAAAAAAAAAAAAAAAAAAAGAAAAAGAAAAAAGAAAAAAAGCAATAGAAAGGATTTTAGAAGAACTAAGCTGTCATCCTGTGCTACGCCATTAACTCAGGGGTGGCTCTGCCAAGGGGGTGCTTAGTACTGCACGAGTATTCCAGTCTGAAAAATGAGAAAATTTAATCCTTGTAGAATACATTAATCTTCACCCCAATTCTATGTGACACTGTCAGCAGTTAATTTAACAGCAGAGCTTCACAAATGAAAGATCAATGCAGGGGAAGTTCCTCTGAAATCTTAGTTTATGCAATGAACATTGTCTAAAATCTCCAGCCCAGACAGAAAGGTGTCTGCTGCCGACTGAAATAGCCAGCACCTCCAGCAAAAAGGTGAAGTTACAGATGTTCATGACCAAGTCCCAAATCCTTTGCAGACCCCTTGTTCCCAGAAATCTATAGATTTCCACAGGAGGAAAACCTGACCAAACTGCTGATATTTTTTTCCTTTTTGTAATGAGCGCCATACCTCCACCACACTCTTGCGCACCCGGTGATGCACTGTCAGAGCTGAGTCTGAAAGAAATAGATTAAAAAAAAAAACAACAAAGAAAACCCCAAAAAACCTGACATAAATCTAAGTAACTTTCCCAAACCTAGTCTCCAAGAATCAAGAACATGACAATGACATCCACAATTTATAAAGGGAGATATTAGAGATACAGTGCTTGTCTCTGGGTGTGTCAGGCACAACTGGTGGGCCAGACCTGAAGGAGAAAGGCACCAATGGCAGAACATTTGCACACATCTATATTTTTGCTGATGGCACTCCAAAGAAGAGGACAGAAGGTCCAATGTGCCAAAAAAATCACCATTGTCACTTCATAAATTTAAAGGCGTTAAGCAATGAAAGAGCCCTCTGGCAGAAGAGTCACTTGCAGGACATCCAAAAAAACAAAGGGAAAAAAAAAAGGAAAGTCAGGCTTCCCCCTTTCTGAACACACCGTCAGCTCTTCTAGGTTATAAAACACAACTGAAAATGGAGTTTTGTCACCAAAATCAACTCCTGATTGTATTTCAGTGGATTTCCACAAAACCAGAACAGTCCTTTCCCTCAAAGTGGTTCCTTCACCCACCGAAGCTTTCCAAGTTGCTCAACAGGAATTAATGTGGGAAGCGTGAGTATTTTTAGAGCTCCCAGTGCTGCTACACTGCTGGAAGTACGCCTCAATGGTTCATTGATTTTTTTCCCTGGAAAAGAGAAGTTTTGATACAACCTGTCCTGAGGATGACAACTATCTTGTTGCAGTCCTGGTTTCCACCTAATAGATACCGTCACGCTGTCCACTACATTAACTCCCATGTCCTACACACGGTGCTGTACAGCAAAAAACAAGACTTCAGAGATTTGTGTAGTCAAATATATAGAACATATATAGAATATATCAAGAAATAAAGCAGAAAACATCTCAGGTCAGATTCAGGGAAGATGCAATTAGCAGAGGACTGGCGAGAGCTTGGGATGGTGGCTGGAAACCACCTTTCTGCTCCTCTACACCAGCTGGCAAAAATGCCGTGGAGAGAATTTACACACTGGCTTCGGTCATGTGCAGTGCAGCGATCAGCTTCCAACCACTGCTGTTGTACCTGGCAGTCTGCACAGCCTCATTTTTTATAGCATAAATTCGCAAGATTCTACCTGATCGTGAGTGCTATGAATTATGCACTGAGCAAAAAGTCCATATCCAGTACAATTTCACCTCCAAATAAGAGTGAGACTACTGCAAAACCAGTTTTAACAAATGCATAGATAAGAGTGATGAGCATTTATATTTGCCTTTCCAGCAACCCTTGTCTCGCAATAATTAGGACATGTGTTGATTCTTCTGATTTTTTCATTTCCTTTTTAAAATTAAAAAAAAAAAAAGGTTTGTCTATCTGATTAATAGTCAATATTTTCCACGTACTCAAGCTTTCATCTGTTGAGAATGGCAAGACATAGTTTTCAGACACTGCTGAGGATGCAACATGTGGAATTAACTAGAATAATAATCCACAAAGAAAGAATCTGTGACATTGATTGTCATGTCATTTGTATTAAGTAAGGTGGGGAGGATAGCTCTGAGGAATTAGGATGATGTTATGACTTGCTATGAGAACACTGCACTGCGAAAAATTTGCAAAAGAGAAGGGTATTTTATTCTCGGTTTGCTCCTATACAACCCTTTCATTGGCCAGCAATAACTCTTACCTGGTAATTAGTTGGTGTCCTGGGCCAGATGTATTGACCGTGTCAGTTGAATTTAAATCAACTATTACTTATAATACAGAATCATCACAGATGGTGATAATTGATAATTAGTGCTCTTTTGCAGAGGGGTATCAAAAATATATGCCAGGCTTAGACCTGCACAGAAAATTAAGGAATGCTGCTGTAATTTTTGATGCAGACAGGGAGCAGGACTATTTTTGCATTTTGGGGGAGCCAAAAGTTGACCAGACATCCAGATAAAATGAAATATACTGAATTCTAGCAATTTTTTGCCTGTTTTTCCAATAACTGTGATGATGATGATGATGGTGTCAACAGGGAAATTACAATTTCTCAACAAAATTAAATGTGATTACTTGAAAAAGTGTTCTTCCAGATATGCTTTATACTTTTAATAAGAAAGTACGGCTGCTGTATCCATAACTAGATTTGAGAGCAGATATATGGCATTAGTGAAACTATACTGTGTAACTTTCCTATGGGAAAACAAAAGAAAATAAACTGAAAAAAGAAAGGGGAAGCCTGGAGCCTGAGAATATCATTTAATAAAGTCCAGACATGAATCGTGGTGTTTAAAATCATTAGTATCCTTGATCCAAGCAAAACAGAAAGCTGAGCTAATTCAGGTGCTGTACAAATAAAAACTTTCTAGCTGTATTTAGGGTAGATTCTGAGAGAGAGAGAAATGTCAGCGTATACCAGCAAAATAACAGTATAGCACAGTTCACTTTGATAGCAGACAAAAATGTACACGGTACATGAAAAGATTGCAGGGGACATTTAACTACTCCTTTTTAATCATTTATTGTGCATTGCCAGGAAATCACTGCATTTTTTTCTTAACTGAGTGACAAAAAACGGTCACACAGCATTCCCTCTGCTTCTTACAGGAAACTTTTTAAAAAAAATCTACTGAATTGACTCAATCTGCCATTGTTGATATAATATCAATATCAAAATGCCACATTTGCAAAAGCAACCCATCAGGAAGACAATCCACCGAGCTGAAAAACAGACCAGTCCCAAGAGAGAATGCAAAAACCTCTTGCCCCCGTCTAAAACAGGTGTTTGAGTTGTAAATAGGACATGAACAACTGGACAAACATGTCTAGCGCCCAGCCCTGCCCAGGTGCCCAGCAGGGTTTGGAAAAGGGTTCTTCAGCCACAGCACGTTGAATTTGTAAGCTCAAGCTCTGCACATGCGGGGAAGGAGAAGGGAAGACTGATGGGCGTTCTTGCAGCCTTCCTCAACTCACGATTCAAACACAGGCTTGGAGGTTTCCCATCATCACTGCAGTGGGAAGAAGTGTACAGATACAGGTCACATCTTCCTTCTATCAAAACAAGTGGAAGAAAATGAGTTTAAGAACAAACACCTCTCCACGCTGGCCCTCTTGAATTTTCTTCCACATGTGATGCATGAATTCTAATGTTTGGTGCAAGAGATAAAAAGCAGAAAAGCTCTTAAAATTTAAATCAACAGCCAAGTGTTACAAAATGTATTATGAATTAGCCTGTAGCAGCTCTCCTCTGAGATGATTAGCTTCCAAAGTCCATCATCTAACTATAGAAAATTTGGTGAAAAGCAAGTCAAGATTAATCAGTCTCATTTAACAGAATTATAAATATTTCCTACAATCATATCAGGATAGCAGTTGGCCGTATTGCCAAAAAGAGTCTTGTAAATGGAAAAGTTATAAATAAATAGATAAGCCTTTTGGTTGGTTTGCTTCTTGCTTAGAAAAAGAGCATGATTTTTTCATCAGGTTAAAGAAAGTTCAATAATGTTGTTTTTTTTTTTCACTGAAGTGAAAGAGTAAATTGAGACTAGAGCAGAAAAAAAAAAGATTGATTACTTATTTGACCATGAGGATTGACTAAACGAATGCTAGGGGTTGAAATCTTTACTGATTATTGTCAGCTTTTTGGACCCTGTTTGAAGACTTCACGAGGCAAGGAAGTACAGCCATCTCCATTTTGTGGAAGGGGAACAGGTGCAAAGACCATCTTTAACAAGCTCTGGCTAAATCCCGGCTCTATGACCATAACAGTCGAAGCTCAAAACCTTGCCATTATCCTCCCAGTTGTTCTGGAAAGGAAACATGGGGACAGAGGCTAAGGGAGCACTGCAATAGAACTGAATTTGGGTTGGGTTTAGTGGACTCCCTTGGATATTACGGTGCTTACTCTACAAATAACACTTTTTCTGCAGCATAGGCATCACCAGCGAGACCAAACATCTGCAGTTCATTGCCAAGGAAAGATGGACATGCGAGCTTATCTAAGGTTTGGCTACCTCTGCATGGCGTTGTAGAATTATTCTGTCTCTTCAGACCTCAATTTATTTATTTTTTTCCCCAACAGTATATCATCTCCACATCTGTCAGTAGCAGAGAATAAAAGAAATGTCAATGGTTGTTTCTTTTCCACAGGAATGCTGTCCTTCCCCTTGGTTTGCAAGCCCCAAATTACTTTCCCATTTTGTGTTTGTGCTTTCACATGCAAAATGCTCGTGTCTTCTTTATTTCATGATTCTTTGAAAATTGGGGTTTTTTATGTTTTAACTAGAAATTCACCAATATTTTTTTTTCTCTGAAGTTGAGAAGTGAGTTTCAGGGACTGATTAGATCCATTCCCCTAAAAATTTCCACAGTTTTTACAATCTATCAAAAAAACAAGCATTGACAATCTAAAATATGAAGAAATATGGTTACTTTAGCTGCCAGCAATTATACCAAAATGACAACACAAGGAAGAAAAAAATTATTGCATTTTTAAGCATTCTCAGATGAAGTAGGCTTATATCCTCAGAACCCCAAATCCCCACATACTTCCAAAAGAAAAAAGTGAGTTCATGCCTTCTCCTCAAAATTTCTATGGACGTGACAGGAGGGGTGAGACCTCGTTTCTTACCATTTTGTCAAGTCAAACCCAAATCGCAGATCTGCCCTGGTGCTGGGGCAGGTCAGTTTCCAAATGGGAAGATTCTAAACAGAAATCCGAGAGTTGCAACTGTGGTAACCAGCATCAACCAGTTCCTGCACCAGCTGAACCACAGACACACAAGGTTTCAGATGTCAGTGTTTGAAATCCCTCATTTCAATAATTCCAGTTTAGAAATCAAAAAAAAGTATTCTGATTTTTATACATAAAATTAGTGGATACACAACAATTTGAACATCCTTAATTTTCCCGCTCTGGGCCCTTATTTTTTGTAATCCTGCATAAAAAGGAACTGGATTAAATACCAACATAGAGGAAAAAATTACATGCATCCTTCCTACCCTCACAATACTGTATCTTAATATTTTATCACAAGGGAGTTTGTAAAGTTGGCTTTAAAGTGCCATGCCAACTAAAAATATATACGTACTGTACGAACAAGAGAAAATCTCATATCTCTCTCTGCTTTCCCAGACGATAGCTCTTGTCATCAGAACTATACCCTTTGACTGTGACGGATTCACGCTGAAGTGAGGGACATCAGTGTCATGAAAATGAAGGCTAGTAAAATGTAAGAGCCTACTCAACTTAGACATACGTTGACTGTTCAGGACAGTTATCCAAGGCACTACACCCGATGTTATTTTCCAGTAGACCCCTTAAGGGAAAAATGCTCAGTGACTGCTTTGAGTGACATTGCTCTCAACAGGCTGGGACTCAATGGTGTCCTCTGAGCAGCCCGTGGTGCACAAAGCAGATTGCTGTAGAAGGGACAGAGGAGAAAGACTTCTTTTGTCCAAGGGACGACGAGAGGTAAGACGCATGAAACAACTTTTTTTTGGTGTTTGGATCTCAGAGGGATTGGAAGGTGCCTCTACCACAGCTTCTGTTTAAGTTTTCAAAAATCTGTGTGGAGCATCTCAAGAAGCAAAATGAAAAATGCCTTCTAGTAAATTTTTGCCCAGTCAACAGTTACTTTCACAGATAACAGCCTTAAACGTTGTAGGTACAGAGTGAAAGCAATAGAAGAAAAACAGTTTGCAATTCTGTCCTGCTTTGGAATCACTTAAAATAAATACCAGGAGCCTTGAAAAGGCTTTGCTGGCAGTGGAATATCTGAATATAAAACTGAAAACCATTTCAAAAACTCAGAGAGGAAATGTGGTCCAATTGGATCAATAATTTGGAGCACAGGGCCCAACCATTGTGACCACACAACAGAAATAATTGCAATCACTGCTAAAAAAAGTAACATATCTCAACACAGCTGAGATCAGGCTAATGATTCACTTTGTTTTAAATGTGAGTTATTGAAAGCAGGAATCAGAAAGTTCAAGGATGAAATTAGCCACAAAACAAATTAATCTATTTTAAAAGTTTGGGAAAAAAAGATCACAACTTGTACAGTACTGAGGAAAAAAATAAAAATCTACAGAATACAACTCCAAGCTTCCAAGCTCAAAGTTAATCTGATGATATATCTGAATACTGATAACTCGGGCACAGATCCATCTCCAGAGAGAGATATGCCTGCTATGATTATCTCTCTGGTAGCTGTCAAACAAAGAGATGTCATTCTGTCTACAGTTAAACAACAACAGATGGAACAGACCCTCAGCCAAGGTAAGTAGCATCACTCCAGTGCTTTCAAATGGAGCCTTACCGTGGTTTGCACCAGTTGAAGATCTGTTCCCGGTCTCTATTCCAAGGCTAGGGTTAATCTCATCTCTAATATAAGCTGAGATCATCACCGAACACGCCACAGAAGAAACTATGTCTTTAAGGCACAGCCTTGTGTTTGTGGAATCATTGTGACATGTACCCTCGTCAGTTAGGCTTTCCACTTGCTTCAGAGGACACTTACCGTGTAAAGCCTCTCATCTTCATAAATCCATGAGCTGCATTATCCTGCAAAAGCATGAGGTTCTTAGGATAGAAGGCATCCTATCTTCTCTGATTTTGCATATTGCATCTGTTACCTGAACTGCTTTTACAGCCTCCACTGAAAGAAACAGGAATTTTCAGACAGCAAGTCGTTAGATGTACGGAGGTTGCCTAAAATTGGTCAGATGATCCAAGCCCCCCTGAAAATACACTTCTCCCTCTGTTGAGTATAAAGACATACAAACAACTTGCACTGATGCTGTACCTATTCTGCCGTTGTTTATATATAGGTTAGATAAGTTGTAGACACTGTGCCCAATGCCTTTTTAGCTATAACATTGGGAATTAATGGATAGAGGAATCCAGTCACAATTCTACTCAATCACAGTTCTCACACATTCTGTGATATTGTAGATAAATTAGGGATACAAAATGATGAGAAATACATTTTCTAAAATTTATGTGGTGATTTGAGACTATTTTACCTCCAAATCAAAATAAATGGTCCACCAAGAACAGATATAAATTCTGCATGCACTTTTTCATATACAAAATAATCTCTTAGAAAAAAAAAAAGGGAATAGAAAGAATGCTCCATATTTATCAATCTTCATTCCAAAATTCCCATAAGACTAATAACATTTGATATCTTGACCCAAGACCATAGTGTTTTGGCTAGAAAACAGTACGTAAGGAAATTATTGTCTGTTCTCTCAAGTGATTTAATCTTGAAATCACCTTATCCACTGATTTTCATAATGAAATGTATTTCAGTTTGGTCATATGTTTGCCAAGTGGTTCTGAATTACTGGTGTCTAAGGTATATGTGTTGGAATTGTGATTCATGGACATCACAAATGGAAAATGTCTATTAGATGAGCCATTCCTGCCAGTGTAGGCTTGTTCCCCACAAAACATTTCCTGGTCTTTTGTCCCGTCTAATTTCAAAGGCCATCTGGGTGTATAAGTTATGCTGTTATGAGCAAGTGTGTTATTAAAATGTGTGATGTGTTTTGGCTCTATAATTTTTAGCCAAAGAGCTCTTCTTATTACTCAGTGCGGGCAAAAAAAAGTTATTACTTCTTTTGTTTACTCTTGGTCTGGAGGGGACCACCCAAAAGCCCACTTAGCAAGGGACACACATCAAACAGTACGTAATACTCCGAAGCAACCACAGTGGCTAAGCCTGGTGCAGTGACAGCCAAACACGCCTCATAAGCTTAGTGTAAGTGCAGCTGCAGCAAACTGGAGTTCAAGGCCACCTGCAAAGGGCAGTCGGAAAGTTTTACAAGCACCCAGATGGTGAAGCTCACCCTCAGTCCCACGCTGCTGCAGGTACACTGCTGTCAGATGACTGCCGATGCAAGCCTCTGCACATAAGCTGCGATGACTCCAACATAACCATAATGCAAAGGGATACACCACATGATGGAAAAATGGTACTGGAAGAGAGACAAAGGCACTAAAAAAATGCGGTGTCTAGAAAGAAGAGCTTTTAAAACATCTGTTCAGACCAGCTCACCCTCCTCCTGAGATCACTTGGAAGGCTCATGTAGTAAACGGGCACTTCGCTGTACACCAGAACTGTGACTGATTTCTATTGATCTTATATTAGGCCAAGAAATGTTTGAAAAGAGAAGGAAAGGGCTGTTATTTTACAGCGTAAGCAAATGCAACTCTCTCAATTTCAATGGGCAGTCTTTCCTTCTTATATGGCTCCTGTTAATTCTGATATCCAAGCTGTTAAATGACACTGCCCCACCCCTAAACACAGTCACATACTTGCTGTTAGTACAGGTTATCTCTTCCTCACTTTACAGGACAAAACCCCAGAGACAGAGGAACAGAATCACGAGTCAGCACCCAGCCCCAGCGTGTAATTCCCAGGCTCGGGTTCCTGAGACAATGAAGAGCAGATTCAGCTTTTAGAACAGCATTCGCAGCAGCCAACACAAAACACTGAATTTGAAGGTTTTCTCAAATCCTGTCTGTCTTACCTAAAGATTTCTCCGAGTTCAGTACCTCTGCAGGTTCAGAGCTGCAAATCTGGAACTAGACTAAGACACCTAAAGCAAATACTCAGATACAGTAAAAGGAATTTTCACAAAGGCAGCAGAGGACACGGCAGGATGTCAGCAGATAAACGTTTAAAGCACACCTGCCTGGAAAGCAGGAGGTCTAGATGTCAAGCCCTCCTAAATCTGAAGAATTTAAACTCATGCCTCAGACTTCTCAAAATTTCTTATTTACCAAACTAACAGTGAGGGAAAAGAGGAGAAGGTGTGCCCTGTTGAAGGACATAGTGCAAGAAGACCCACCAGAGCAGAGAGCAGGTAAAACAAGTTTTGGCTAGAACATAGCAAATAGAGTGTGTGGTCGTGGGAGGGCAGAGCCAACGGCTCTGGTACATGAATGAGCAATAGACACAACTCAAACACGAACCCAGGAATGGTCTCTTCCCAAAGTTCACCTCAGAGGGGAGGTAGAGAAGTATATCCGGAATTACACTGAATCTAGTAAGAGTTGTGGTTAAACAGTCTGTACCAGCCACAGCCCAACAGGCTATCCCTGGCAATGGGCTGTCCTCTCTGAATCCGTCCCATCTCCTCATGCCCTCAGAAAAGGGCTCTAAGACCTTCCTTTCCCCCAGCTCAAACTCCGGTGTTTTGCTGTGAACACAAAACTGTCAGCACCTTGCTTCAGCAACAGTTTCCCCACATTGCACTACAGTCGTATGGTAAAATGGATAAACATTTTTGTGGAAGCAGAAAGCAGAACCAAGACCTGTGCCTTCTAACCACAAGCTTTGCTGTCATGTGTCTTCTCCTACATGTGTGATTTCTCCTCTCGTGAGCCTCAATTGTCCTTCCTGCATAACAACACAACAGGGACAGCACTTATCTTCTCTTGTCCCAGAGCAGACCACAGTAAGAGGTAGTAAATTTTAAATGCCGCATACTGGAAAGAGCCCACGAGGCAGTTCCTCCCACTTCTCAGAGCATTATATACACTGGGAGGATGTACCAGAGGTGGACGACAGGTCTTTCTTCTTCCAAGCTTGGAAAAAATATGTATCCATGTTGCCAAACTAGCACACTTTGTGCTGAACTCAACGCTCTTTGCACATGCCAGGCAACCAGAGGACACCTAGCAGACCAGGACCTTCAGAGCTAGAACTGATTTGTCATTTCTAAAGAGACTCCAAATTAGGCCACTTCTATTCTCAGCCCATCTGAGGACAGTGGTGCCTTTGAACACATTTAAATGATCTTTGTCTTCTCTTTTCTAGCCAAAGCCATAGCATCCACGTCCTCTCAGGCACCTAAGCGGGCTGGATTTTCGTGGACCACTCCCCTGAACGAAGACACCTAAATTAAGCATCAGTTACACTTTAGGTTCCTAAGTGCTTTTTTGGATGTCAACCAGACTGAGAAACTTGCCCAAGGTCATGCAGAAAGTCTATGGCAGAAAAGGAAACTGATCTGGGGTCTCTGAGGTCCAGGACTAGCACCCGCAGCACTAGAACATCTTTCCTCTCTCTGCTGCTTCTATCGAACCTAAAATGACACAAAAGATCAGAAAAGCTAATGACAGGAACAAACATGTTTTGGAATCAATTGGTTTCATCTGAAAGACTCTGAAACATGATCTATACTTACTTTTATCCATCTATTACTTTCTTACCCTCCACAGATGATTGCAGAAATGCCAAATCCATCTATTTATAAAGCAGTGAAACAGTCGAGTGTTCTCTAATGTACCACTTCCAAGTGCAAGCAGTATATACTGACCAGCTCGTAACTATCTTGGCAAGGATTCACACACCTGTTAGGATTTTAATTTATCAAAGACAGACGTATTTATATTTATGTCTATGGCTGCATGCTCATGAAATAGGAAAGGATGTTAAAAAAACACTAGTGCTTTAAGAGCAGCCAGGAAACTCAGAGTTAAGGCTTGTTGCTCTGTCCTTAGCTCACCCATGCTATGCACAGCTCTCGTATGTGCATAGAAACAGCCCACGAATGTAGCTGATATATGAAAGAAAAGAGTCTGAGGCAAAGACAGCAAGTCCGATCCAACTGGAAAAACACCAGTTGAGTTCACAGAACGGCCATGCTGAAGTCAACCAACCTTTAGCAAATGTCAGAAAAAAAAAAAAGCCTGAATTGTACCTACCATTGTCTAGACGACACGGTGCTTAGATTTGGCATGTTTGATTTTCCTTTGATTAACGAAGGAGATTATAGCAGGCTTTCCCGTTTGAACGCTGTTAATATTCTTCCTGCGTTATAATGGCCCCCAAGGATCCCGGGGAGCGCACCGGCACTCCCACTGATTCCCTGCCGTTTCCCGCAGACTCGGTGCAATTTCCACAGACCCGTTTCCATCAGACCCATTACACACATAAGTGATACACCCCCATTATCAGCAGATCATTGAAGTGATAGATAGTAATGACTCATTGGGAGGCAGACTGTACATCAACGTGCAGTGGAGTGTGCTGTATAGACCAGGTATAAATTCCATAGGGAATGCCGGCAGACCCTTGACTGACACAGTACCGAAGAGCACTGCCACTCCGCAGTCACAATAAAAGGCTAGGCACTGCCCTGCCCTCGGTCCACAGCAGAACCAGGGCTATTGGGAGTTGCACACTTGAAGGAAAGACAGTCTCAGTCCAAAAGTTTATAAAAAAATCCTATTAAATTATTTAATTTTTTTTTTGCTCCCCTTCAAGCATACTGCTCTCATAGTCAATCTTGAAATTCCAATAATCTGTTTATTAGGTAAAAAGCTTCATTAGGTTCTCTCTACTTTTGGTTCTCTCCTTCTGCCTTGTCTGAACTGCCAACATTTTCTGAAGCTGGTACAACACCTATCTCCACCCTTGACAATATATATCAGTTTCTAGCCCTAATCTTCCCAATTTATCGTCTTATCGTCTCAACAAAAAAAAAAGTTAATCATCCACAAGATGCTTTATTTGAGGACATTCCACCTCATATTATCATTATAATTGCAATCGCCACCCCTAAGATGATTCCAAGATGGGGGCGCATCATTAAAGAATGTTCACCCTCTGCCCTGGCTGTCAATTGATAGTTTTCTGTGTCCTCCCTGCAGATACCTCAGAAGCCGCCCGCCACCCACACAGCCCGCTCCTTGAAGGCACCACCCCAAGGTGTAGAGGTTTGGTATGGCACGGTTGGGATGAACGTCGGCAAGTTAAATTTTATGAAAATAACAGCACTTCATGCATTATCCGTGACTGAGGAAAGGCAAAGGATCACAATAAATACTTGCCAATAGAGTACTACGATGGACAAGGATTTTAGATGTACCAGACAATACAGTAAAATGTAAGTGTACTTCTAACCCACTTTGGGTAAAGAGGCATTAGCCCCTTTTTTATGATGTACTTAATTTCCTTTTTTTTTAATAAGAGTTTAATATTGATTATTGTTCCATCTAATAAGTTTCTGAATCATTCAGGTATATTGTTCTAATATTAATTAGTTGTATTTTATAACTGAATCTGCAAGATGAAATAGCATCATTTATGACAAGTAAACAGATAACACTCATTGTAGTCGCATCTTTGCAGTGTTTAAATTAGAAGATGTATTAAAAATATAATTATTAACTGAATTTTATAAACAACACAGTGTGTACAAGAATGACTCCCACTCTGAGACTTATTTATTTCAATGTAAGTCTTCTAATTTCAGTTACTTACAACTTCAAAAATTTACTTTTTAGGATAGAATCTTCTTCCTGGAAAGACTGCAAAACCCGAATAGCAATTCTTGACCAGGACAATGAAAACTATGCACTTCTCTTCCAATAAAAGTACTTCAGTAATATTTGACTTGCTGAGTTTATATAACATACTTAAGTGTATTCAGCTTTTACAAACATGCCCCAATACAGATGTAAAACTTATATTAACTTGCATGCGGTGCATGTAACTGCATGCAGTTAGTTAACACTAAGACACTAAAGAAAACTAGTAAGCTGCTAGCGTCCTCAAAATACTGTATACCACAGGTACCTTATTTCTAATTAGGTTCTTAACAGCTACTGGTTGTACTTCAGTTATTAAGCAGACAGATCGGAAAGAAATAAAAGGGCAGTGATTTGTGTACGTTATCTGAGCCATATCCTTTGTGTTTTTGTTACAATTACGTTACCTTACTCCTCTTCCAGCAAGTCAATTTCTAGTGTTGTGAAGGAAAACAAGTGCACACATTACACTGAGATTTGTGAATTTCCTGGATTTCCGTATAACTTTTGGTCTAGCTCCCATGGCACAGTCTCAACTGTAAAGCAAAGTTTGGCAGTCTCTGAATTTCAGGAACAGTTCAAGAAATATACACTCAAAGGGAAATGAATTCTAAATTGCAAATATCCCTGCTATCATACAGACTTGGCTCACATTGTGCCCCAATCCCTTTACTTTCATGATATGTCTCATCTTGGTTTAGCTCATTGCCAAAAGACAAGTTTACGGCAACTTTGAAATGGTTTATACTGGCTTGAGGGAGTGCTGCCCAGTCAGGGTTTAGTCAGAAATGGTTTATGTTGACATGACTCAGGTCTGGGCACTCGCTTGCCTTCATTTTCTTTCCAGTTTACCACATTTTCAAACTCAATGACATACATCCTTACCTGGAGGCAACGTTTTTTTCCATAGACACTTGAAACTTTCAACCATACTTCTGGTTTTACTTTGGTTATAAACTTCAAGAACTTCAGGGGAGAAGGTAGGTGCTGATACCAAAAAGCAAGTTACAGAATGAGCTTAAAATTGACTGTGTTATAGAAACCCTTGTACAAACATACAATCCAGCACAATGTACGTAAAATGCATATTTTGAGAAAAAAACCTTTTGTACTCAGAAAGAAATGTTCCCTCAAATATTTCTGAATTTAAGTAAAACCAACAAGCTTGAAATAGCAGCTTGAATAAGGAGTTCTTTAACAGTGACAGGAAAATCCTTCATTACAGTGGAGGCATACCACATGGAGGCTCTTGACAGTCCATCTTGTCACCAGTGAGGTGCTAAACCCCAAACTGGTCCTACGCCTATTTTTCAAGGCAGAAGTATACTTACCCACCATTCTCACTACTTATAGTTCTGAATTAATGCGTTCCTTTGGAAATTGTCTGACATCAGGAGAAAACTGAAATATAGAGATTTTTAACAAAACTTCTAAATAAATAATACAGAAATTAAACACTTGGGGGGGGGGAGGGGCGGTTCTTTTTGTGTCTTTTGCTTCAGGTATGTCTTTGTATCCCATTGGCTTTTCTTACTACCAACAGCCTCCATTGGCGCTCCCCTGAACCTGTCTGTCCTGCACACAGGAAAAGAGAAAGGAAAGTCTTGCACACTTGTGGGTGTTATCCCTCCAGTTCTCTGGTCATTGCTCAATTTTCTGCAGAACACAGGCAGTTCTTCACAAAAAGTGCTACCCAACGTTTCCTGTGTTACCCTGGGAAGATATTTCAGCCAGTTCTAGAGCCTGTAAGCAACAGAAGTGGCGTAGTGTCATTTGCTCACTCTCCACTTCTGAACTGCAATAAGAGGTGATGGTGGAGTTAATTTACATGTGTGATCCAAAGTGACTTTTCAATGCAGAAGTATATGAAAACTCCACAAAAGTTGAAGAGTGAAAAAAAGTCTTTCTAAACATACATTTTGTCCTGAAAGCCTGTTTTCCATGCTTCAGGAAAAGAAACACTTTTGATTACCTTTATTTCATTTCTGGGGAAAGCTCAATTTCAAGGCAGACTCAGCTGGTCAGTAATGCAGTGGCAGCTTTTGCTTCCATCCAGCCCATTAATTTTGATAGTAAAGAGAAACAAGTACATCTGGCTATTATGAGCAACGGTGAATGACTCAGTGTAACCAAGGGTAGCTTTAGGAGAAGCACTTAGAAGATTGCAGCCCTCCCATTAGCACTGTATGGTGAAAGGCACACTCCAGGTCACATACCACCAGGAGTGCTTGAGCAGCCTTATCATCCAGCCCGGGGGTAAAAGCCTCCCTGGTATCTGTTCCCATTTGCAGAACCTGAGACAACAGTTTGAAAAAGAGTCATCTGCAATCGTTCACAAGCAGTGCCTTATGCCCACAGCTCCAACTTTTGCTGTCTATTTCTTGGCTTTTCTGCCAGCTCCACTAATGTCAGGGGAGTAGATAAGGAGATGCCTGAGCCATAACATCTTGTTCAGGTGTCCAGTACATTGTCTTCCTGTCGTGCGTATAAACCTAGTTCACAATTCTTAAATATATCAGTAGCCTCTACCAATGTGTTTAGTTCTGGAAAAATATTGTTTTCTCCATATTCTACTCTCAAAGGGATTCACCTCCTACTTATTCCTTATAGCTCAATGAATTTAGTTTTATGTTTCTATAGAAAATAAACACTAGTTTTCTACATGTGAAGAAGCACAATAAAATTGCTGCTTAACAACATTTGCTTAAACATAAACAGTATTCACCATTTACCATAAATATATAATGACCCATTCATCCTTTATTTGCATGACTTCCTTCCTAAATGTGTTTGAAGACACGTGATGTTTTCCACAAAGTCAAAAGCACTGCCAGTTTTCACAGTGTATTTCCTTGAGATTTTTGATTGGCAGCTGTAGCCGTAACAGAAACATTTGTCTTATTCCATGGGGCCACAGGTGAAGATGACACATATAGATCTTCATGGAGGATGATGCTAGGCCCAAATGGAAGAAGGTTTGAGAGAATGAAATTATTCCTATTGCCCAAAATTTCTTTACATTCAGGTTCACATTTTGATATTTTTCCTTTTCAGTGCTTCAAGGAGGACTAGAAGATGAGCCACTACTAGCCATGACAGAAGACACCAGCACCATATGTGAAAATCATCTCATCCTAGCGCAGGGTTTGTCATGTCAGCCTGCAGAAGGCTAAATAATGCCTGGATTTCACATGTTAATGAGTGCTGGCAGAAGAACACGAAGGATTACTAAAGCAATGGTAACTTCACCCTTTAGATTATGGAAAAAAGATGAAGAAGAAAAAAGACTAAAACTCTTAACATTTTACTGAACAGAAAGTTGGTCATTTTGTAATCCCAAAAAGTGAAATCCTATTTATAGCAACAGTGAAATCAAATAGTATGCAATCACTCTGAGGTTTGCAACATTTGACAAATTGTAATTTTGTTCTTCACAAACTCCTAAACACTTCCTGCTAAGTGACAACAAGCATCAGCAAGTTTCAACAAACCTTCTGCAGCTTCTTTATCTCACTATAAAGAACAGATGCCGTTTTGGGGCTGCTGTGAGCTCTTCTGTTCTTTGTGTAATATGCACATGTATATGAGAGTGCACATCACATGAAAATGTGATAGCCAAGGCCCATCTCAAATGCTTTTTCCGTGGTGCACAGTAAGCAAACAGCTGGCTCCAGGCAAGAATCCTCTGTCAATCACGGCAAAAACATGAGCCACACGCAATTTCATGGCGAAAGTGACAAAATTTTCAGCATTAATAAAAAAATTGTTTGGGCTGTTAAAATATACAAAGATGCTGCCACATTGTTTTCTAGTATGTTTGTGAAAATGATTATATACTTCTGCCCTTCACCAGTACGAAGAAGGAAGTAACAAAAGTAAATAAGTTAAAAGGTGCTGATGCTCCAAGAAAATAGGCACTTTCAGGCTATCAGGGTGCTTTTTAATATTTCATCAAAGACCTTCCTATAAAAGAAGGAGCCTAACGAACTGCAGATTTCAGGGTGGTAGGAATTTCGCATCATGAAGTCAGAACAAATGTCACCTATACGCTAGAACAGCGTTAAGTAAAGTTTTGAAAGTCCAAGCCTTAGCCAGCGCACACTTTTCTTCCATTCTGGGTTCCTTTATAATAAGGAGTAAAAAGACAAACCTAAGAAGTCTCACTAACTACGTAGAAAAAGAGAGATTCCTCATAAAGAGAAGGGACTTGGGTTTGGAAAGCAGGAACTTTCCTGGTGGAGAAGGAAAGCAAGAAGACATTCAACTAATGAGGGGCATAACATCAGAGGCAATGCAGGAAGCAAAACTGAGACATCAAATCGGATCTCTTCAGGGAGGGGAAAGAAATTAGCTAAGTCAGAGATAAACAACTTAGAGCAAGTACAAGGGGCTTATAAAAAAGCAGAAATACATCTTGAGACAAGCGATGTCAATTGATTTTACTGTTATCAGGTAGCCAGCTGCATCATTGCACAAGGGTAGAGAAGGTAGAAAACACAGACGTTAGAAGAATATGGTGTCTGCCCTGCAGTTACCTCATGACTTCATTTTTTTCCATCCTGAGTAGTATTCCAGTTTAATGTGCCCAGGTTTTCCATTTATAAAATTTCTTTGGAAAATGTCAATTCATTGATGCCAAAACATGTAGGAGAGAACACATCTGTTGCAGCAAATACAGGCTTTTTGTTCAGGAAGACTATACTACGCATACCAGAATAAGAAAGAGGCAGAGTGACAAGAGCATCTTCCTGGAGGCAGGAGACCCGGGTTCAGGCTTTGTTCCCCTGGAGTCAGAGCACAGATTTCAGCTTCATCCTTTCCCCAGTAAGCCCTCAAGGCTATCCATTACTCTTGATGGAACATTTTCAATCTCAACTATTAGAGCAGCTCTATTTTGTATAAATTGTATTAAGTATTCATTGAATTTTGGGCTTCAACACCAGGGGTTAGTGCCCTAATCACCTGGCTATTCTAGGAAGACTTGAGGGAGGGCAGAATGTGGTAGGAATCATATAATAAGACTCAACGGCTTTATAAACTTCCTCCACCAAGCTCTGCACTCCACCACTGCTGAGCTCACTTCTGGGAGTCCTGACACCTTTGCAAACCTTCACTCCCCAGTTAGATTACGATCATGTCACTGGTGGAATTGATCGAGATGGCTTTGGCAGTCCTTCTCACTGTTTTTTTTTTTCCCTGGGCGAATGCTAAGGGACTGGGTTTTAACATGATAAGGTGTGGAACCGTCTAGAAGTAACAAAACACTCTGGAATGAACAAACAACTTCCTGAACAAGTCTAATCCTAAGGATACATTAAAATAATCCATTTTTACTTTACTTAAAAAATTAATTTAAAATAAAACAAAACAAAACAACATAAAACTGGAGAAGAGCAAAAAGGAACTGCTGAATGCACAATGTGCGTTTACACATAGTTTCTTTTTTGAAGCAGACATGTAATTTCAAGGTACTGGTAAAGGAATGTCAATGCAAAGTAAGGGTAAGGGCCTTTGTTTTCACAAAGCATGATTTAACTGTAAAATACTACATTAATTACTAATTATATGGGAAAGCTCCACTTTGAAATAGCATGGACAGTCTTTTGCTGTTGTTGCAAGCTTCATCTAAAAATGCCTTTTGCTGCCACCACAATAAAGTTATAACATTACCTATGCTCATACAGTAAGTTAAATAGTTTGGTTAACAAGAATGGCAATAGACAAATGAGAAATATGAGAGCTCATCACTGTAAAGCACAGCCGTTCACGCTTATTGACTTCCCTGGGCTTGTTCCACATCGATTGCTTGTTTTCACGCTGTTCGTATGAGCGATCATCTTGGTACTTCATTAATTCATCCACCCTCCATGTGTAGCATTCACTGCTCAGACGCCAGATCAAACTCATAAACACAGTGCTGGTCTTGATCAGACGAAGGCCTCAGCAGAGTAAAGGCAACCTTCACTCTACCCAGGAGTTTTGCTATGCAAGCCAAGCAGAGGAGAGTGAAAGTGTACAAGAGGAGAAGATTCACCAAGCAAGTGGAGCAGGGTATGGTAAGACTCAAAAAAAAGGGATGATTGCTGCCTTTTTTTCTTCTCTTCTCCCTGTCCCCAAAGGATCAGTTGTGTGGAGCACTCGTTACACAGCTTATGACCAGAAGGTGACTATGCCACGCTGTAGGGTCCTAATCTGCATGGCAGCTGGAAGGTGGAATGCACATGGAATCCAACGACAATAGACAAGCCTTCAGCTATGCTGTAATTCATGGACGGCATTTTCCACTGCAAGATCTCTCCAGTGTCCTCAGACGCGACAGGAACAAGGTGCTGGGTCTGCAGGGGGAAGCTCAGTAATGTTTGCTTTGGAGACATTTGGAGACAATTCTGGTATATACACCACACCTTGTCAACGTTGCACCAAAGTCTAAAATTGGTCTATCATTTTATATTCCATTTCAAGTTCATATTCTCCATTCCAGTACCAGGAAGGATCTCATCATATAAATGACAGAGAAAAACATTTGTCCTGTTCTTTAGCACTTCTCACTCTCTAAATGGTCCTTTTGTGCTTTTATATTTTCAAAGGAGTAATTTCTTGAGTGACTCAATCCTATTTCTCATATAAAGAGTTCATCATAAATCAAAAATAAACAATATATTTCAATTTCTTAAGATTGTATAATATGGGGTATATTTCCAAAACCCTCATTTAAGCAAGACCTTTGAGTTTATGGGATAGTGTACATAAGGTCTGTAAAATCAAATTAAAAACATGCTTTACCATAGTCTTCCCTCTGCCACAAGTAGGTCAGTAATTTCCTTGTATTATTGATAACATTTTTTTTTCATTCTTTGTTCACGTAACTAATTCCAACACAGCTGTCACATAGAGGAGTTGAGATGATAAAAATCTTTGTGTTGTTACAATACTTATGAGCCATTTAAACTTACAAAAACTCTTGTCTTTGCCTCCTTTCTTTAATAATCATTTGACCTGTCTTGATTATCCAGATACCTAGAAAATGAGATCTGGTTTGAAAGTGAAAAAAAACGAAAAATATTCCTGCTATTTTTCAACAAATCTCTTTCAATTTTCTGTGTTTTTAAGGTAATTGGTATATATGACAAACAATGACAGCAGAGTTGCAACGGATGCAAGTGAAAGGTATATCTGATCTCTGACATCGACATGTCATCTCAGTAGTGAATGTTATAAGAATTCGCCAATAGCTTTGAGATCTTTGTGCTTGTCAGTGAATTGTGTACTGTTTACATTTTTTGCTTTGAATTTCAATTTCAAAATATGTGAAAATAATCAAAGTAGAAGTGTCAAGGGAGAATAAGAACATTCATAGATCACTGGGAATGAGTGCTGCAGTGATTTCAGGTTTTAATTGCCAGCATAGCATGCTGGCGATCTCACTATTAATGAATTAAAACAAAAAGGGTGTTCACATCAGGAAATGGAGCATGACAGTCATGACCTATGAAAAGCAGAATACATTTTCTAATATTTAGAACAAAAGAGTAATTTTTGGTGTTGTATTTTTGCTTGAATAGACACATTACCAAGGACCATATGATTTGCAAATCTGGTTTAGTTCATCTGAAAAATCTCACAGATCAGGAATGTTCTTTTTCTCTCTTAATCATTCTGCTTGGTCCCCAAATTAAATGCAATTCAAACCTCTCTATCAATATGCATTCAAAATCAAAATTTCCCATCAGAGCTATTTGTAACTAAGAAATGTGTGCCTGTTGACACAAGAGCAAATGACATGAATGAATCTGCAGACCTCAAGAGAAAAAAGGAAAATGAGACCGTAACAGCCACCCGTCTGGTACTGATTTCATCATCTTTCCACCCAAACGTTTTCTTCAGCTTTCTTTTTTAGCTTTCTTCTGGTGACATATTACAAGAACCTGGATACCTTGCTCTCAAGGAAAGCTTTTTTTGTGTGCATGAACTCAAAGGAATATCAAGAAAAGCTTTTTTTGTGTGTGTGAACTCAAAGGAAAACCATATGTAAAGTACTTATAGCAACATCATATACAAAAGTGCTAACAGAACAGATATTGCAAAGCTGAGAAATGCAAGCACATATTGAGGTTCACAAAAAAAGAACATGGTAAACCACTAATGATCTGATAATTTCATAGGTCTTACTCAAGTTCACAGTAACATTAAGGAGACTACAGTTATTACTCAGCTGTCATGCTTTCAGTCATGGTGCCTTTGAAGAGTGAGTTAGGGTCAATAAAACCAAAAACTTACCACTTATCATAAAGTCACTGATTACAGTAACATCTGATTTCAAATTATAAAAAGACTATTTGGGGTCTTGGAGATGTTGGGTGTGTGTTTTCTATCTCTTACTACCCTCAGACTGCTGTTGATCTTTCTTATTTCTCCTTCTGCACCCATTCTGGTGCTTTTCTGTTTTTCACTCACTCTCGCTTGTTTTTAATTCATCACAGTCTGCCCTAGCTTGCTTCCACCCGCAGCTCTAACCTAACACTGTTTCCTCTACCCCCTCCTATTATTTTCTTTGAGGAAAAGGAGGAAACTTCAGGTCTCATCCCTGGCACAAGAGAGGAAAGAAGTACACAGACACATGTTCTCTAACAGGAGAAATAGAATTGTGAAACGGTCTGATAAAAATCAGCATCTATCTCATATGTGCTGACTACCAAATATTTGTAAGTGACTTGTTTCCCAGCAACAGTATATCCTGGCAAGCAATAATGAATTCTTATCTTTTCATGATTCAATACAAATTTTTAGTACCTCAAATGAAGTTGCTCATTCTTCATAATAAAATATAGACTAGAAGTAGAATAAAGTAGAGCAAGATTCAGAGAAAGGGAGGATGATTCATTTTGCACTGATTGCAAATAAAACACTGTAGAGTTTGTTAAAATTTGATGTGGATATCACTACTCGGTAAAATTTACTACCCCAGACTCCCTGTTGCATCTAACACAATGCAGTCAAACATAAGAGTAACACCTATTAAACTGTCTAACAAAATCCTGCCGTCAACGTTAAATTTTTGGCCCATCTGAAACCTAGGCCTGGGTTTAAGCTAGCTCTAGGCACAGCCGACAACTTTTCAAATGTATATTCCTATATGCCTATGCACCTCTATGCCTGTGCATATGCAACAAACTGTCCCCCCGGTCATTTCAAATTCCACTTCCAAGCAAGAATTTTCAACTCTTTGATTCCTAGAAGGGGAAAGAAGACCCTCAAGACCACTGCTCTCCTGCAGTACTCATATTGAGAGCTCACAGATGAGAATCTCTCTTCACATCATGGCAGCCTGAGCAATTGGGACGAAAAGTCATGATGTGCCTCCCACTTGAGGAGGGAGGTGAATAAGAGAGGCGAACGGACAGAGATAGAAGCAGAGAGGGAGTGAGAAGAGGTCTAACAGCAAGCAGAGATCCAGGCTAATATGGATAATGGCAAAACCACCAACTCCTTTTTCAGTGTTTGCAACCCCAGGGAGGCCAATTCTGAGAAGATCGTATTGTTCAAACAATGGATTGATCGGCATGTTCATGGCCTGCAAACAGGCCAGCTTGCGGTAGAGAGGGGGGTGGTGGGGGAACAAACAAGCGATTTGGAGCGGTAGGGAACCGGGAGGGAGGCCAGCCAGGCATACTCTGCGCCATCAGCCCTGACATGTGGCCATGACTGCTTAAAGAGTAAAAATGCGGAGGAAGAGAAGTTAAGTAAGGCCATGCCAGAAGAGTTAGCTCAGCTAAGATCTGTCATGGGGAAGAAAAATGATTTTGAGGAAGAAGACAGAGTGTCTGTGTAGGAGCTCCCGTTGGGTTGGAGAGGAGCAGTGCTCTGAACGTAGGCTAAACACAGAAAAACACATTGCAAGTATCTCAGCCTGGGTGACCCCAAAACCAATGAGCATCTCTGGTTGTGATCTCCCTCACTTCCTTTAAAAGTTAATCGGGAATTTTTTAAGTATTTCTCAGCCTTATTTGTATTCTATAGTACCATAGTACAAGGCTTAAACATGTTAACTTAAAGCTTTACTACTAGCTCCCTCTCATTTAGGGAGTAATTTAAGTGTTGGTGCTCTGTTGGAAAACTTTTTACGTTAAGAAGTAATAGGAGAGATGTCAAGGTAGAAATAACCCCACATTTGACTCCTAGACCTCCTGCACACTACAGCTTAATGGAAAGCCTACAGGGAAGAATCTTTTTTCCTGCAAAAACTTGTATCAACATTAACCTTTGTGGCATTTTAGAAGTCAATGGTAATAAGACATCCTACTTCAGAATTTAGGTTACTGTGGATTTACCCAAAGAAATATTGTCATCCAAGGCTACATCAAGCAAATGCTGCAGAGTGCTAGTAGATCTGTAGCACAATCATTGTCTTTGAGGACCTGACGCATGCACCATATGGGTTTCATGGTAGGTGACTTTGAACTAGCTGCAATGTTTTGGCCGCTGCCAAATCAAAACGGTCATTCTGGGGAGGGGAAAAAAGGTCACACGCCACTGTATATTCTGCTGAAGCAGAAAAGTGGTTTGTGTCTGGGGCACTTTCTTTTAAGGTACAGGACCACACACATGAAAGTCTTCCAGGCTACAACTTCTTACAAAAAAAACAACCAACACTGAGAGCAGCAGTGAGTTATTTAAACATTTATTAAATCACTTCATAACAAATAGTAACACATTAAGTGCTATCTTCACTCATTGGAGTAGTTTTATCCTAAGAGGGAAAACAGTAGCTAAATGATTTTTTAAGTTTTTAAGATATTAATTTAGTTAATATCTAAGATAGAAATTTCTCTAGGGCTTCCCTAGCAGTTCCTTTACTTGGTACAAACATCAGGATACAATATATCCATGCATGTAAATATTGAAATTAATAAAGAACTTTCTGATTGTTGAACTACCTGTATTTCATAAGTGAAGCAGTGTGCACATCCTCTAGTCTATCGGGCACTAAGGAAAAAAACAGAACACACACTGGTAGTGTATGTCTGTTAAATTCATGGAGGGCTGTGATTAATAAACTACACACGAATGTATGTCATGAATTTGGGTGAAGTAGGAGTTGGTGGATTCAAGTTTATTTTGCAAGAATAAAGAAAGAAAAAAAGGAATAATACAGCTTTAGGGCCTTTTTGTCTTTTTCAGGTTCTTGCAAAAGTTAAACTGCTGTGTCTCAGGCTCTTTTCCCTCCATTTTCTTCACTTTGCTAAAAGCTTTGACAAGAGAATGATTTTTTTCCCCATAGTTAAACACTTTCACTTAGTCTCCCAACTCCCCACCTACTGTAAGAAAAAGTTCTCTGTAAACAGCAGCATAGGGTATGAACAGTGAGATATTTTCATATGTTTTAACTGAAATGTAATTTATTTTAACCAAAAAAACCCCTATAAAATATTATAACTTATTTTAATATTTCTGTTAGAAAATTTATTTTGTACACCTAGTGATTTTTCTAATCAAGTTCTGCAGCCCTTTTTTTCACATGAAAACTCAATAGTTCCTCCCCTCCTCTTCCCTCCCCTCCCCTCCCCTCCCCTCCCCTCCCCTCCCCTCCCCTCCTCTCCTCTCCCCTCCCCTCCCCTTCCCTTCCCCTCCCCTCCCCTTCCCTTCCCCTCCCTTCCCTTCCCTTCCCTTCCCTTCCCTTCCCTCCCCTCCCCTCCCCTCCCCTCCCCTCCCCTTCCCTTCCCTTCCCTGAAGTAAGGCAGCTTCTCAAAAAGGGGAGCACAGGTTTTGACGAGGGAAACATGCCTGTGGTGGGGAGGGGAAGATAAGGCAGCTGATGTGAACAGGGACCTTATCCCTTCTGCCCCATCTCTACCTTCCTTTTTGCAAAGGCACATGAAGACGAAGTGGGGAGGATGTTGCTGTAGCAATGTGATGGGCCAGGGTAAATATCCTCTTTGGAGGGACCCGGGACTTTTAGCAGAGCTGTGGCAAGCATTAGGTCAGGACACAAACTGCTGGGGCTTGGGGGAAAAGAGGAGGGGAAAAGAGGACCATAGGGTAGTGAGAAGAGGAGCCCGTGAAGTGCATGAGAACCCAGAAGCCCTGAGCCTCACTTCTTAAGTTGGAAAATACCTGTCAAGTGCAATGCAAAATAACCTTATTTCTTACATACAAAACAACAAATTTCACTCCTTTATTATTTCACTAATTCAGTGATATAACCCAAGGACTTCAACACTACCAATAACCAAGAAACCGTGCTAATGAAGCCAAGAATTATCATTACATCATTGTAAATAAGTATGTATAGCATAGGTACAAGCAGTCTGAACAGACATCGTGGACGATACTTCCACGTGCTTGAGTTTGTAATCTTAATGCTTAGCTTTTTTATTGTATTAAGAGCTAAAAGTTCGTAGTTAATTATAAAAGAAAATAAAAACCACAACTTTATGAAGATTTTTTACAAGAAAAGACAAAAAAGAACAAAGAAAAGGCAAGAAAGAACAAAGAAAAGGCAAGAAAGAACAAAGAAAAGGCAAAAAAGAACAAAGAAAAGACAAAAATATCATTAACAGCAGATTTTTTTTCTCATCCTTTGAGTTACTTTGAGTTGCAACCACTGTTAAAATGAGGAGTAAACTAACGCCATTATTCGTCCTCCAGGCAGAAAGGTTTGGGGGTTTCCTTAGCTTTTTCTTTTTTTTTGAATCTTACCCCATTCTTGGCCAATATTAATAAGCATGCTTGAACACCAAGTCATTATTGAGTACTCTCAAACTGCTTGCTCACTGTCCACAGAGAGAAAGAAGTTTAACCAAATTTGAATAACAAATTTGAGGAACTGTTGATCAGATGAAAAAGTGTGAATAGGTAATTCATTGAGAAATATTAATTTAGGTTTTCTGTGAAAGGTATTTAAGAGGTAGTCTATCACTAGCAGTAAAAGGAAATAAAGAGAAGTGGAGCTATCACAATTCTGAGAAGTACTCAGAAAAGCCAGCGTGTTTGGGGTTACGTACGCGTTTCAACACCAGTTTCCATGCTTTGTTTGGAAGAATACTGGTGCACAGATGTTAAATAGATATTCTGGTTTGGGGCCGAGAGCCCAAGACTCTGTTCTTCCAACTAATTACTTTAATTTTACAATTAGAACACAATGCTCTCTCCTCCCTCCTCCGAACGCTTCTTCTCCCCCCTCACTGTTCCCATAAGTAAATCCTACATTCTCGGCTCCATCAACCTCCTCTCCCCTAAATCACTCGCATGATCCCTTTCCTGCTATAAGGCAAATAATTTTTTTGGCTTTACAGAGAGAAGATGCTTGAAGGAGACAAACACACAATCTCTTTTCTTTTTTTGAGCAGAGTTCAGATGGCAGCAAATTGACCTTACCAATGTACAATTACACATTTCTGCATTTGTGTGGCGGGGGAAAGACAGGAAGATTTTAAGGGGCAGGAAGTAAAAGGCAGAGATATAGTTATGTTTTCTTATCATTATGGAGCACACAACATAGCAGCATGCCCAGATTTTCTGGTTACCTAACTACACTATACAGTAACAGACCAAAAGGGATAAAAACATGAATCTGTATGACAAACATAATTTTGTTACAAGCAATTAACCACTCCCAAGTTGTGCCAAAAATGAAGTTGCTTCCCAGCAGATGATAGCCTAGGTGTGACACGGCCAGCTTGTCAAAAGGCAGTTTGTGCAAAAACCAGTGGAATTTTTTATACCAAGCAAGCAGATCCCCAGAAATCATCAAAGAACAGGCGTGCAGGCAGGGTAATAAACTCATCTTAAAGTTAAAAGCAAGCCATTTTTGCCAATGGTTCTCCTTCTGCCTGACCAGCGAGTTTTTAATTATGGACATTGATGGCTTGTTTCAAAAAGTTCCTCTACAACTTTGACAACTGGAGTTTCCACTCTGTTGATATGAAGCTGACTTTTTTGAAGGTAATGTAAGTACTGTGTAATACATTAAGATAGATTTGACTCTTTAATATTTATAAGATTAGCATTTATATTAGACCATAATGAGCTCCAATTAGTATCATTCCAATCTAACCTAAGGTCTATAACCCAATTTTCTTACATTTCAGACATCATCTTCAAAAGTAAGATGGAAAAGAATTGATTGATTCATGACAACATTTTTTAGGGTCTACTGGGAAGAAGAATTGCTTGAATGATTGATCAGCATTTTTTCATCTGTCGCTTGAGGTATCTTTTATGAAAAATACCGTGTAAAGCTATGAATTCACTGGTAATAGCAAGTATTTAGAAATTAACTTTTTTTTCTTGCTTGTTCAAAATCTAAACATTTCCCTTGCTTGTCAAATAAATCTTTAATTAAATTGATTTCCCTTGTTGCATCCCTTTCACAGGTAGATTGTTAAATCATTTGAAACCTCAAGGTGATTCCAGGCTGGCATCTAAATAAATTTATCCTATATAACCCCTGCTGACACCCTGCGCTCTGTTTTAATCAGCAGTGCTGTGACTGAGCAGAAAGCTCTCTTTGTAAGATTTTTGGCTCACATCTCCAGTGACCCATCACCTTTTAATCAAGAGGTGGGAGATGAAGGGAACACCTCACTCAGGCTGGAAAGAGGCTGCTGGACACACCGAGCTTGTGCTTTACGGAGAATGCCTACTGCGGACAGGAGGGTGGAAGGTAAAAAGAAAGTATAAAAGGGATATTAACCTCACAGAGATGCCAGCAGGACAAGCCCCCTCTAACTTCAGGACTCAGTAGGCAGACAAAGATAAACTTTTAAGCATAATTATAATCTTTCATGAGGTTGTAATTTTTCCCAAGAGTGATTTTCACTTTATGCATTTCAGTCAAAATAAGGCTAAATTTTTTAGATGTGTTTCATCAGAAGAGAGTCCTAAATCAGATATGGCATGGGAATTGTTGTGGGAATAAAAACACGAGAGGTATCATAAGTTGACACATTTGACCAGCGATGACGCGGTAAGATATGGCTGAGTAAAGATGGAGCTGTGAGAGGACAGTGCTTTCTGTGCAAAATCCCGCATCTTCATCACCTGGCCTCTGCAGCATCTCCATCATCACCTGGCCTCTGCAGCATCTCCTTCCTGTAAGCAAGCCCAACGACAAATCCTATTTCTTCTTCTGAAGAAATACACAGAAATGATTACTTCCATATCATAAGAAAACATATTGTCCCTAATGTTCAGCCTACATAAACCACAAGTAATTTACCTATTCATATTCATAGCACAGGTTAGTGTGCATACACAATCCACTTTGTGCACGTCTCTTCAAGCAAGGTCTACCACCTGCTTTTAAGCACTCTCCCTTTACCCAGTACAGTTCCCTGGTAGTCTACACTAATCCATTAACGATGCTATGCTTTTGTTTTACATTTTACTATATGAAAGTCTTTGTAAACATACATGAAATAAATACAAAAACTTTTTCTCAGAAGTCGTATTAACAGATGCTGCTCTGTCCATAGAAACGCTACAATAGATACCAACATTCAATGAAAAAAAGATCAAAATAGAATTCAAAATGTTACCCTTCCTCTCAGTTACTTTAGTCTCTCGTGTCTTTCCACAAGATGGGCACACTCTATAGCACGTAACTCACTAGGAACGACTGTTGCAATGAAATACGTAAGAGCCCAACCACACTGCACTTCGCAGCTTTTCTGTCTTCTGCAGCTCTGTCCCTCTCTTGTCCCTCAACTTGAAGTCACAAGGCTAAGACCCTACCTCAAAGCCTATTTTCAGGCAATAGCTCCCTGATAGATCTGCTTCATTTCAATTTATTTCAGAAGTTATGACTTTTATTCTTGCCTTCCAGTAAAAAGAACAAAAATCTGTCCCATGTGCCATGTGAGCTCTAATAAATCATGACCCTCTCCAAGTAATGTCTGTCTTCAGTTCAGTCCATGTTACCAAATCCCCCTAAACAAGTATTCAAGTCAGCTCGTAGCCAGTAGTCCATCAGTGCTGATGGAATATTATCCACTTTGTTTCACATTTCTGTTGTCTCAGTATCTGCAGAAGACAGTAAATGGAAGTACTTGGAAAACAGTAATCCTTCATTCTCTTCTTTCATGAAGTAATCTCAGTGATCCCTACTCCCTTGCAGCCCTTCCCCTTTCAAGTAAAATCTAGTAACTCTCCAGTTCAGCTGTCAGTGCATCTTCCCTGCTGCTTCAATTTTACACTTTTCTCTATGCCCAGAGCTTGTAAAATAAAATTAATTTTACTCAACATACCATCCAGCAAAGGAGGATTATGCAGGGATATCTGTGAAGGTCCTGAAACAGAGATGCCATTCAGAAAGAGTGCATAATTCAAGAATACTGTCTCTGTTGAACCTTCCCCACTACGGCATCATGCTGGTGCTCATCCATGGAAATCTTTCCTTGTATGACCCACCAGCTTTCAGGAAAGCGAGACCCTTCAATATATCAAAAGTGCTGCACGTGTTCTTGCGCTCTTGCAACTGATAATCAACACGGCAATAAGAAAAGGTGTTGCTGATAACAGAATAAAAAAAATAATAACTACAGAGTAAAAAAGAAAATCTGTCAAGACTGGAAATTACATATTTGGAGCAGAAGTAACGAGATGAAGCCTTAAATGTCCACAGGAATTGTGATTAAACACAGCACATACAGCACACTAAAATTCAAGATGACATGGTAATCGGATGTTTGAATTGTTTAGAAAATGCTAATTTACAGCTGCTGAAATGCTTGGGACACCAGTTGTCCATTCAATGACATACTTCCCTCCCTATCCTGAAATGATAGAGGTACCTTAAGCTGGCAGTTTTCAGCTGACATTACAATGAGAAACCAGAATAATGAAAAAGTCTAATGACTGAATTAGAAAGCATCTTGCAGACAAATTCTGTATCAACATCCAATGTTACCAGCGCCACTGTGGAAAAGGTCTCAAAAGTAAGGGATTAGTACTGTACCATTTCCTTTATCGCTACTGTTTAAAAATAAATAAATAAATAAATTTCATTTGTTTGCCCTACCTCTTTCTGCATCATCCATTTCGTTTACTAGTGTTGGTTTGGGGGCAATTAAAACAGTGCGAGGGATGAATTTGAGTAGCCTTTTTTATATTGACTGTACAGCACTGGTGGGTACAGAAAAGGGGGAGTTAGCTGAAAACTCATTAAGTAAGTTATGCATGCAGACAGAGAAGCTGCACTGAAAACAAACACACAAGAAAAGCATCTCTGTATCAGACCAAGGGTTCACCGCACTCAGCAGCACGTTTCCAATGGCAATCAGAGGAAAGCTTAGTAGTGGGGAATACACAATACTTCCCTTAACACTTCCTCAGCCTCCGGACCTTTTCAGCTCTGGTCCTCCTGGGCAACACGTGGCCTCTATTTAGCCGGTAAGCTCCAGCGGGCTGCTATTGCCTGCACCTCTGCAGCTTTCCTTTGGTCGCATGTTGTCCCAGCTTTCACACGCTGCCTTGGCAAGGACTTCCATGGCTCAGATACACATTGCGAGCACCGCTTTCTCCTTCTGGCTTTCAGCACGACGTCGACCAGCTTCTGTATCCCCTCCGGAGGATCCAATAGAAGCTGCACAACGTTAATTCCTTCCAGTAACGTTTGTAATTCCTTTACCAATTCATTACAAGTGCGCTTATCACCATGATGTCTAGGGGCTCTTTCAGAGCTCCTCCTGCTTTCCCAGGGATGTAGCAACAGCCAAAAATGCTTTAATCCACCTGCATGCCGTAATAAGTTTGTGACCTTTATTGTCTGAGGGAGACCTCAAAGTTAACTATGCATTTGCGACCAGGAGATTCAACTGCAGCTGAGGGCTCTGCAGGAATTGCTCTCAGAGAGCTCTGATAAGACTCGGTGCAGAATATGCCTGTCTGTGATGTGGCAGATTTGATACCAGAGGTCCACAGAGATATTAAGTTTCTCTCTGCCTACAACACTAAAAGATAGGACTTAATAACAGGTATTCTCTGTGTCAATGTTTAATGCATTTTTTAGCTGTTTCAACTAGAAATTTTTTTTTGCTTTTCAAACTCTTTTTTTTCCCTAGGATTTCCAATAGCAAGCATTTTTCGCTAAAAATGCAAATAAAAAATAAAAATATTTTGCAAATACAAAGTTGCAAAAATGCGCACGTGCTATTTAAATACAACAAATGGATCATTTTGATTTAAGCAGGCTCCCTTCCACAAGAAAAGAGGACTGCCTTGCTAAGCAAAATACTTTTTAGACAACTAGCTCTATTTTCCCATTTGAGGCAAAATGCATATGGCTAAGTCACTATTTATGATCCAACATATTTTCAAAAATGAGTACATCTAATTTAAGAAAGGTCTTTGGGATCTGCTTTGAAAACTACTTATATGACTTGTACATCTCTTGGGATCATAAACTCAGCTTAAAGGTACAGAAAGCAGCAATGATTTGATAAAGGGTTTTGCTTAAAAATAAAATATTTGCTAGAGGTACAATCACTTATTGGTATTTTAAATAAACCGTCAGCCTCCGCTATTTCCTAAAACCCTTTTGGGGTATTTTGTCCAGAGGAGCATTTCCCAGAGGCTTTTATCATGTCTGGAACGGGGGCTTATTCACAGAGCATTATTTATGATTTGTCTTCAAGGTATATTCTATTTTTTCGACAATGTCTTCAGTGGAAAAACAAACAGTTCAAGACAGAATACTTTTAACTTCAAAACTGCCTAAATTTCACCATGCCCCACAACAAATAAGTCAGCCTCAAGTCTTTTGCTGCAAACATTTCAAAATATTCAGCAACGATCTGATCTATGAACTAGGTCAGTGAACCCTGGCTGTTAGTGACTCAGGCGCTGCACACAATACTTTTGCACCATTTTCCATGAATACCAGGAGATCCTCAGACGTCAGGCACTTGCCTGCATTGGCTGGACTGCAAAACCGAATCCTTTGGAGACCTGACATGACTTCAGCAAATAAATGGAAAGTTGCTGGTCGTGTTTTGCAACAGGCTCAGGGTTTCTCTCCACCTGCTACTGGGCCACTTACTAGCGTGGACCAGTAGATACACTCCTGAAAAGCTGAGATTTTATCGCTTAGTGCATTCCATGATTCTGAAGCCCTGAAATCCCTTCTTTTATCACTTCGAAGACTAAACAACTCGTTCAGAGGAAAATCACTTAAATCCCCAGTCAACATCATCAAGACCTACTCAGTTATTCCTGAGATACTCTTCTGGATTTTTTCCCCAAGGACATTTAAATGAAAAAGATATATAGCTGTAGAGCTGGTTTGGAATTTGAGCAGTAGCAATAATCTACAAAATGAAAGCTATATCGCAGCAGATGGGAAGAGACAGAAGAAAATGGAGAGGATCAGCTGTGGTTCTGAATTTCTTGCAGGTGTACAATGATTACCTGGTGGATCCCACACATCATAGTGCCCTAAAGAGAAAAAAGACACTCACCGAGGCACGTGTTGCAGGCCAAACTGTTCAATGTAATTCTAACTGCAAAGGGAGAGAGAAATTTGTCCACCATTTTAGCATATCTGGTTTTATTTCACTGAAAGCACAACTGGGAATAATTCGTCCGTCCAAATGGCTGGTTTGGAGCTGACGGCAATCTAATCACTGTCTTATTTAGGTTGATAGATTAAGGGGAATAACAGGCAGTTTAATCAACTCTAATCTTTTGCAGCCCAGAAGCTGTATTTCAGCTAGTGTTGTAATTGAGGATATTTGTGTTGTGTAATGACTGTGCATAAGGCATTCAGTTACGAGGTTGGAAGCTGCAGGTACACCTGACTAAGCACCTTGTAATACCTAATTTAATGCAGGGTTCTGCATCACCAGATTAAACAAAATATCTCTAGATCAGCAGGATTAAAGGTCTTTTCATGTATGTATTTTTCAAAATTAAAAGATGGAGTGATTTGTTTTCAGTTTTCATTACTAAAAGGCTAGCTCCTCAAGCTCATTAGCTCAGTTGTGACTGGCTCCTATCCTGCATAATACTTTTGTTCTTTGATGAATAAGCAGAGATTTCAGGAATATGATGAATTTAAAAGGTGGTTTTCTCTGTATAATGTTGTATGCCGGTTTAACAATACAAATATTAATGCTGGTAGAAATCATCCAAAAGTGTTCCTACTTGAAAACTTTCCTTTTGCAATCTCATTCCATATATTTCTATGAACCCTTTTTGCCTATGAATACGGTAAAAGAAGACATGGACAAGAGGATATTTGAAATTGGCAAATAAAAGGTATTTCAGGTTGAGTGTTTTAACACCTTGTCCAAGCAGGAGCATTCATTGCTGTAGCGTTTAGTTCAGTTTAGTTCTTGGCTATCATGATTCATGACCAAGTAGGTAGATAATTTTTAGTTTTGATTTTATGATTCCATTCCAACTTTTGCCGTGAAGGATATAGCGTAGGGATTGTGAAAACATCTTGGTAAGGTAAAATTGGTATTTTAGGAGGAAAGACTCTAGCACAAGAGCTGACAAAATAGCTGCAACAAACGAAGCATTTATTGTGAGAAGTCATGAGAATTATTTTGCCAATTGTCAGCTAAACATCGAGCATTTTCATGTTAACTTGGAAATAGCAGTCTCCATTGAGAAACCCCAGCAGCTGAAATCCCGCTATTCACAAGAAAATAATAAGTAAAAACCCCTTACTAGACAATATTACTTTGTATTATCTACCAAACCCTATGCATGAGCTCTTCTCTTGAATATCCCCACTTTGTTTCACACTGATGTATTTAATGGCCTCATTTGTGTATTGGTTCACATTTTCATTATATTTTGCCATTTAGCATTCTCCACGATTGTGTTTCATTGAACAGATGCACTACAGTTTCTCTGCAGCAAATTCTATGATCCATAATTAGATGTCAATATGTTTTCTTGTAATGCTATTGTGAATTAAACACATTTTTAGTTACATGGACATTAATTAAAATCATATGCTGAATTGTTACATCTTTTCAAGCCAGTTGGAGAAAATATTTCTGGTTTACTTGAGCACTGTAGAGCATTCCATTTTATTTCTTCATTAGTTACTGTACTGGAAGAATCTACCCCCATCCCACCCCAAATGACGCAATATTAACGTTCATAACAAGATCAATCCTGCCCTGCAATGCATGGATCTAAGCGTTAAAGAATGCCTTCTGTCATATGCACTTAAATGGGAGATGAGGACAGCCTCTCTCTAGGAACTGAGATCTACAGTTATTAAACACGACAGAGGGAAGGTAAGACCCAGAGCTTATTTGCATCACAGGTGTCATTGCTTCTACAGGGGCATACTGGAGAAGCAATATATTACAGGAGGAAAGAGTGACCTTAAATCAAGGAAGAACCAGGTCTATAGTCCCAAACTAAGTGCCTACAAGCAAAGTTTAGAAACCTGACTGCTGTTAACAGATAGGAGGAACAGAGGGAACAACAGTAGTACCAAGATCTTGCATAATCATTGACATGTTTTATATATTAAATGACGTAATTTTTTTTTTTGCCTGTAGGGGAATCAGTTTTGATGGGCAGGAGCTAAGAATTTTCTTCAAAAAAAATCTATAGCAGTAAGTTTTGGAGGAGGTTTCAAGCAGGTCCCAACAGAATGAATGGCATAAGGCTGGCATAAGATGTGTGAAATAACTGTAAACAGCTAGTGGGATGTGAGCTAGTGAGGAAAAGAGCAAAGAACAGCTTAAAATAATAAGGCGAGCCAGTGAGAACCAATATTCTTCCCTATTATTGTAGGTGGCACGTCCTTCCAAAAACACCCTTTTGGTTAGCATAACATTTATTTCTACTTCCTACTCACTGAGGGCAAGTTTTGCCTCCACTTTGCAGTTGCCAAAGTTTCCAAGACATAAATGATACGATTCAGAAGAGTAAAAGTAGGATGAAGAAGGGCGGTTGGATGTCAGCCTCTCCTCTGCTTGGTGGACCTTCGCTCTGTAGAATACATTGCACAAGACAAGCAGAAGAGGCACCCACTAAAAAAAAAAAAAAAAAAAAAAAGAGTAGATAGATCCCTTATTTAAACACCCCATATAAGACAAAGTGAGGCTGAACTGTTCAAAGGGAGGGTTCTGCGCTGCCCCTCTTTTATTCTCCTGCTGTGGCGCATCCTCCCGTTTTGCCCAGTCCCTCTCTCCAGAGAGTTTAGTTACAGGTGTGAGTTTGCTCCAGAGGAAACAACGACCTAGATAATGGCCAAATTCTGCTTTTTCATACCACTGTACCATGCAGCAGCATACAAACACATACTGGAGTATCTCGGTAGCTTTCAAAGGACGGGCTAAGGATCTGATTAGGAAAGTGTGGTAGAACATACAGGGGAAAAAGAAAGGGAGATTATAGATGAGCCCCTGTCATCTGTGGAAATGTAGAGCTCTCCAATGACACTTTTAAACCCCACAGGTGTTTTGCCACAGCGGGAAGCCATTGCTAACTTGGATACAACAGCAGTTTTTCTGCAGCTTTCCTCACTCTGTCCTCCCTCACCCCTCTCCATATGCAGCTGTATAAGGAAGATTATAAGTAGAGTTTGTGGGGATGTGCCTTCAGCATTTTCCAGAGGATGCTAATTGATTAAAATTTGAATGTTTATAAGATGGGTATTTGCAAAATGAGACATTCAGAAGGAGAAATGAAAAAATTTTTCTTCATCCCATTTCATTGTTATTTTAGTGAAAAGTTCAAATTTTTAGCTTTCAGAAGATACAGAAAGACTTATGTGAAAACAAAAAACTGATAAATGACTGCCTTTTTCCAAGTTTTCAGCTTGTGAAAGTTAGAAAGATTGCAATTTCTCCTCCTGACTTAGCTCTATTTTCAGTGAGAGCACATGCGGTTCTAATGAGTGCCATTAGGTCCGTGACAAATTTTCTGAGTATCAAACCTACTTATGGTGAAACACAGACTTCACAAAATTAAAAATAGTGTATTGAGTTCTTAGGAGATTGAAAGGCAAACATTCTGAACTGTGAATAAGTCAATTTTTTAAAACCTGTAAGAAATCTCGAATTTAGAGAGGAGCTCAATTTGCATGCAAGATTTACTCTAAATTTTGAACAAAAATGTCATTGAAATATTCACTGAATTAGGTTATACAAAAGACAACTTCTGACTGAAGACTCTCTACTATTTGCAAGTATCACATAGGCAAATAGCTAGAGCAGTTATGAGTACGAGTTTAAAGTCTATAGATCAAGGCTTGGATTCTCTGAACACATCAAAAGTCTCATAGCAGCTCCCAAGGTTCTGCTGATTAACCCAGTAGGATATTAATTAAGCAAACATCTGCCATCCATACTCAGCATTCTCTTTCACCAATTAGGAGAGATCTGGGTATTTCAGACTTCTGAAGCACATCTTTTTTTTTTTTCTTTTTTTTTTTTTCCTCGAGAATTAAGTCTATACAGCACTGACTGAAATAAGCCAGTTTACTACTAAAACAGACTGTAATACCTACTGGAAGTAGCAGAACTGAAGGAAAAAGAAGATTACCATTTTAAAAATAGTTCAAGCTACCTGACCCAGTTTTGCATAGCTGCTGGATTCTCAGGCAGACACTGTCCTGTGCCATGTACTGGAAGAACAAGGGGTTAGATGATCCCTGCCCAGAGAAAAAGCTCTGAGGCAAAGCAAAACAACAAAAAAGTTCAGCAGAGCTCCGCAAAAAATAGTAGCTAAGGAGAAGAGGATTATTATTTTTTAAAGTTGCATACAAAGAAGTCAGGGTTAGAAATATACTAATCGTTTTTCTTGCACAATATCTGCCTTCTCATGATCCTGTGGCACTTTATAACACCGAAGGTGACATTTTTATGACTACAGTCAAAAGTACAGTAGTGCTTCTGTGGTGCCTACTTTCCAGAGATTTATATATTTCACATAAATGTGCACCAAAGCACAGCAGTTTACCAGCAGATCTTTCTTACCCATCTTGCCAGTGAACAGCTTTCTCCAGTTGCCCCCCTTCCATCTTGACTGCTCTAATCAAGGCCAGGTAAACATTAAAGTCAGGTGTGTCTACTCAAAGATAGTAGAGATTTATTACTCTCCCAAAGTTATCCCTAGTCCACTGCTTTGATAACATCACCTTCCTTGCAGTCCACTTAGCTTCCCCTTTTTTAACCTGCTGTGATCTTCAGCTCGCTCTCCAGCCATGTCCCAGTTACCACTCCTCGTACTCAACTGAGATGCCAACAACTCCAACCAGCCAGCGACAGGCGCTCCCTTCGTGCCTTCACTCTTGCTGCCCATGAGAACATGGGGCTGCCTGTAAACACAAAGAACCACTTCATTGTCCCATTTCAAAACTAACCTTAACAATTCTCCTCTGCCATGATGCTTTAAAAATATTGTCCATGGTTAAGCAGCTGGTGTGCCGAGACCACTGCCTACTGTGCCAGTCAATTTCCTCTTATTTTTAACACTCCCCATGCAGGACCAGCCATCTGTTTCTTGTTTTATCCTTTGATTGCAATCTTTTGGGGATGGATTTATTTCTGTACATTTAGCACCAGCCAGACTGGGGTCAATGAACCCAGGCAGCCCCATTCAGTAGTATATAAATACATAATATAGCCCTTCACGCTGCAGTTGTGGGGATTTGGTTTATTTGCCTTTTGCTATTGGAACGGGAAGTAATCCAACATTTTTCATTTACTTCTTTTTATTTTTTTTTTAATTAGCATCCAATAAACACATAGATAAAATAATAAAAAAAAATTGTTGTTTTTACAGGTATGCCATGCAGTAATACCATTTAAGAATATAGTTTATTGCTGAATATCATATATCTGCAGTGAACCTTTCTCCCCTCTGTTAGAACACTGAATCCCAAAGCAAAGTATGATGTACTAGGTTTTGTTGTTTAATTCTTAATTACCATTGAGACAGTATACATGTGGAACTGTGATTAGCCTTACAACAAAAGAAGTGAAAGTGTAGAAGAACTGGAAAAAATTATAAAAACTGGGTCTCTTGCAAGACTTACTTCAAGTTTTCCTACAGTACTGTCTAGAAGGACTTAATATTAATAGTTGCTGTGCAGTAAGACCTGCTTTGAAACAGTGAAGGATCTACAAACCAGAACGACAGAACTTGTGTAACTGGTGCCCTCTGGGTTGGTACCATCCAACTCATTCCTAAATTTCAGGCTGTGTCTAATAGATGCCAAGTTTTTCCAAACTTGCAGATTTCACTGACAGCAAAGAGGTGGCTGTTTTGTCCCTGCAGATGTCTCTTTAAGCTTGTTTTAAAAAACCCTTGGCATCCTGGTTTGTACAGTAGGGGCACAGCAGGTGGCAGATCATTTTGTGAATAGGTTTTCATAATACAATAGCAGAAGGTGGGAACGGCAGTTTCAAATTTCCATTTTGCCTCAGGAATCTTGAATGCATTTCCCCATATAAGCTCCTTAAGTATCCAGAAACAGGTAAGTCTACAGTGAAGCTGGACCAATTGCTTGTCCTGAAGCTATTGCATTACTTCATGCAAAACTAAATAGCTGTACCTCCAACTCCAACTCCTTTTTGCAGTAGACTTACATGTACTATGTACCAGCCCTTAGACTTTCCTGCCATTTATTCAGAATCCAGTGTATCATCACAGATAAGAAAGTGTGGAAATGCTTACTGTAAATGTCAGAGGGGCTTAAACATGTTAGGGAGTATTTCTCAGAAGTGAAAAGTCTTGATCGGTCCCAACCATGCCCAGAAGGTAAGAAGCGCTTACAAAATTTCTCTTCTGAACAAGCAGGCTGGAAAGTATTTGAGTTTCAGAAGTTACATGCTGAAGAGGTGGGTTTAATCATCAGAATTTTGGTCTGAGGTGAAGAACAGTGATTAATCACCTAATGAAATCATTTTCTGTATCTAGCTATGCATACAATATACTCGGATTTCTAAAATGATGCTGTAGGAAAACATGGCATTGTGGTGTATCTCGTATGTAGAAACAAGAAAAGATAACTAAACCATTAAAAAAAGAAAAGAAAGGGAAGGGAAGGGAAGGGAAGGGAAGGGAAGGCAAGGGAAGAGAAGAGAAGAGAAGAGAAGAGAAGAGAAGAGAAGAGAAGAGAAGAGAAGAGAAGAGAAGAGAAGAGAAGAGAAGAGAAGAGAAGAGAAGAGAAGAGAGGAGAGGAGAGGAGAGGAGAGGAGAGGAGAGGAGAGGAGAGGAGAAGAGAGGAGAGGAGAAGAGAGGAGAGGAGAAGAGAGGAGAAGAGAGGAAAAGAAGAAAAGAAAAGAAAAGAAAAGAAAAGAAAAGAAAAGAAAAGAAAAGAAAAGAAAAGAAAAGAAAAGAAAAGAAAAGAAAAGAAAAGAAAAGAAAAGAAAAGAAAAGAAAAGAAAAGAAAAGAAAAAAAGAAAAGAAAAGAAAAGAAAAGAAAAGAAAAGAAAAGAAAAGAAAAGAAAAGAAAAGAAAAGAAAAGAAAAGAAAAGAAAAGAAAAGAAAAGAAAAGAAAAGAAAAGAAAAGAAAAAATACAACAATCTAATACAGAAGAGAACAGAGACGTGGGAAAAAAACCCCAGAACTGTGGTTAACCTGTCATTTTATCTTGCTGTCGTTCTTGATTTATGAAATCCAAGAAAAAAGTAATGTGTAAAGAAAAAAAATAATCTGTCCCTTGGATATTTGCTAGTTTTTCAAGTCACACTTTGAAAGCTGCCTTATTTTAAGAATTTTCACAGGATTACTTCTCCCATATCTCTGTTTCGAATTCCACATTCATGAAAAGGAGAGACCAATACAACTAACCAGATCCACACTTGTACCAAATCGTGTAACCTATCACACATCCACACAGTAAACCTCAAAAGAGAGGGGCACAATCCTGCAGGGTTTTGCTCAAGGAAGTCTTATTTCTGTAACGACAACCCTAGAATACCAGTGCATGTCCCTTCACAAACACAACACATACAGTACTTCACATCTGGAGTGCTCTGGAGCAGAAGCTCAAATGTGCCAAGTTATGCGGTGCTTTCTGTCGTAACAAATGTCTGCTGGGGATTTATAGGGGAAAATTTTGCCTTGGCAAGGGTGATAAACATGTACTAATAATACTTTTCTGTCTCAAACATTCATGTTTCTACGGGTAGATAGGGACCAACAAACTTATCCATTGGTGATCTAAACCAATACATGAGCCTAGAGGTGAAACCCGCTGTGCCAATAAATGATTTTTGCTATCCTGAATCCACAGGTTGCAGAATAAAGGAATTAAAGCTATCATTCATTTTGGCTCGCTCTTACTGTTGCTGCATGAAAGCAATGGCTGATGAGCAGCTGCATCATCCTGGTGCAAACTCAACGAATTTGCCCCAGCATAAAGACAAATCACTCCAGTTATTAAGAGAAAAGCTAAGCAGTCACTAGGAGAGGAGCTGATTATTCTACCATATTATACTATCCTCTCAAATGTCTTGATTTTGTTTGATTTTTCCCCATCAAGTGCCAGAAAGAGCTGGCTGTCAACAACTCGCAGGTTCCTTTTACAAAGCTGTAGATTTTCCAAGACTGTGCACCAAATCAGAATTTGTGATGATTTACACCCACTCATGCTGTACATGCAGATGGAAATCTGAACAATGAAACAAAGCCTGTATATATCCTTCCTTTTGTGACCCGCAGTGCAGGGCTTTTTATGAAGCACCTGAGGGTAGAAGTTACTTTACATGGAGTACTCTTTAAAGATTACAAAGATAATACAGCTCACCCCCCAAAATAAAAAATATATTTTAAAAAAAAAAAAAAAAGAAAAAAAGAGAAGACCTGGTTCCTGGCAGTAATAGCCACAGGAAAGTTTCTCTTCATTTTCTGACAACTGGGGTGCTTTCCCACGTGCTTCACTGACACTAAGTTTTATTTCTAAACTGTGAAATTTGTGTGAGGTTTGGGCAATGGAGAAACCACACCCTGTTTTCTTCTTGCTCAAATTACATATCAGTCTCGTCCTTGTTGCCCGTGGCTGGCTTACCTCTGGTCCACACCGATAGGAATAAGTGAAGAAGCGAGCCAACCTTTGCTTACGTGCGCCAGATTTGAACGCCTGTAGAGGGGAGCAGCAGAGCTGAATGTTTCCCTTCAGAAAGTCTCGGCTCTGGTTTTCGTCAATTTTCAGTCAATTTATAATGTATTGATACTCGGAATGACCCACGTTGTTAGGCTTTTCCTTCATGTGATGAATGAATGTTGCTAAAGAATAAAGTTAAACCGTAAGTTCACACAGATAAGCCTTCACAAGTGGCTATAAATCTAAGTGGATGAGAGCTTCTTAGCCAGCCGAATGTAGTCATTCAGCACATAACTAGCATAAAAGAGTCATACTTGCCCTAGGCTCTTACCTGGGGCATTTCTAGGTTCCTTGGAAAGAACTAACAGCTTCTTGTGTTTACTCTGTTTCAGCTTTCCCGGGTATTTTATAACACTCCATCACCGGTACTTGGTAATATCACGACTTTCTCCATTTCAAGTGGCACTTCACACCATCTCATCTCAGATAGCAGTTCTCTCTATATTATTCCAATAACCAGAAGGATCTACCTCATACATTCACCTTATGACATATAAAATCTGTGAACTTAGTACTCAGCTTGCTGATTTTTCTTTTTTTTTATGGATATAAAAACGTTGCAATGGTATTATCATCCCTTTTATATTACTAAGAAATAGTGAAACATAAAAAGCACATCAAATATTTGGATCCCTGTTAATGATTTGACTCCTAAATTTTCCTTCGGCTTGGGAAGGGTTGGGAGGGTCATATCTTACTGCAATATCATAATGCAGCCTTAGATCACCAGAATGATTACGATGCATTGAGAAAATTCTACATTATGACTAAAGTGAGCAAAACATGTAATTCTGACAAAAAGTGACGTGAAGCTCCATGTAGTTTGGGCTGCAAAGCACCCACTGTCAGACTTCATGGGGATTTATCGAAGTTAATGATTTTTGTATTTACCTTCTATCTTCAAACTATAAAAGCTTTTATATCATAAAATCAGGAAAACCACAGTCATTAAGGCATGCGTGATGTTAATTCCGCATTACACCTCGTACATTACATTATATACAACTAGTGTACACCCAGAATAAGGCTTGTCAGTTAGCAAAGGCTGTATCCACCCATGCACCATCCGTTTCAGATGGCTGCCATACGACTGACGGATCTCGGGGTCAGCACTGCCTATCCTGATGCGGAGAACACAAAGATAAGTCAGAAAGAGCCCAGATCCTGAAAGGCTCGGTATTTATATATTCGGACTTTTTAACCCAATGCATTGAAAGCATACTAGGGACAGGCTTTGTACAATGGACATCATTGTACCAGGTAGGCTACGGTAGCTGATGCTTCTCACCTGCATCGAGTGGAGAGTTGAAACGGGAAGTTTAGAGAGAAATGACCATGTCTAAGCACACACAGTTTCCATACCTGACACCAACCTTCTGTAAGCTGGTTGGGCCACATGCCTAACCCACTGTGCAGGAAAACATAATGGTTAAGCCACAGCCTACCTTGAACTGTTAGAAAGTGCTGGCAAAGGGGCACTAGCATATTTCATGGTCCCAAAATTCTCACTTTCTTCAAAAAGTGATGGCCCAAGCATACAGCCCGTGCGCAAGTAAAATCTCTCAGATCTTTCTGGGTAAAATTCCTCCCTCTCCCTCTCCCTCCCCTTCACTTGCAATTCCACACGCCCACGCAATGCTGGAGAAATTTGTCCGTGCGAGGAACTGTGCCAGGAGGAATCAGCCTCTGCAGCAACGCTGCAACAGGCACCGCAGCCCCGCTGCACCTCCTGTGCCAGGACCTCGGAGAAACCACCTTGCCTTTCCAAGCCACAGGCTACTATTCTTTTTTTTTTTATTCGTTCTTAATATTATTATTATTTTTGCAGCTCTTCCTCACCCTTTGCCCCCGCTCTCCAGTCCAGCACGAATGCTCTAAAGTGATTTTAAACAATTTTATTACCTTTGTATTTGCTCAAAGTGCTTCTGAATCTGGGTTCTTCCTATACCAATCAGCGTGGTTGGTTTTTTTTTCTCCCATAGCTATTTCTTTCTGTCTGACAGACTGCTGTTAATCACATGCGTAACAGTATTCTGAACTATAATAAGTTTACGCGCTTTGAAAAACTGTTATGTACCCCTCCCTTGTCCCTGTGCCTGTTACCACAAGTTATTTTCACAGGTTGGTTTTTTGGAGGTTTGTTTGGTGGCGTGCTTTTTTTTTTTTTCCATCTAAACACATCTTTACAAAACTGAGATTATAAAACAGAAAGGTGTTTTCACCATGCTTTCATTATTTGCTGACACAATCTACTTGCATTGAAAAGAACTCAAGCAGAAGAAATTAGTCAAAAATGCATATAGGAATAACACGCATGTTACAGGTAATGTTTCCCTAATTCCTGGCCGGTAATGAAACTTGTCTGCATTGTGAATTTATGCCTTAAGCACCTAATGTAACCAAAAGTCAACAGGACTTTGATTTACATACCACGGATTTCTCAAAAGTTTCAACACTCCTGTACACAGAATCACAGAATCACAGAAAGGTAGGGGTTGGAAGGGACCTCTGGAGATCGTCTAGTCCAACCCCCTGCCAGAGACCCCAACTTTAGCCCAAACCAAACGAGTTCAGAAGGCTTTCCTCTTGTGAAGGCCTTTACTGCAAATATTGAACTTAAATACACGGTGGAGAAGAAATGCAAAGGCTTTTCATGGAATCATAGAATATGTTGGGTTGGAAGGGACCTTTAAATCTCCCCTAGTCCAACCCCCCTGCAGTGAGCAGGGACATTTCTACCTCTCCACATGTAACCTGTAGGGACAATTTTTAACTTTCCCGTTTGCTTTGTTGTGTTTGGTTGGTTGGTTTTTTTAATATGCAGGGCATAATCCTTGATGAGAAGGTTTAGGAAAGGACCTATTTCCATTTCATGAGAGCCCTGTTTATTAAAAGCCAAGTTTTCCAGCAGTATCCGGACATCTAGAAGATGGAGTTAGCGCAGCTCGTTATTAGCAACATCAAAACACCTAGAAGTAGCTCCTCCACCCCTGTGCTGCTCTCAAAGCAGGAGACGGGAACAAACAGACATCAGCAGGCAGCAAGCTGACATCAGCAGTCTGCTCTGAAACAGGTCAGCAAGGCAGGGTTATTGATCAAGCGGGCGTGGGGAAAGCCGATGGAGAAATCCTTATCCTTATCCTCCCAACTTTCTTTATGGTGCTGACCAGGAGCAACACCAGGCTAAAATCTGCGTGGCTGCGTGAGCAGCAGCTGCCGCTCTACAGGGACTTTGCACTGGTCATTTTCACTCCGTCGCAAAGCTACGCCTTGTGCAGTTCTCAGTAGAAATTCCTATTCAGTAGATTCATTAAAATAAAAATTTAAAAAAGGAAAGATGTTCGCCCCAGGTCCTTTTTTTTTTTTTTTTGTTAATCTAGCAAGGTGTAAAGGTACTATTGATCAAATTTGCCTATTTTTTTTTTTTCCCCCTAAATATGTCAGGTTTCAGCAGAGGATTCCTGTGAATTAAAAGTTGGCAATTGTTCTAAGCTTGGCTTCTGAAAATGTGTGATGAAATGCACATTGCACAACGTGAAAAGCAACCACACTGGAGGCAAAGCAGGGGAGGGCAACATGTTCGCCGTCACACGTGAATATGCTGCACCGGATAAACACGGAATTTTTTTTTAAATCACGGTTTCCTGAGGTTTGCAATAATGAAAAGTTTAATTTAATTAGACGAAAGTGCTGAGGTGGGCCAGAGAAACTTGTTTATTGAAGCTGGAAGTAGTAAGAGCTCTCTCACAGCGTTAAGGATCGGTTCTCATAAAACAAATTCCCTTTTTTAGTGATGTGACTTCCAGCACAAACTGGAACCCAAGCAGCGCACAGGTAAATGCGACGGCACCTTTTCTTTTAGGAAGGGCCTCTTTTACTGCAATTTATGGTTTACAGTAGGGCAATACTCAATAGTAATACTATTACTACAGTTTGTGACTACATTAAATAGTAGTGTTATATTTGAGGTTGCAGATGGTTTTCCCGCAAGACCTTGGCTGTCCTTCATCAGACATCATCTTACTGGGAAGGACAGATTCCCTCCCCCTACTACCATTACAGAGTGAAACGGTCACTAGTTACTTTTCGCTCCCAGGCCTCTAAATTCCTACATAGAAACAAACTGGTCTAATTTGCTTTTCTAGTGCTGTGCTATCAAATATCGCCATGTTTTAGCAAATAGTAATGTCAGTGTGAAAAGTCCCACATTTTAGGCCAAAAAGCCCAAATCTAAACTTTTTCCTTTTACAAAGCACTTCAAAAAAATCAATCTCCAAATTAGCTTTCACCCAACAAAAAGCCAACCGTCAGTGAAAATCCTGGCCATTCCCAATCTTTAAAACTACTTCAGACGACAGTAGCAGAGGTATTATCCCATGTACTGTGCCAAATGCAAGCAGCTATATTCCACCCACCTAAGTTCTTTCTTTAGTTTAATTGAATGGTTGAGTTGAAGTGTTTTTGTTTCCTGCGCTAAAATGGTGTGCAACATCCCCTCTCAGTCTCTTATCCACCTTCTTTCGATCAGCAATATGTTTCTGTGGAAATTTAAGCCATTTCATTATACATAAAAAACTCATTTGTGATCTCACATGCTAGAAGATATTGATAACACGCATTATTTAGTCTCAATATAATGCAGCAGGCTGGATCATCTGCTGGGATACGTGGTTTACTGATGCTCCGACTGACTCCAGCAGAGGAGCTCCCTCAAGATAACAGTTATAAAGAAACTTTCAAGCCTTGTGCCATCGCTTCACTCATTTAACAGCCAAATGAATCAAACAGATACAGAAACTATTGAAGAGGTTTGAGTGGAGAAGTGGGAGAGCCAGAACGGCTCTTGCCAGGCTTTGCCTGCCAAAAACATTAGGGAGCCTTCTCTATATCTAATATTAGACAGCAGAACTGGACCTCTAGCTACTGTCTCCAGAAATGCACTCAGCAGGAACGAATATGTCTCCACATGAGATGACATGGGAGCACATATGTCGTGCCAGGCTATCACTAAGCTTCAGGCGGGTTATCAGAGAGGATGCCCGAGGCTGGATGCTGCCGAGAGCAACCCGCTTTGCCAGCAGAAGGGATGTTACTCCAGCAGAGCATACCCGACAACGCTGCCGCGATTTTGAAAAGGCCCCTTCCCTGTCGTGGGGGGAATTTGGGCAGCGGGAAGGAAGGCTAAGACAATGGCTTATTAACTAATTATCTCCAGTGTATACCAAAAAAATAGTTTCTAATTAAAAATGATGCCAACTACAGAGAGAATGATCTGAAAATAACTCTTACTTCTTTTACTAACTCCCCCCACCCCATTTCTTCAAGTTTCTTGGCTTTAAGACTTTCCACACTCCTCTCTCTGCTTCCCCCTCTCCCACCTCTCACCTCCTCCCCCTCCAATCTGGCTTCCCCGCCTCCCTTGGCAGGCTCTTTAGCTTTAATTCAATAGTTAAAAGGCTGAATCAAAAGTTGTATAATCCGTTTGAACCAACTTTTATTCTGTATCAGAGAAGGAGCAGAGGGTAAGGACAGCCCAGCTGTGGTTTCAAATCCATGGGGGCGAGCACAGGGAGCTACCAATATTTTCCCCTTACCCTGGCGTGTTTTATTCGCCTGCTGAGACGTGGCACCTGCGCAGTCAGGTGCAGCCACGGAGCATCTCAGTGACGGGCATGAAACAGAGCTGTGCTGTTCCTCTGGCCCTGCTCGTCTGAGACATTTCATCACTGCTGTCAGGTGAAACCTTCCACTGAAGCTGCTGTAGCTTGAGTGGAAGGCAGATTTCAAGGAGACAAAGGCAGAATAAGGCAAGGAAAAGGCAGGAAAGAGACAGGGGAAGGAATGAGAGAAGTGTGAAAAAAGGGGAGAAAGATTGAGCAATTTTATTCTTCCTGTCCAAAGCAGCTCAATTTCAGCTGAAATAAGTGCAGAGCATGCAGATAGACACTATGAGAAACTACCATTTGGGGAGACCAGAAGATGCCTTGATTAGCCTGATAAAAAGGCTGATAAGCGGTATGGCTGCTGGGCTAATTACAGAGAATGAGCACCAGTGAAGAAGAAAATCTCTCCGTGCTAGAAGACAGTATTAATACAAAACCAAATATAAGCTCACCATAAATGCTTTCAGGCTCTAAATAAGGAGTTACGTCATTAAAGCTGCAAACCGAGTTGTAGGAACAAGAGTTTGCGCCTTTCAAGGCACAGGTCGGTAGGAGTTAGAAGAGACATGCCATGTCTTCACCACAGGGGACCAGAGTGAATGGCTGTGCAGGACATCACTGAAGGAAAAGAAAGGGCTGCAGCGGCAGGAACCGAATGGCTTTCAGTGCTGGCAGTGACGCAAACATCTTCAACGCACTCTTCTGTTGGCCAGCTTCAAAAACCCAAAATAATCATAAAATCCTAGAATCATCTAGGTTGGAAGGGACCATTAAGATCATCAAGTCCAACCATCAACCTAACACGGCCAACTCTACCACTAAACCATGTCCCTCAGCACCACATCTACACGTCTTTTAAACACCTCCAGGGATGACACCCACCACCATGAATTCCACCACTTCCCTGGGCAGTCTGTTGCAATGTTTGACAACCCTTTTGATGAAGAAATTTTTGCTAATATCCAATCTAAACCTCCCCTGGCATGTGCTGAGACCAGTAGCAGAGTCTCTACAGCCCTGGTGGCACTGATGCCTGAGCCAGCTGCTGCCTTGTCACAGGAGGATCACGACCTTGTCTTGATCAGGAGTTGAGTAATTGGGTATAACGAGCCTAAGCTGACAGGACAACGCAACCAGGAATCAACAAGTGACAGGGAGCAATGCCTGAAATTGCTGGAAACGTATGGAATGTCATCATGGGTTGATGTATAGCCAGTGTCCTGGCTATAAACCAGTATTAAAGATTTCAGGTAGAAAAAAGGAGAAACAAGTTTTATTTACTTGGAAGATTGTGCTGTCTTTAGTTTACAAAAAAAATAGAAAAAGAAAAAAACACAACATGCTTCCTTATACAACTATTAATAGGAATGAAAACACTACACAAAGATTTTTCAGCATGTCATGGAGAGCAGAGACAGGCTGATTTTTCTCAAAGGCCAGCATTGCACCATCTTAGTTTGGTTTAACCTAATTAACCCTGTCTGTAAAACTCTTAAGTCCACTCAAAGATTTCCTCTCACAAAAACACCCTCACCCATTATATGTGTTCAAAAATGGGTACTGGTTGTCTTTAAACTATTTCCTGTAAGGTAAATGGTAAAATTAGAAATCTAGATTATATGGATTTATTCTGGCTGTCTTTGGTTTTTTTCCCAGCTATTTGAAGGTTTAAAAATAAACCAGCCATACCGCATTGCTTGAGAAAAAAAAAAAATCTTAGATCTCAGATATAACTTATAATGGGCAATTTTTATTTTTTTTTTTTAAATTAATCCTAGGATTTTAAAACCTGCAAGGGCATATGGGAACTACACACACATCTTTGCATGCACCGAAGCCTGACGCTTGCACAGGGGCTAAATTTTGGCTGTAAGGGAGTCCGTAAGGACCTTCCACCCTCTGAGAAACAGGGTACACACTGCAGCAGCCGTACCATACACCTCCCAGATCCTCAATGCACACAGCCACATGGTCATATTTCTTCGGGTGTTTTGCATCCGAAATATTTGAATTACACGTACTTTACAAGTCAGGCTAAAGAATTCACCAAGTTGCTACCAGCATCACGATCATCGCACATTCAGCCTCTTCTGTTTTTATCTAAATTCTTTTACCAGTCCATCCTTGCTGTATGTAGTGACAAAATACAAACCAAAATCATTATTTCTCTGTGACTTAGGGGGGAAAAAAGCCCCTACAGTAGCTCAGAAAACACCCCTAATTTCAATAGTCACTGTCACCCGAATAACAGTACTGCCCTTTTTTTGAGGCAGCTGCTTAAGACACTGTTCCGAATTTTTAAGGAGTTTTGCCCTGATTTCTTACTAAACAGATTAAAACACAAAATTTTCTTTCCACTTTTAATTACTTAGTGGCAAGAAAAGAGAAAAAAAAAAAAAAGGAAGAAAGCGAAGACTTTGACTATGTGCTGTTATTACAAGGGTTATTTATTGCAAAAAAGTAGAGATAAAAGTTACATTCATCTCATCTCCTACAGCTCCTTCTCGCACGTTGTCAGCTCCCCTCATGCACACGCAGCCACCCTACACACAGTGAGTGCATATGGGACACTGGAATAGCTGTGGGATAAGCGCAGTATTAGCTCCGTGTGGTAGCTTTGATGTGTGACGCTCCGCGGGGCTGCCAGCAGAGTGACAGTCTCCTTGCCCTAATGCAAAGACTATTCTTCATCTATTCAGCTCGCTCCTAATAGTCTTATATTGTCGTTAGTGGCGTGAAGCAGATTGCGCATCGCGACGGAAAGCCTCGCATCCCGGAGGATTCTTGCTTTTGAGTGCCAGTTCTGAAGCACTCAATGATTTTTATCAGATGAAAATAAGGGTCAAATGCAATCAAATGAAAAGGAGGGAAAAAAAACAGGCCAAAATAAAATAAGGAGATAAGCTAGAATTTGTGCTTCTGCTACGCTGCTTTCAAAGGGAAGGACTTGATTTTTGTAGTAAGGTATTTTTCATACCAGCAAAGTTAGGACTTTACTTTTGGACATACAAAGAATATTGCACTTTGAATTCAGATTGCAGCAGTTAAACATTAACCGCTTTCCCCTGAAAAAGTGATTGCAAGGTACTGTCCCATGAAATAGATTTGGTGCGTGTAAACCTATAAATTGTGCTAAATCTGGCCATTGGGAGGCCGTACAAGATACCTCAGAAGACAAAGCAGTTCTGAGTGCCTGTGACCCAGTTCTGGCACCAGCGCCCGTGGTAAGCAGAACTTCCCTCTGAGTGGGTTTGCGGATTCAAGGAGGAGAAGGTGCCGCATAATTTGTCAAATGCATTCTTGCTGAGGTTACAGGACCACTGTGCTAGGTGCTATAGGGAAAAAAAAAAAAAGCAAAAAAAAAAAAAAAGCCATCTGGAAGTTTTGCAGCACAGAGAGACCAAATCTGACAGATAAGTAACTTGCCTCTGTGATGTAGCAATTCGGTGGCAGAGCCAAGAACAAAGCAAAGGTCTCCAATCTTAGTCTAGCAGTTCCCTCCTCCCCACCCCGTCCCCCACCATGATATTACTGTATTTTTAAGGATTAATTTTTACGGCTCTATTACCTGTAAGTGTGGGAACATTTTGTGTGGAGGAGTGCTGGTAAAAGGCTATTTAAAAGCACAAAAATACCATATGCTTCCTGGATTAATTTTGAAGCCTCATTAAGGTCAACAAAGAAGACTAAGATACACTTGTGATTTGGCGTGTGCTTTCGTTTGATCAGAGCGGGATGGAATTTTTGTAAACAAAGTCGGCTGATTTAACCCCATCCAGAATAAACTTGTGCATAAGGATCCCGAGCTGTAATAGTGCTGCACCTTGGGAGCAAACACCCTAAGAAGAGGCTGCCCCCTGAGTTTACTAACCCAAAATACTAGTGGCACTTCATTTCTGAACACAACAGAGGATAAAGAATGTTCAGATTATCTAGCATCATCTAAGGAGTTACGTACTAAACTAGCAGCCAGCTCTGTGAACTGCTAATTTAAAACTGAGACGGAGGCTGTGCCTCCACAGGAGACAGCGTCCGTAAGGCTGATAATCCTTGTGCCTGTTAATGGCAGATTAAGTATTAAACAAGGACACCACACTCAAATACTGTCATTTTATTCTTACTAGCTATAAAAAAAAATATGAGAAGGAAAGGCTGAAATTCTGCCCTGAAATATTCCTGTGACACCAAACTTAGTCCCAATATCCATGAAGAGAAAAAAAAGAAATAGTAATATGTTAATTATATCCATATAAAACCTAAAAATCCTACTCTGATATTGGTTCTGTAAATAGAAAAGTATTGATCTCAGTGAACACACACTAAATTTATTCCGTATGGAGAAAGAAAAGTATTTACTTTCAAATTGCCGACCAAAACCTTAATACCCCATTCTGGAAGCTCTGACATTTGTTTTCATGTTAACAAAGCATTTTTTATTCCAGTGACCTATCAGTGGGAAAAAGAAAAGTCAGAAAAATCAGAATTTCTAATCTGACCAGGTGCATTTCCTTGCATAACCTTCTCCCAAAACTAATAGCACTCATTATTTGAAGACCAGCATTTGCAGAAGTTTAATTTAATCCTACAGATCACAGAACCTTGTTTGATACTGAAGAGAGAGGTAAGGAAGGACACACTTGATCAGACTGAAAATATTTGTTCATCTTTAACACTGTTCACAGAATACTTGTCTTAATATTTTAATCTTTAATAGGCAATTGAGACAAACTGATCTTAATTTTAATTCTTTAAAATGTAGGCTTCCAAGATAACAATCACAATAACAAAGGGCAAAGGCTGGTGGGTGATGAAAATAAATTTGATATAAGGGAAAGGAACCAGACTGGCAAAATCATAAATAGAGCTGTTCAACATTTCCAACTTTCAAGTTTATGCATCTATTTACATTTAATTTTTTATGAACACCTTTCCTTTTGAAAAAAGCATGTAAATCCATCTTTTTCAATCTAAACCAGACTTTACTTTCAATTTAAAGAATGTTGAGTGACAAAAATCTTTAAATTTAAAAAAACCAACAGCCTATAATACAGGTGAATCTTTACCAAGGAACATCTAAATTTTGAACATCGTTTATAAGACCACTACTCTTTATTTCTAAACTTTTCTATATTTTTCACCTAATTTCTTCACTGACGTTAATCTAGGATAATTCCACTTGCTGCCAGAATTTGTGCCTGTATGTCAAAGCTATCCTACTTTTGTCACAGCAGAATAATTTACTCCACTGTAAGATGTTTAGGTGAAATTCACTGTGCAGGTGAATTTCACTCACACCCAAGAAGGAAGTCTGAACGTTGAGAGGAAAATGCTTCAACAGAGCAATCCCATTGACTGCACACTCTGATCCCCCTAAAGTCCCTCTAAAGTCCCCCAAGGTGCAATTCAGATTGGATTAAGACACGTGCTGTGGAGGCATCTTCAACCAGCCGGTAGGAAAAATATAACTACATTGATCAGGTTGAATTTAAAACATCTGAATACAGCAGTGTCAAGACAGTGGCAACTATGTAGTTTCGCTATTAGAAATTTAATAACAGTAGGAACTGTGGCAGGTTGACCCTCCCACTCCAGTGCAAGCCCACTTCTCCCTCATCACACCTGGAACTTGTGCCAAATTTTCCACCTAAAGGTCTTTGATGAAGGGCACTGCCTGCAAAGACGATGAAATCTTTTCCAGTATTTCTCTTTTCTGCTGTCCCAACCCTAGGAGGCAGTTTTCCTTGCTGCACTTTAAATGTTTATTTTTTTGACCTACTCATTGGGGACAGGGAAATCTTGTCACCTTTCTCGCTGCGAAACTAGTGTCTTATAAAACCCTTTGCCACCATAATCTCCTGCAAAGCTGCGTAAGCCAAATTCATTCAGTCTTTCCTAGCAGGTCATATTTTCTGTATCTCTAGTCACTCTCTCTGCAAACAGCCATGTAAAGAGCCATGAATCCAGACTTTCTTGGAGCAAGGCACAAATAATTGGACTTTCCTTCAACTATGATGTCATCAGCCAGAGTAGAATGGTTTCCTCATCTCTTATAGACAAGCTTTGTTTCGCTATATATTTGCCTTTTCTTTTTTCTTTTTTTTTCTTTTCATAACAAGATAATGCAGGCAACTCATTCCAGCTGCAACTGACCCCACAGTCTTGTATCTTATTCTCTCCAGACGGAAGGCATGTACAGATATTTAGTGTTGCCTAACATAGGTATTTGTTGCATCAACAACAGTCTTGGCTTTGCAAATTTGCCGAGACACTTTTTGCTTCTGAACTCCAGGCTCCAGGACACCTCCAACCTCCCATCTCATGCACAACACTAACGAACACAACATGCGGCTATCCAGGGTTTTAGAGTTTTCGTTAATACCAGATCAAGAGTGATGCTTACAGAAACTCATTTTGACAGAAATCCATTGATAACCACTTTGAGCGTCATTTTGCAAATAGATTTTTACTTTCTGCCTGGTGCCTTAGTTTAGATCAATTGTAAGGAACTGTCAAAAACCTTACTGTGTTCACGGTGTACATATACAACAACTAATGTGTCTCTTAGTGCCTCTCCTCCAGCCAGAGAGTTGACTACCTTATTATGGAACAGACAACCTGTGTGAAAGAACCTGTTCCCAAACTATTTGTTAAATTAGAAACCTGAAATTAAATCCTTTATCTTCTCTTGTAAAAATGAAGAAAAAGGAGTTGTAGGAAGAAAAAAATAATTTTCCAATAAGTGCACATTCTTTTTGTACCAAGAATGACTGGGTTCTCTGCAACTTTGAGGAATCAGAAAAGTGCTGATAACACCACCACGAGAAGTGTTGTGCAAAAGAAACACTCAAAACGCACATGAAATTGTACAGAGCAGAGAAAAAAGAGCAAGAGGGTTTCTAATTGAGCATGTTCCAACAAATGTAGGACAAGCTCATGGTAATGGGAGGTTGGCAGGAGGGAGAAGAGAGGTGAGCAAACAATTTAAATGCCATACATCAAAGAAAGGCAAAACACAGCACCACAGCGTGAACAGGCAATGCCTCACAGGAATGCTTATTTCTCTATATGTACATAAGACAATGAATAAATACATAGAGAATAGAACAATAATCATTTCATCACTAAAAACAAGAAGAAAAAAGAACAAAAGCACAACATACCTTGTAACAGTTTGATGACCTGATCAGTCAGTACAGTAGCAAAAAAAAATAGTCAGCACAAACCTGTTAAAAGTATAAACAAAGGAAATGTATTTTTAAAACACAATTAACACCTATTTGGGCATTGCTTTCAAATCTCTTTTTTGATGAAAGGTAAGCGAACATGAGGCGAGGCCTAATTACCTGTTCTTTATAGGCAAATCCCAAAGCCATTACCAAGTCATGTTGGATTTGATCTGCGTCAGTCTTTAAGGGAAAATCTGAGAATACTGTGTGTTCCCCATCCATACACCCTCCCAGCAGCATGGGAAATCACTGGGCATGCTTAGCCCTTAAATACATTGCAGAGTGTCCTACAGACACAAACGTGGGGCATGTTCAGAAACTCTGTGCATGAAGAGCAGGCACAGTCTTGACCGTATCTTGACTGCAACAGCAGAGCCACACCAGCAAACAGCAAGACCACTGTAAACTTTTGTTCCAGGAACCCACAGTTTTCCCCTCCTCTGTTTGTTCAATGTAATCGCAGAATCACAGAATCACAGAATCGTAGGGGTTGGAAGGGACCTTCGGAGATCATCTAGTCCAACGCCCCGCCAAAGCAGGTTCACCTAGACCAGGACTGACCAGAACACGTCCGGGTGGGTTTTGAGTATTTCAAGAGAAGGAGACTCCACAACTTCTCTGGGCAGCCTGTTCCAGTGCTCCGGCACGCTCAAAGTAAGGAAGTTTTCCTCATGTTGAGATGGAGTTTCCAGTTTGTGCCCATTGCCCCTTGTCCTGTCTCTGGGCACCACTGAAAAGAGCCTGGCCCCATCTTCTTGATACCCACCCTGTAGATACTGGTAAGCATTGATGAGATCACTCTCAGTTTTCTCTTCTCCAGGCCAAAAAGACCCAGGTCTCTCAGTACTTCCTCATGAGAGAAGTGCTCCAGTCCCTTGATCATCTTTGTAGACTCCACTGGACTCTCTTCAGCAGTTCCCTGTCCTTCTTGAACTGGGGAGCCGAGAACTGGACACAGTGCTCCAGATGTGGCCTCAGCAGGGCAGAGTAGAGGGGGAGGATGACCTCCCTCCACCTGCTGGCCATGTTTTTTTTTAATGCACACCAGGTGACTGTTGTCCAGGATTGGTAATCCTTTCTGTGTTAATGCTGCTGTGGATGTTAACGTTCCCTGGGCCACTGACCTGTATTTTTTTGCAAGAAAGTATTTGCAATTCTCTGGAGCTATATAAATAATTGACAGTAATTAATTATTATACCTGCCCAAAAAGTGAAGACAGTGATCTATCACCAGAAGTGGAAAATTACTGAAGGCTATACTTCAGTCAAGCTATCCGAAAAGATGTGTTCTGGCTTTCTTTCTGCTGCCTTGCTTTTCCTTTGTGATATATGTATTAAATGGTACCTTCTGCACCAAAAATTTTCAACAACTTTCACAGATTTTCAGAGCCATGAGCAGCAACTACGATGCCACTGTCAATATGCCGCTGTTCAGGACCTCTGCTTTTAACAGCAAGCACAGTTCAGAATGATGCTTCTTATTTAATCTGTGAGGGGCATCAAGCCTAAAGACACCACAACATCTCGTGTTCATTCTTACAGATCCCAACTAGGCATGGGCATTTTTAAACTAGATGACCAAGTACAATCTCTTTGCAGCAAGAGCCTTTTTTTGATGTTTGCATAGTCTAATGCAAGGAGATGCTATCCTACAGCTAGAGCCCCAAACACCTCAGTGTTGGTGAGCGTTGGTAAGTCACGGCTGTGCTTTACCAATAGGAGGCAGAGACGCAAACACCCTAAGGTTGCATTGTCCGTGTCTGTCCTTCTCCATCTTTGCTTGCCAGCACCTTTGCAGTCACCAGAGACTCAGCCAAGTGGGACTCACAGGGAAATTCCATGTTGTTCTTTGTGCTTTGCACAGCAACACGGTTCTGGAGCTTTACACACAATGATGGGCTTTATCTACCATTTTCTCCATCAACAACATGGTGCAAACCATACTCGGTTAGAACAAGAGCTGAGTTGTTGTTAGAAAAACCCAACACTGTGCTGTGAGAATAAAGCAGAACTTATAAGTAGTCCAAAATTCAAATTTCATGAGCCTCTTGCCTTTCTAGTCAACTCCTGACCAGCCAGACCTTGTAAGTACGGGTATGGTTGCCATGCCTTGCACAGGGCAACTGAAGCTTGTCGTAGACTGAGTGTAAGTTTCCTTCGTATTTTAGACAAAAAACAAGTGTATTCTCACCACTAATACAACAGAATAAAAACACAAGTATCTCCTGGACTATTTTCCATACGTTAATTTTGTGAAGTGCTTGCAATCTTTCAGTACTAAAGACTAACAAAAGATAGATACGAAGTTATTTTAATTGCTACAAATGCAGCAAAAAGCCCTTTGATTTCTTTGAGGGTTGGGTGTTGTGGTGGTTTTTTTTTTTTTTTTTGTTAAGCAAAATTTCTGCGTTGGTGTAAGGCAGATTTTCCAGGCTTCAACAAACCAGATGGCCATCCAAAAATGCGATATGAAATTTTTATAGGAAGCTAAGAGCTGAACCCATCTAAGGGAGAGATTTTTCAGAGATTCCAAACTTTTAAAAATAAATATTACTGCAAGATCTTATGTATCTACATTTGAACTGTAATGAGTAAATAAATAGCCACAGTGATAATTACCTAAATTCTATATTTAGAAGGAACTGAACACGTGCAATAAACAATAGCACATTGTGATATTAATGAAGCGCTTGCTTCCTCTAAATGTAGAAATTCAGCAATTATCACCAGAATTGGCATGTATAAAGGTGCCGGTGACAATTTTAAAAAGGCATATTGCTTATCTGATAGACCAGAATGCATGCTTTGGACCCGATGCGTTCTGTTATGAAGCATTCAGTGACACAGTCCCACACTGAGCCAAGCTTATGCTCGGCACAGCGACGGCTCTGGTGGAGAGGAAGAGGTGATTGCAAGCCTTCCTTCTGCTTGCCCCAACTTTGCGTTGGCCGGAGGCCAACTCAGCCATCAGCACAAATTAGAGCTGCTATAAAGATGTTCTACTTTACACCAGCAGGTTTGGACCCCTGAGGAGCGCACCACTCAGACATCAGAGCATGTATTGAACTTCAGACCTTTCCCTTCAAACCTCTGTCAGGCTCCTTCCCTGCTAAAAGGTGTCTCCTTTATGCTCCCAAGCGTTTCGCCCCCTGCATTTAGAGCCTGTCAGGAAAACGGACAGAGCCGGCCACACCGAGATGAAGCGTCTCTGAGTGACAGGAGTTGTCCTCTTAAGCTGTAAGGTCACTTTTCGCAACGCTGCTTTGTGGCCAAAGATTTGGCCTGGAGACCTTACCGAAGAAATACCTCCCGGCAGCTTGTTTTTGTGTCTCTAGCCCCCTGCACACACAGAGCTGAGCTGCTCTGCTGCCAACACACCGCACCGTGCCTCTCCAGCCTGCCTTTGCATCCTTAACTCTTTCCAACTTCCATTCCTGGGTGAAAAATACCCCGCTTCCATTTTTCACTGCGCTTCTCCGTGCAGCCTGGTTTCCTGTGACCGTATTCTAATTCACTCGTAGGAAGGAAACGAAGTCAGCAGAAAGTGGGATGGTGATAATTTACCACCTGGGTGGCGGCAGGGTCTGAGTTTCAGCTTTCCGCCCTCTTACATGCCAGGCAGAGCTAGTCACAGGGCAGAGGACACAGGCAGTGGGTGAAGACTTCTCTAGCTCTCTGAGCAGTGAGGCTTCGTACTCATCCCTCTTCTTTGCAGACTGTTTGCTGTGCAGAAGGCACTGCTGAGCTGCCAGGACAAAATTCCTTAAAGGGCACTAACTGGCCAAGGAGTTTGTGGCATAGAGCGTCTCAGTCCACCACACTTTGCGGCAGTCAGAAAGCTCTCCTTGTGCTTGGGAACTTGGCACAGGGCACAGGAGTAAATTAATTACTGAAGGGGTATAGTAGCCACGTTTCCAAATTACACAATTCAGCCATTTGGTTCATTCATCAGCATTCAGAACATGTTTATTCTGCAATATAGGCGTAATTGCTTACTGCGGCTCTGCTCCTGCAAACGCCTCCTGAAAGGTGGACACCTGCCCCAGCGCCGCCGCTAGCGCTCCACGCGTCCCCTGCACCCACCCAGCGGGACGCAGGGACTGCGTGTGATCCTGGTGGAGGGACGTCAGGAGTCGGTCACGGTCCCTCGCACACGTAGCGTTGACTCCGTCTGTGCCTCGGGAAGCGTCGCCAGGAGCTGACTCACGGGGCAGCAGGAACACGATCGCACACAAAGGCTCCGAGTCTACAGGGAGATGACAACTGTCACACACCGCCGGGGTGGGAAGACAAACTGCTGCACACATTGGAGCGTTACAGCGCTGAACGCACACAGGATCACGGGGAGAAGATAACATAGAATGAAGAATTCATACACAGGCTGTGCCAAAATAAAGAAATTACTAAAATGTCTGCAGCTCGCGCTTTCCCCCTCTGAGAAGTGACGTTGCCAGAGGACAGAGGGTGAAGAAAGCTCTCTATAGGTATCTACAGAGGCATCTTAACCGGCTTTCTAGAAGGAGTAATTGCACTTTTTCTACAGAAACTTTCAGAGATGATAGTGCGTGTGACTGTATCCACACCACTGAGACTTTAGATATACGAAGTCTAACTATTAGTTGGCTTAAACTGCTCACAAAAACTGATCCTATAGAAGAAGCGTTCAGAAGCCTCCAAGTGCAGTAATCTGATTTACTCAGCAGTTGTGCCACCTCTGACATCCCTACCATCATCATACACCGCCCTGTCCATGAAGGGCCAAGGACATGAGGGTGGAGTAATTGCCACAAGGACAAGAGACACGCTAACCTCTGGGTGGTTTTCTGACTTGGCAGAAGTAGCTGAAGTATACTAACACAGGTCTGGTACCTCTTATCATGGCAGGCAGAAAGGAACCATCCTTCTCACGCTAGGAGGGATCCCTCCATCTTCTAAATGACACCTGGGATCTCTTTTCCTAACAGTTATGTGAACTACTAAAAATCATGTACTGTGGCATCCCAGTCAAATAACCTAATAAACGCAGGAATTGCTGTGTCTCAGAAAACATATAGTTCCCCTGTACCTTCCTGTGATGGGCTGTAATGACAAAATACTTCCCACAGGGTCAGGTATCCCAGCTCTCAGTGCTTTCAGGATATACTGAATCCGCACAGGGACGGCTAAGCATGCACGCGATCCAAACACTCAGCTGGGCTCTTCTCAAGATGCGCTTTTGCCCGTGCAAGCTCTTGTTGTGTTTTCCACTCAGCAGCCCGATGACTGTCTACAAAAACATGTAGTTATAAATGAGCACACCAACTGGTTCTCAACACGGAGCAGAACAATCAGGCAGTGGAATGCACTGGGAAATTCCCCATTCTGCGCCTTTTGTTCCAAGGCTGCTAATGTGTTTTCCATGAGAATTTCTTCTGCAATGGAAAAAAATAAACATCTCCCCAAATGTTAGGCAAACAATTTATTTATTATTAGAATGAAAGGCAGAAAGGGGCGTTTAGCAGAACTTTAAACAGAGATTTATTATGCAGGCTAAATATTTTTAAAATGTAGAAATGCGTTTCAACAATAGCCTTATTTGATAAGAACTGCGACTTCAAGGCCTCACAGTCAAACTCTTCTGAACTGCCATTCAGATTATCTGCACTATGATCCAGAGCAATGTTATGTACATGTAAAAGTTGCTGAATCAATTCTCTATTACTGTCTATGGGACGACATCATCTCAGGGACTCTTTGCATGACCAAACTCACTGGCCCTATGAAGTTGGAGCCATAGACCCATGGAGAGAAAATAAAAGGGACACCACACCTCCAAGCACAGCAGGCTACATTTAGCAGCTATCTGCCATGAACATACTGGTGTTGCCCCTCTGAGGTCATCCAGTTGATGGTTGACCTCCACAGTTGAGGTAGCTAGCTCTGGAGCCAACTCCTGAAGCAGGTCTCCAAGAATTGTCTAGGTTTAACTGTTGTCTAACATCCTACCTCTGAAAATGAATCAGGGTACGTAAATAAGAAAAAGGAGAGCCGATGAAGAAAAAAGAGTAATTATGTAGCTGAAATTAGGTAAGGGGAGAGGAAATGTGAGACAAGGGAGAAAAAGTGGGGAGAAACACAGGCAGAAAAGAAAGACGGGTAAGTGCAAAGAAAAGGATAAGTCAGGAGAAATTCTGCTACTAAAGTCCTACTGTTCCATGTGTTTTTCAAAACAGCCCTCTCGTAACAGATAATCCATGACATTTGTCTCTTAATCCTCTCAGCATGCCTAAGCAGCACCACTGTCTATTGACTGAAATGCTGCGGCATCGACCATAATTACAATACCAACATCCTGTTACCTACAGCAGCCATAGCCTATGTAAAATAAAATCCCCACATACAACAACATGCACAGGAGAAGTAAATTTAAAGCATCAATAGCTCTATAAACACGCTATGGATTTACACGTAGCTTTCAAACAAAAATCTTTTCTGCGGGGAGTGCATAGCTGAGGGCTACATAACATCTTTTAGCCTTTTCTCAGTATTTCTGAAGTAGTTTTTTCCTCTGGCTATTTTCCTAAGGCACAATCTGTTTTTAGGCTATGCAAACAACAACATTTTTGCCTTTTTGTTCGGGGGAAGCAGGGGTTGTGGTGGCTGAAAGGGCAGCTGAGGTGAGCATGATTGGGCCTGTCTCTTCTGTGGTGGCATTGTGGTTTTGCTACAGGGACCAGCCAAATGAAAGAATTGTGTGTCTTAATAAATACAGCCCTGTGTAATGCTCGCTGTGAACATGTGTACTGGCCTTATAAGTGAGAATAAAAAGGGTGTACACTGCCCATAATTGATTTTCTTGTGCAGTTGTCCGCACTCCCCTGTACCCCAACCACACATCCTCCTCTAGCAATCTTGTGTCTTGTAACTGTTTATCATGTGGATTCAGCAAACCTATACACAGCCGAATTCTTGTGCAAAACTTGATTTATGGTCACTGAATTCACTTTTAATGAACCCTTTCCCAAAATACCAACAGCATGTTTTGATTTCCAAGAGTAGTTTAACAGTGGAAAAAAAAAAAAAAAAAAGGTGAAAAAAAGCGCTCCTTCTTGCTCCTTGACTTAAAAACGCCACAAAGGCTACATTTTCTTCCAACTTTGGATGTTACGGCATACAACATCAGCTTGCACTAGCATATGAAAAAGACTACCTGTATGGTTAGCACAGCTACAGCCTCAGAAAAGATCTCTCCATCTTTCCAGCCGTAGGGCAGACACAGAGGTTTTAAGGGTGAGGTACAACGAAGCAGTCGATGGCTGGTATCTCAAACTGCTGCCTCGCAGGGTGAGTAACCTGCCAAGGGCTGGAGAAGCTAGTTACCCTCCAATGCATGATCCCAAAAACACCATGTGACATTTTGAATTATAGCTAAATAATGTAGCAAACGCTGAAGAGCAGCTCTTTGCTGCGTTGCAATGCTAATGGTCATGCAGTCATGGAGAGTACCTTGAGGTGCCATCAGGATCTTGCATGTTTGGTATTATGCTTGGTGGGATTAAAAGCCCGCTTTCTCCCCAGGAAGCCAAAATAGAGGTGAAGGCTGAAGCGTGAGTTTTCCCCATCAAAGCTAGCTTGTCCATAGGAAAAGCCAACTTTTTCTTTTGCCCATATTTCTCAGTTAAAGCGTGTAGAGTATCACTATGTTTCAGAAAAAAAAAAAAACAACAAAACAACAAAACAACAAAACAACAACAGGGGTTCTCAGAATAAAGCAATAATTCCACTGGTTACAGTGCATACCACTGTATGTGCATACCAGTGCATAAAGCGAAATTCAGCTCGAACACACAGCTTGAATCTCCCAGGCAGCACAGACGAAATAGCTCAGCCTGTTTAAGTGCTCAGTCCTGAAAAGGAAGGACCTTCCCCCTCCATCCCTGCCCCTGCCCCGTGAGCACTGCCTTGCCCCTCTTGTGCTGACCTGACCTTTTATCTCAACAAATTCAGCTTGCTAGAGTTGCGGGAAGTTACCCTTCTATATTCTGCCAGCCTGGCGAGTCCAGCAAGCCTCTGGGATGAGACGATGCCAGGGAGGGTGGGAGCACACAGCTCCAAGCATGGGACTGGGGGATTTCTTTCAGCAGCAGCAAAGTATTCAAGCTGAGCACCTTCTCTCTCGTCTGGCCATTTTCATGCCGTTGTCATCCTCAAAAAAAAAAAACCAACAAAATTAAAGATCTTATTTTCTTTTTTCGGAAGTATTCCCACAGGTGGATGATCTTTTTACACAAGCTATGGACAGGACTGCCGTGCTCACCCATGGAAGGGCTCCTCACGGCACACAGCAGTGTCCCCGATGGCTTTAAAGCAAGGGAGGAAGCTGAGCCCATCCAAGCCACCCAGGTGCCTTCACTAACTAAACTTTTGCTAAACCCTGGAGAGTCCTGACCGACTGCTGCGGCTCCAGAAGTTCATGGGCTAGTAGAGACATGGTGGAGAAGGTCTAGGAGCAGCAGATATCCCTGGTCCTCACCACGTAGCAGCTACAAGTGAGTCACTGCAGATCAACACCACGGACTAGCAAACAAAAACCTCTCCATCTGTTAGGACAGACTTAAATGTCAAGCTATGCAACTGCATGGTAAACTCAGCTCATGTGCAAAGGAAAGCCTGGCTTCTCTTACAACTTCACTGCAGCCATATGCAAGTTTGCCCATTGCCCTTCATTCAGCAAGGACCAAATTATCGTTCCCTAATTAGGCAAATCAGTAATCATTACATGTAGACCTTCAAGCACCAGGCAAAGAAAATAAACCCAGAACTTAGAAAAGGAACCGGAAGAGGTCCTTGTAAATACTACTATTAGAGACTTTTTCTCCTACCCATGGTAGAGTTGCTGCAATAGAGTAAAAATTCAGCAAAAGACTTGGCAATAACTATCACATACTGGATGTGACTATGTCTTGTTCAGGAGAAGTGCATCATCTTTGGGCTGCAAAGCAGAGAAACAAATTTTAACTGAAAATTATCTCCGATATCAATGATAAAAGAGTCAAAGAAAAACCTAAACTTTCCAACTGCGTTTGGACCATAAATTATTATTTCAAATGTCTTTAAAAGAAGAATTAGCTTGATTCCAGAAAATCCACAGAACCTCAAAACAGATGTTTTGTTAGTGGATCAAATATACAATTACAGACTGACATTGTACCAAAGGAGATTATCAAAGGATCCATTCACAAAAAGTGGAGGGTTCTCATGCATGGGAAAACACCCCATCTTTTAGCCTCCCCTCTACAGCATGGCATGTAGTCACCTGCAGGTTTTTCTGAAAAAGCAAGGATCACACACAAAAGTGGAAAAGCACCAGAAAAAATTAGTCCATTGGGATATTTTTTTCCAGAATTGGAAAGATACGGATGCCTGAAGGAAACCTGGATTAAAGACAGGAGCAATCTACAGCTTCCTTCTATCTCAGTCCCTTTCTGTTTTATTTTCCATGCTTCTTCTTACCTGTTGACTTTGACTTTTTCATCTTTTTCTTTTTTCTCTTATTTGTTTGCTTGTTTGTTTTGATAGATGCCATAGCAATTCATGTGCTGAGATTACGGCATTTAAAACAGAAATTGAAGCATTTTTTGAATACCTGGGCTCTTTTCTGATGCACAGGAGTTTTGTATTTGTTTGATATGTTGGCACCTAGACTGTTTGTTATAAAACAAATTGCAAATGTTTAATAAATAGTAGGGTCTAAAATAATTTTAGCACAGAAAAATATTTGTAAATAAGTTTTAGTAAGAGTAGCTTAGGTAGAAACAAACACTTGAGGGTTGTTTTTTTCATTGTGTAAAGCCAGTATTGCAATTGCGGGCAGGTTTTGCCATTGACCTCCTCTCCCATTCTGCGGTATAAAACACAAAAGCAATATTTGTTTTATAATAGCCTTAGACCTGGTGGTCCAGGCAAAGGTGGTAGGGATTTGTGATTTAGCCTGGCAGGGACTAAAGCACTTCCCCCTTTCTCTTTGCAGTCCCTTAATAGACGCTTGTACAACTAGCAGGCTAGGACTACTGCTCGTCCTACCACGGCCTGGGGCAATTAGCCTGGTTTCTTGCTCCCTAAAACTACTGCTGCCTTCAAATCCATTAGTTCAGCAAATTTTGTGGATCTCCACCCAAGCACAGGAGGTTGCTCGCTCAGGATGAAGTGGAGGTCCAAGCCTACGTTTCTGAGATCAGCTGGTGTCATTTCATTCTCAGGCTAAACTGAAAGTAGCTCAAATGTTGGGCTGCTCAATAGGCTTTGAATGAGAAAAAAAAAAAAACAATCAAAACTCATCCTTTTAGAGAGTATTACTGTCTGAAGCAGTGAAAAGTTTCAATACTTCGTCTTCTTGTCCCAATACGAAACAAGTGTCAAAATACAACAGTTTCCTGCAACGCAGATATCCTACTTTTTATCAGCACTATGGAGGGATAAAGCTGGAAGCTTTTATTTTGTTTCCCTTTACTTAATTTAAGTAAAAATCTTTAAAAAATAAAAAAGAAAAAGAAAAAGCAGTTCCAAAACCATGGACTCAATATTTTATCCAGCCTATTGTCTCTACGGGTAAGGATTAATTATAATATTTAGATTAAACTCCAGAGGTACCACAGAATGTGTTTTTAAGCAGAAGCCTTCATTAAAATAAGGAAGTTACACCAGCACTACTGCCTCTTCGGTGCTTTTGAGTCAGCTTTTTTGCCGAAGGCCCTATTCTAGTTTCATTCAGGAAAGCCAGAAGGTTACGCGTGGAATGAGAAGTGATTGCAACACCCAGAAACCCACGTGCTGTTTACTTTCAAAGAGACTTTCAAATACAAAGTGCCCGGGCTACTTTTGAAAGTGGGAACAGGTTGTTCAGACCCTGAGTCTCAGATGTGTTTAAGAACATATATATGTTTAAATAATTCAGCTGTCAGTGCCTCTGAGCCTCTCTCCGGTATTACGAAGCGCGTCCCGCTCAGGGTGCTCAAACTGCAGTAGGATTACAGAGTTTATGGGTTTTTTTTAACAGATTACAGGAAACTGACACCTGGGGACTGAGATGCCGGCCTTCTCCTGTGATTTGCCTTGGCTTTTTACAAGGAAACATGTATTACTCTGGACATGGTTTCTATATTTTTGCAGCAGAAAAGAGAAAACCTATTCCACGTTAGGAGAAAGCCATTAAACAAAAAACCCTGAGACACTTGAATTGCAGACAAAGCGAGATCAAATCAACTGCTGTGGTGCTACTGAGTGATTCCCAGCTTTGTCCTTCATACAGTCCTTTTCTCCTCTTTCCTCTCTGCTTTTTTATTATAAAATAGTAATAATAGCAGTCCATCACCTGTGCTGACAAGAAGACCGAGATGTTTTACTTTTCTTCCCCTAGGAAGCTGCTTTCCCACGGTCTGTCCTTCTGCTGGGGTGACAGCAGAAACGAAGCGCCCAAAGGGTTTGTCTCTGTGTCCCAGTTAGACCCACACAGCTCCCTGGGACGGCGTAATTAACTCTGTCCCTCAAAAACACTGCACACTCTGCAGCAGCACCTCAACCCTGGTACTTGATGGATCTGTCCTAGTTACTAGCAGCCCTGCCCATCCTGTTTTGAGGCACAATTACAGTCAAGCCTGGAAAGAATATCGTCAAAATCAACCATTGCAGGGCAAAGTGTGTTTTTTGTGCTGTTTTCTATAAAGTATACAGTCAAAATACTAATGACATCAGTCACTTAGAGATCTGATATACGCCAACCTGCTGCTTTCCAACAAGGTGATACTTGTGTTTCTCCAGGTTTCTCTCTACAATATCATTTGGGAGAGAAGAGGGAGGGGGAATACTGGGAAAAGAGATTTCTCTTAAAAGTCACTTGGCCAAAAAGCTCTGACTTATCTTGATATGTAATATAAAATATTAAAAGCCTGACTGTGCTGCGGCATTTTCCAACTACCAGGCATTGTTATACAAAAAATGACATTGTACTAAACTAAGTTTAAGGTGAAAACTCCAACAACTAGCCTTCTTTCCCACCCCACCCCCCACCACCACTGTTTTTACCAATTACCTTTTATAATATTGCTGTTTGTAGAAGATGCAGAGCAAAACTGGGAAGTGGGAAATGCATTTGATTTTGAACATGCGATGTAACCTGTTTATTAACAACAGGCAATCTTTCATCTTTGGGATTCGAGATCTGCACAGATTGCGGTGTCACCTCCCGGCATTCCCCACTGCGAACCTCAAGTTCGTGGGAATGACCAATACTAATGATCCCTGAACTGTTTCCCACAGCCAAATGACAGCTGTGATTCTTTAGCCCCAGCTCCCCTCCTTAGATCTGATTCGGCGGTAAATTTATGGCACTTCCTCTGAAGTGTCCCATGCTGGCTTCGGACATTTATCACCCAACCTTATCATCAGAAGATGCGTCTTCCCCATAATTCATAGTCAAGTGCCTACTTCACGAGACCATGGGGAGCAGGAAAAGGCAGGTCTGGGTGTATTCTGGGAGACGTCCCAGGCATTTGTCTTATTATCGTCTTCTTCAGTGGAGGAGGAATAATGGTGGAACTTTGTGCAAAGCGTGGAGGAACTGTGTCTAAAAACGTGGGCTTAGAGAAGCATGGGGCATTTCTGAGAAAAGATACAAACAAACAAAAGAAGTGTCATTCTGGGCCTATTTCAGGTTTGAGATTTTTACGCTGCCCATCTCAGAACTCAAGGGAAATACTTATATCAGAGAACATCTGTTGACATAGGACCAATAAAGTGCTGTAGAAGTTAAACAGGAATTATTTAGAAGTCATTACCCAAACCTATCGCAGTTCATGGACAAATCTACAAGTCAATCCATAGCAGATTTAACGCTTTCTATTATGTTCCTTTTCACTGTTTTTTTAAAGCAAATAAAATTAAGAACGTATCCACCTTCGTCTTTCCACCTGTAAAAATGATCCTTAAGACAGAATAAATTTCTGAATTTACCGGTTAATTTACTATAGACTGTGTGAAACAAGATCTGCACCCGACAAGCTGTAATCCCTCCAGCAAGAAGACGTCAACTCCTAGAATGTAAAATGGAGCTCCCCTGTTCAGCAATAGCTGGATATATATATATAAAAAATGTATATAAAATACATTAAAAAAATATATATCTATAAAAAATATATAATATATAATAATATCAGTATGAAATACTGAACAGAAAGGGACTCCTGAAAACCCTAATCCCGATTTTTCCCTGACTGTGGATCGTTCTTGCCAAAATATAGGGTGATATTTGGCTAGTGCGGGTTTGCAAACTGGTTAGAGAGCAAGGTACTATCAGGAGAAATTGCTTCCAGGTTCAGCTGTGGATTTCAACCCCTTCTCTTTCCTCCCCAGAGTCAGCTCTTCCAGGCACTATTTTATTTTTAAATGAGGGCAAAACCCAGTGTCTTTAACTTCATAACTTCTTGTTCAGAAACTCTAGCAGTGTGTGATAGTCTGGTTAGGAACTGTTTATCCTGCAGCCATGCCAGCAAAGCAGTGCACCCTTGATCTTTCCATATGAGCTGTTACACAGAGAGCAGGTTTCACAGCAGGTTCCATGGCACAAAAGACATCACGATGCAGAAATAATGCTCCAAACAGCCAGACGCATTCTCACTTCTACAAATGTCTGCGCAAACATCCGCATCTGGTATTCTGATTTTTTTGTTGTTGTTGTTTTTTTAAAGAAAGTGGGATTCTGAGGATTAGCTTTTGTACTTTGCCGTTTTTCGCTCAAGCAAAGCCTTCTTGCTTTGGATCTGGCTGGAATTTGGTCACTGGCTCAGGAGCACATCTTCAGCATGTCCTGCACAGAATAGACTTGAAATGCAAGGGTTATTTTTTTCCTCACAGTAGAAATATTTAAGGATGAGACTTTCAAAACAAGGCTATCAAAAAATCACCATGTTTTTTCGAAGTTCTGTGAGCTACATATTCAAACACCGCTTCAAATTGTGCCGAGGAAAACATTTTTCATTCTTTTTGAAGTATTACGAAAATTCTCATTCGAAGTGTTGTTATTCCATCTGGGTAGTCAAAATTAGAGAAGTAAATCCTGAGCAAACAAATCAGACTTTTGCACCTCACTCTGTAAAGACAAATATTAAAATTGCAAACAGTAGATAAATAGAAACATTCTAAAATGCAAATTAATTGTTACTAGCGATGTAAGGCCAAGCCAGTAAAGCGCTCTCATTAAGAAGCTTTATGGAGGCCATAGATTTAATTATCGGGGGCAGTTGTACAACTCGTTCTGACCTAGTAGCAGCATTTTTGGTTTGCACAGATGGGCCATAGTGCTGTCTCTTTCCTCCGTCTATCTTTTCCACTCCCCAGAACAGGCAAATTACTGAAATCTGTAAGTATTCTGCTCAGCAAAGCTCTCACCCTTGCTTGTCAGTCTTGAATGCAGCATGCTTTCTGCTGGCAGTAGAGGTGGAGACAATTTTCAAGACTGTGAAAATCTTATAAATTTTTGTTCCTTCGTAATTATTATTCTGCAGTCGGCAACGATAAATGCAGCCTGTTCTCCCAGCTCATTTTCTGCTAACAGCAGTAAGTGTCCTACATACTTAAACCTCGCGCCGTGGACATGCGGGACGGAGGACAAAGACAAAGCTTACACAGCTGGCTTAATAAACGAGGGGCTTCAGATGTTTCACTAAGTACTTGTAGGGTGTATAACTCTTTCCTGTTCACTCACCACGAAATAGTAAATTTGGGGCCTGCTGAAGGCCACTATGCTTGGCCATGTTAGATTTACAGGAGGGCAAACACTGAGGAGAGGATTTGGCTTTTCTTTTTTGTCTGAGAGGAAAAATAAAACTGTCAACAGCGCACTGCTGAAAAGTCTACGAAATAAGGCCCTGGAAATTTCTTCTATGTGCTTGTGCAATATCGTGATAGAAATAAAAATAATCTTTTTTATTAGAATGTGATAACTGCTGGATGGACTTCAATAACAAAGAATGTCACCTGTGCTTCCACCCAGGAGTCCCTGCTCCTATCGTTCTGGTTATTCCTTTGAGTAATAAGTTTTCTGTTACCCATGTTTCTGTTCTGTCACCAAGTAAATGCATTAAACGATTGCATTGACATTCAATCCTCATAATACTTACAAATATCCGACCACCATCAGCAAAAGTTCTCCATTCCATGTCTCTGTCAAAAACCAATGTATCTGAGGTCTTTTGTCATCTCCAGGATGGACCAAAAATCTTGGATTGCTGACTGTTAGCTGCAGAATGAAAACTTCTGCCTTAAGTTCCTTCTCTTCTTGATGATAGACAATGGAGACAGTGAAAAGCACAGCTTTCCTCTGCAGCCCTATCTAACTGAATAAACTAATGCCTGACTTGACCATTTCACATGCGTTAAAAAAATGTATCTCTAAAAGAGTGCCTGAAAATACACTGCCAGCTAATGAATATACAGGACTCTTCAGATCTTGACTTTTTTTTTTTTTTAATTGTTTAAGAAGAACTGTCTCACATTTGTCTCAACACCTTCCTTCAATTTGTCTGATCCATTTCTTAGCAAAGGTTCAAAGAAAGAGTTTCTGCCTGGACTCACAGCTTCTGACCCGTGCCACGCGAAAAGTCAGGGCACCCTTTAAGGCAACAGTTTTCCCACAGAACCCAGTTGTGAACACCAGACTTGCTTTTAACATACTTAACTTTTAAAAACAATTTTCTTGACATTGATGTATCCGTGTACTTAAGCCTCAGTTAGGATCAGAGTGAGAATATTTCCTTATTTCCCAGCACTAATGTGCAATTTCTTTTTGAGGCATCATAACTGCATTTTACTTTCACTGATCCTTGGTGCCAGCCAGCCCTAGCTTGCCTAAGTTTCACACAGTGTGGCTGCATTCACTGTGCTAATCTTATGTTACATACATTTTTTTGTCACTCCATGTGTTTCTAATTGGTTTCCCAAGCACCCGCAGCATTACAGCTGCTCTATTTGGCAGCTGCAAGTGCCCACAAACCCCTGTGTCTTCCTTTTCTGCACTGTTTTAGGTATTCTCTTTTGGCACCGAAGTGAAAACAGTTGTAATCAGATGTAAAGTATAAGGGGGGGGAAAAAAAAAAAAGCATATGGAAATCTTGTGGCTTTGATGTTGCAAGAGGAGAAAAGTCTCTTCCTGTGTTGTGCCCACCGCCCCACCCCAGTCGATGGTAACTGGCATTGCTCTGTGTAATCTGGGGCTATTATAAGAAATTACAAGCAAAACAACCACAACCAGAGGATGAATGACCAAGAGCAGGCAGGCTGCAGTTGGTGGTGGAGCAGGCAGAGGCACCCCTGGATGGAGGCTCTTGACCCCCGCCTGCGGGGCTGCCTAGATGGGCTTAGGAGGTTGACCTGTCCTCCCAAACCCTGCCGTGCTTTCCCTGCCTGGAAAATGGCATGCTGCAGGTTATTACTTTACAGTGGAAAATGTAAATATTCCTTAAAACACTCATCTCCTTGCATGAAAGGCCAAAGAGATTACTTTTAAAGCACTATCTTTTATGACCAGCAGGGCACGAAGCACAGCAAGGTGCTTCACAAGCTGCCTCCAGACAAGTGCCAGTGAAATTCAATGTGGAAACCCTGCACAGGGAAAGGACTGTGTTATCTCTACCGTACATGCAGAGCAGACGGGTCTTCAATTTGGCATCTCTGATCCCACCTGGGAAAGACGCATAGCAAGTGAAAAGCTCATTTTAGCTGTCATGCCAGAATGAGGAGCGGAGCCAAGTCCAGCACCGCCTGAACCTGTGGGTCGAGGAGGTTCAGGTGTTAAAATCAACACCCCAACCCCCGAGTTGTCCCAAGTGCAGATGTCCTAAGGGAGGCCTGACTGTGAGCGTCAGTCCAGATCCAGGCCAGGAGCCGATCTACTCATCCTGCGCAGGGCAGTTAAGAAACTGTGCTGTGTCTATGTCTGTCACCATAGTCTTAATTTACTGGACTAAATACTCTGGTAGGTCTGTAACACAAGTTTCTCAGAGCAAGTGAATCACTATCTGTATATAGAAAGGGACAGAAGAAAATAATGAGTGAGTCTCAATCCCATGTTCAGTTTTCGCTGAAGATCCTGGTGGAATGGACTAAAAATAGTCATGCAGGAAAGCAAAATTTTTTGCTTAATAAGACAAGGGTGCCCAATCCACGCATGCAATCCTTGTAATGTTTCTGCTGAATTGAGCTTTATATGGGGGTAGAAAAGAACTCCTACAAAATATGCTGTTGCATTAATTATAAGTTTTCCATTTGACAGCTTAATTAAGAAAAGAAGAGTTAGTATAGGGCTTGCAGAATTCATGATGAATCACACATATTCGTACAGACTTCATTTTCATGTTTCAATTATACACATTCCTAACTGATGAACAGCAACATAGCATTTTCTGTTTAATAAATGTGATATCTGTTGGAATTGATAACATTAGTTCAGTAATTACTGAGCCATTATTGTCAGGCACCAGGAATAAAAAAAAAAAAAAAAAAAAAAAAGTGGAAGAATGCCCTAGTTATTAAAGTTTAGTATCAGCACTAAAATAAAGTGTGGGTGCTTTACCTACAGGCGCAATACTTAGCAGAAGTCAGTGATAGAAGGTGCCTATGGATCCAATTAGTAGACAAGGGAGAGAGGAACAATAGTTTCAGGACCGGAGAACCACACTGAGGGTTGGGAGATCTGTGTTTAATTCTTGTGTCTATCACAGACTTCCTGTGCAGCTTTGGTCAATTTATTCCGTCTCTTTATGTCTCAGCTCCCTGTCTGTAATAGCGTGATACGCAATAATACAATATCCCCTTCTCCCAAAGTTTTGTCTATGCTTTTCAATTGCAGCAGCTTAACTGTTGGGACTGTCTCCTTCTCTGATACAATAGCCCTCTGATTTTATAAGGAAGCATCAAATATGCTACCGTAATGCAAAAAATTGTAAACCTAACTGCCTTTTAACTCATGGAGAAAAAAAAAAAAAGAAAAAAGAAAAAAAGAAAGCCTCTTCTGTGTAGACGCTCAGAGCAGTAACCTTGAGAGAAAAGAATGCAAATACCAGCTCAAGCATCTTTTCTAAACCAGTGGTTTTGATGCGCTATTTTGAATCCAAACCTTCTAAGAATTTCCTATTTATTTTTTTTTTTGCCAAATATGTTAAGAAGGAATCAGATGTTAAGAGGAGAGAATACCTTCCCTGACAGAGCTGACAGCGTAGAGCTATGGATGACAGTTTAGTCAAAAACTCAGCCATACCCTTCAGTTTTGCTCCTGAAGCAGAGCTACTTTCATGGCTACGGGAAATAAAAATCTGCAAGAGGTGGGCATGCCAGGGGTCCCTGATGGCTTTTTGGCCTTTTGCATTAACAGCAGCTTTAAGTCAAATTCAGATGTTTATTTCTTTGGTGACTGATCCAAAGTCTCTTACACTACCATAAGGGCAACCGCTTACACATAAAATAGGTTTCTGCTATAATTACCTTTGAATGTATTCATAATTATCTCTAACAAGATTACTGATCAGCCAAGAGAACAGCTGGAAATGGCTCCTTGTTCAACTTTCTGAGGAGCAGTGTCTGCTTTATTGCCTGCTTTATTTTACCTCCTCATCACCAGGGACTGATAATGCACAAAGAACCTGGCTCCTATTTCCCAAAACATTTTTTAGAAATGCATGCTACCTTTCTGGCTTGATGAGAGGTTCTGTTTTCATCAAGTAAAGTACAAGGACACCGAGTGTGTGGGGAAACTCTAGGTGGGAATTTTGTACGTCGCAATGAGAGTAACAAACAATAGATGGTTTGACATTTCAATGCACAAAAAAGCACTAAGCAAGGGATGAAGAAGATGGCCTCTCTCTATAACCCGCAAGTTTATGTCTTTTTATGAAATCTACATAGTAAACATGGACATGAATGTCATCAAGAAGCAAAGGATTGTTTCCTTACCATTTCATGCATGTATTTTGGCAGAGACAACAGATGAGGATCAACACAAGAGCTGAGTGAACTCCACCTGATGTGGTAGGTCGTGGTGTTCAGCAGTGCTGTGATGCATGTCCACCGCTAGAGCTGCTCTCCAACTTATCATCTCACATTTGATTGTTACTAGAAATGACTGCAACTGTTCCAACTCAATGTTTTCGTTTTTCTTCTTCCCACTGGAAAATGCTGATTTGTCAAAATGTAGCTGCTGCATGGGAACAGAATGATTTTAATGAAGTTCTGGTTGAAGCCAAGGAAACTGGCAGCTGTGCCAGTTTTGAAAGCCTCTTGCTCAGGCAGGTTTCTAAAATTATCCCATGTGACTTGCTGCCTGTTCACCTGATATACTGCTAAAGAGACTGAGCTCCCTCAAGTCCCAGGCTCTCAGCTGCTGACTGGACAGACCTGGAAACCCAGATGCCCAAGGTGCCACCTCTGGAGTTTGCCGAGACTTGGGAAAGTTCAAGAAGAAATGTTTTGGAACTTTTAAACAAAATAGCATTTCAATTGTTGTTAAACAGAGCTGTGGACTTATTCAGGAAGACATTTTGAAAGTCTGTTTTTCACTTGGTATATTTTTTTTATTTATTTTGAAATTTTCCGCTGAGTGGCTGAAACCCAGCAGAGTATATTTCTTTGTTTTGTAGTTACCACTGCAAAGCCATTTCAACTGATCAAAACGCGGGTTTTGTGTCAGCCTAGGTGGCTCTGTGAAAGAGTCAACTGTGGAGATGCTTTTGTCTTTCCCCACCTGTGGAAAGACCTGCAATGTTAACTGAGGATAAACACACACATAGCTTCAAGACAGCTGCAATTCAGCAAGTTAAATCCTGTTCTTAAACATTAAAAAAATGGCTGAAATTAGAAGAGATGAGGCCTACTACCTATTCTATCTGGGTGAAATAGAGTCTGTTGCCCAACTCTCTTTGGTTGTTCAGTTTGGTGATTTGTACTCAGAATACCAAAAAAATAGAATTTTTCATGAAGGTGAGAGTTTGAATTTTGAATTTAGTTTTATTCATAGTATCTGAAGCTGATATTCCATTTCCTTGTCTGTTTAGACACACCAAAATGGCAGCTTTCATCTGGTTTCCAAAGGCAACCTAGGCATGGTTGCTTCCTTTATTAAATGTGAATTTAGCATTGCCTTTTTGCCTTCCTCTTGTTTTCATTGTTCTATCATTGTGCTGAGGCTCTTTTTGACATTTTTTCCCTATTCCTACTGTGGTCAGTTACCCTGCAATTTTTTCTCTTCTGTCTCCATCTAGGACAAGTGATGTAGCTGGAACAAACTTGGGGTTTACAGGCTTCTGCTTTGAGCTCTGCGGGTTTTACTCACTTTTCTGTTCCCAACATGGGTTACTACACAAGCTGGCAAACCCATTTTCTCATGGGACACCTCACCTCTGCCAAGGTCAGATCTTCCCGGTTTGGGCTATTGCAACACCAGCAGTCTGCCATCACCTGCTCGTTCTGGGGCTGTACAGTGGCTGCCGGAGGTTTGAAATGCCCCATCGTTGTCACATCCCCTTTCAATGATGTCCAGAACGTAGAGTACCCATGAGGTCTCTCTCTCTCCTCTTCCAAATGATGTGCCATAGTCTACCGGAGAAAAAAAAATAGTGGATTTCTGCTTTTGTTCTGCTGGTTCCTGTTTTACAATAAATGTTTGTAGTAAGATATTTTTTTTCCTAGACTTAGGTGGTCTGCAGGCCTTTAATGTCTGAAATGGTTGCAAAGCCAAGACTTTTTCCATTTTACGTAATTCGTGTTGCACCTTCCTTAGTCTCACCGGGCAGACCTGTTTCTTTGGGCACAGAAAGGTCCTCCTCAGCTGTTCTTGAAAATGTGACACAAGGATTAGCTGTTAAGATAAAACCACTGCACTAATCAGTTTACAGAGGTGTTAATTGTTTGTCAGAACACAATGCCAGCAAGGCAGTTTTGTTTAACAACAATCCTAACAGCAAGGGTCCCTGGGGCGGAAATAAGTAATCAAGAAACCAACCAGGGCTGAAACTTTGAGAAAGCGAGGAGCCATCTCTTTGCAATGTGTCTGCAGTATAATGAGAACTCACACAAAGCACCGGGAAAGGAATGGAGCTTCTCTTTCTGTGAACCAGCACTTATGCGACTAATCTGTATTCACACAAGGGAACTTCTCCCTCTACATGAGAAAGGAAGGACAACAGGAGGACCAGGGCTTTAACCCAGGTTTTCAAACCTGGCCAGCACTAACCCGGTTGTCCTCCAATTCAACAGTCTTATTGGCAATCACGTTGGGGTTAAAAGAAAGTAATCAGAATTAAAGCCAAACCAAACAGTCCAGGAAATCTCATCCTCAGAGTACCCAATTTGCGCGGCGTTTCATCCAATCCCTCTTAATTAAACCATCATAAGGCATTTTAGAGGTAGCAGAATCAAGCCATTCTGGTTTTAATGTCTTGGTAAGGAAATTAGTTTTGTGCCTATGCCCCTATGGGGGTACGTCCATAAATCCAAAGCATGAGGAACGCTGAGAGCATCTCGTTTTCCCTCACCAGCTACAGCATGGATAAATCAAAATTTACTGAATAAAAGCTTTCCCTACAGATTTTGCCTCACTGCTGTCTTTAGACCATCACGGGTCCCATCATACGACCAGAATCAGTCAGCACACCAAAATTAAATGATTGAAAGGCAGCTCTCAGCAGAACTGGAACAGCCCCTTCATTTTTTATTTCTTACTTTCATGTGTGTGAGACAGGGAGAGAGAGCAAGAGAGAGACTATTGAACTTTAAACTTCCTGATAAGCTGTATTGTGGGAAAGTGCCATTTTTAGGTTTACATGAAGGAGCTACCTCTGAGAATGGCCTTTTAGCCTGTGAAAAAACTAGAAACATCCCAGGAAGTCTCTGAAACATTGTAGCACTGTGAGAATTTGTATAAAAATAAACATTGGATTATTTCAGTCCTACTCCCTTGAGAAAAGGAGACCAAATTACTCAGAGCTACTAGCGTAATCTTGACAGAGGAAGGGAAATTAGCAACTGATGCCAGGGCTTTTTGTTTTGTTTGGGGTTTTTTCCCCTGCTTTTTAGTGTAAAGCAATACTTGGAAGAGGCAGCAAAGGCAGGTTAAGCATGTGATTGAGACGGGCTCAGAGCTGAGACCAAGCCCTGGAGGAGAGCAAGCCAAGCCAGAAGGAGCACTTTTAAAAGGTGTAAACTGGAATTCACAGCAACATGAGAGCTTGGAAAGCATCCACTGACAGACACAATCCAAAAGCAGACAAATCCTGGTCTCTAGAGTTCAGGGGATTTTTTTAAAGCTTTTTGTCAAGCATTTTTCTCAGGAGAAATTAAGATGTGAAAGGCACAAGGAGTCAAGCAGGGTCCCATGTCACTGCAAAAGCTGTTTCTAAGCCTGGTCAGGAAAGTCCTTCACTTCATGGAAAAATTATTCTGATTAATCTGTCTTCCCGTCAGGAAGGGCTGAGAATCCCACATGGTAATAATCCCACATTTTATTCAGCATTGCTCCTAGGACCAATAAAGGATGGAAAGAAAACACGTGAGACGTTGCGATTCCAATAACAACTGGTAAGTGCTTGCTATAAACCAAGAGAAAGCCACGTACAGCAAGGAAGTCTAACACGGGGCTATAAGAAGCCACAATACTGAAAACGAATGTGTAAGAAAAGACGTAGAATGAAGGCATCTCCTGCACAGGGATGTCTGTCTCCACAACCGCGATCCGCTCCACGGTATTGAGCAGGGTGGAGCGACTGCTTGATGGAGAATGCACTGCACCACGGGGGGGTTTGTACGCCCTCAGAGGAGAGCACAGGGTTGAGCAGTCCCCAATTCAGAGCAATGATTAAAAGCAGAGGCTTCATTAGTGGTCTAACACAAGAGATGTGAGATTCAGACTTAAGCCTACTGTCCCTCTCCATACCTTGCATAAGACTGAGAAGACAAGAAGGGAGCATAATATACTAGAAAAGGAGAAGGAAGGTATTCTGCTTTCTGCCTTTGCTTACTCTGTATTCAAGAGTAAAAAAGAGCTAAAAAGTGTGAGTTTCTTTAATCTGAGCTAGAAAGCCAGGTTTTCTGGCTGGATGCGTAACTGATATTTCCCTGGGATGAAACACAGATAAGAACGCCCAGCAAGCTCTGTAAAAGGGCTACAGAAGCAGGCAATGCTGCCCACATCCCTTTCTGCAAAAATCATACCAGGCAATTCAGGAGTGGCAGCAGGCAGGATCTGGCCCTTTTGCTGTCAGATTGGCCAACAAAGGAAGACAAAGGTGAGGGTCTCCAATAGGAATAAAAATGAAGGAAAAGAAGTTGCTTCTAGACACAGGGAGACACTCAATACCCCCAGAAGCAAGGAAAAAAATACATTGTAAGTTTTTAGCTTCACAGCCTAATCAAGTTAATAAAAACCTCCCCAAAATCGCTACACAACTGTATGATATCTACAGCGAAAATTCAATATCTACTGCCATTAACAACATCATTAATAACAAATGTCTGTTTAATTACTCTTGCTAAGATTAAAAAGGCCATTATTCTTGTAACTTGAGAAATTCATTAGCTGGAAATTCTGTTTAATGCCAAATGCACCCCCCTTAAAGGCACAGGGTTTAATACTTGAAGGTATTTCTGACATTCAGGCTTTTGTGTTGCTTGAGGAAGCACTACCCAGCTGGGATGAAGCTCATGCTGTGACAATAAGGAAGTGCTGTTACATTTCAGAAACTCAGATGAAGCTACAGGGTGTTTGATAGCCCTGTCTTTCCTCCAGAAGAGTTAAAAATGGACGGGGACAGTGTAGGGTTCTCAGAAATACCTACATCACTTTAGAACCCTGCATCTATATGAAGGGGGAAAAAAAAACGCTTCTAAAGGATGGGCTTTGGTAGCTATATCCCCCAGCAAATTTTGAAAATGCTGCCCTGTAATGCAGTCTGAATAAATCAGCTTTCTCTTGCCACGTGCTGAAAGGGTCTTGCACCACCGCTGTAAACCCTAACTCTGTGGACTATGCAACGCGCACCTTCTGTAACCGACTCCTCGTGACACCTCATGCTCGTGTTTGCCTTCCTATTGAAGAGGAGAAAACGTAGCAAACGCGGTAGCGGTTCTTAATGCAGCAGTTTGGCTGATATCCATTTTTTAATGGTACTAAACTCTTCAGTGCACATTCCATCTCCAGAAATTGAATGCGGTGGTACAAACAGAGCAATTACCTCCTCCAAAAGCATGAAACGCTGAAGTCCTCTTTGACCCCGAGCCCAGGGCAGGCAGAGGATCTGGTCTGTGGTACCGAGTGACATGGAAAGGTAAACACGTTTCCCACCTCTGAGCTCTGTGGAAGGTACAGAAAAGCTACAGAGGAAAATAATTGCCCAGAGCACACAGGGATGTGTTTAGCGGGGTAATTCGCTCAGAGAGATGAGAGGCTGCATACAGGAGGAGCCCCCCAGTTCGTGTGCCCCTCCAATTGGCAGACCTCCATATCATACATGGTTCGTACCGGTGGCATGAATAAGGAAGACATACCAAGACAAGGTTGGAAACGGAGCTTTCAAAAAAGATACCCAAAATCTCAAAGGCTGTGCTGAAGGAAGTCTCACTCCATTGCAAGCCTATTTGCTCACAGTTTTGGTAACCACAATCTACACCCCAATGGCTGTTTGATATCTTGGGCATTTCACAAGAGCTGAATTAAACATCCAGTGTAACACATTTGTAATACGGGGTTGAGGGGCATTATGAAATATAAAGGAGCATTAGCAAAGTCTAAAACTGAAAAAATTTGTCTTTGTAGCAAGGGCCATGACTTCTGCTCTTTCCTTCTTTTCCTCAGAAAATGACAACAGACGTGGCTTCCATGGCCATTGACGTGACGACAACAGCAAACTATGAAGAGCTGTGCAGCTACTGGATGTGATCTGAGGACAGCAAATTGAGTCTGAACAGTCACATTCTGAAAATGCTATACATATCTCAGACCTTAAGATTTCAGAGTCACCAGCCTCACTTCTTGCGTACACTTGTTCTGTTTTTCCACTTCTGCTGGAGGTTGTTGTTGCTGTTGTTTTGACATTTCAATCTTTCTGTCATGTTAATATCACCTGCAATCCACGTCTGTATGGAGGTGATTCCATTCTTCCCATCATGCTGCCTAGGGAACTCAACCGCAGTGGGGTATAGACAGTTGTCCCTAAAAATAAAAGCTCGCACCAACAGTACACCACTGATTAGCACTTACAGCTCAGGAATGGTCCTGCCGTGTGACACGCTGGACGCTTTTACATAGTGAAAGCAGAATGACTTGAAATTATGAGGAAGTAAATGTCAGGGGACCCGAGGAGTAATTCTGAAAATCTTTTAAGTTTGGCTCCTAAATACAAGTCTCTTTGCCTCACCCTGCTTACAGACGTTCATAAGCCTTGTCTTTTACAGTCACTCTCCAGCAACATATAAAAGCGTCTCCTTCATGTTGGGCACCTACGTATGAATGTCTACCACAAAGTCACAAACATCTGTTAAAAGAGCTTTTTATAAGCGCTTCTGCCCAGTTTCTAGGTCATGCAAGAAGGTACACTAATTCAGTGTCAAGAGTAGCGGTATTGTGGTCCAGTAATTATGTTAATACAGATAATGATATGTACTTGTATTACAGAAGCTTTTTCAGAGTTAATTTTGCAGTCAAGCAATTGCTTTGCTCTGTTTAGCTTTGCGTTTGGATAGCAAACGAAGTAAAACAACAACGGTAATTTTGGTCAGTCAGGAGCGCTGTGTTACAGAAGTGAGGGTCTGTCTGTGAACAGAGGGCATTAACCGTATTCCTGCTGGCTCAGTTTTCTGCTGCCTCGCTCCACTTTGAGAGCCTTTAACGACTGGCTTTCAAATGCCATAACCACTCAGTTATACTGGTTTATCTGAGGAACGTTACATCAGAAGCAGGAATCAGGCTTGCCAAAGGGCAACAGGGCAAAAAAAATCACTATAGATAAACCGCAGTGATTAATTACTTTCTGAAATAGGTGAGACCTCACAAGAAGCCTTGAGGTGCCTTTCACAGAGCAGAGCTGTAAGGGATGCTGGTGTGTTGCTTAGGCCCAGGCGAATGGGTAAGAGTATCCATATGGCCCAAATCATTTAAAAAATACATATACTGTGTGTAGTGTGTGTTTTAATAAGTGAGGAGCTACATCCAGCAGGGCTCCTGAGCACTTGACCAGCCATTGTATCCAAAATGGGAAATTTGGGTTGCCTAGGCTTCCATTTTAATTCTTAGAGTTTAAACCCAAATATCTTTATTAGGTACAACATCTAACTGCATTTCTGTTAACATCCTCAGTCAACTAACAGCTTGAAATATGTGTAAGCTTAATATACAGGAGATAAAGCTAGAAATGAAAAAGTGTTTTATGCATATATGATTGCCACATCCTTTTTCTCAGGAGCAGTATGATTACCATACTGAACCAGCTATCACACACTCTGGGTTAAATTAAACCATGGTACAAACACAATCAGTTTAAATGATATTACCCCAGGGGTCAATTTTGCCCATCACTCGCTAACTACATCCTTGAAAATTAATACCTTTTTTCTTTTGGGTTTTTTTTTTAAGGTAAATAGTCTTTCTTTTCTAAAATTATTTTTATGGAAAACAGGTTTTGTTTGTTTTTTCAAGAAAATTACATATTTGCAGAGTTCCTGGATTTTTTTATGCTGTTACAAGTTACATCTGGTTTTCTCCACCAGCGTTGTCCAAGCGAGCTCTAAAGGTAGAGCTAATCCAGAGCCCGCCAAAGGCTCTGACTGAATTCTATAAGCCAAGAAACAGCCAAGCCACAGAGAATATTTAGGCAGGAGGCTCCTGCCCGCAGCCCGGCGCTGCAGTCCCCAGGAATGCACTGGGATTGCTCTGCAACCTTGGAAAGCCTGGAGACAGCTGCTGGCTCTTGGCTGCAGCCTCCCATGCCGAAGCATTTTGGTTTTTTTTTTCCAGCTCGGTTTCTTCTGGTCCCCCGTCAGGTCCGGCCCCGGGGTAGGATTTCAGTGGCTCCCCCTTCCCGTTCCCCTTCGCCCTACGGTGGCTGTTCATCGCCACCCGAGGGGGTTCGGCAGGAGGATGGAGAAACTTCCCGAGGCTCTGCAAAAATAACTCGGCTCCACAAGCGCCTCTTCTTGCGAAGCCAAATACCTGCCCCAGCAACGCGGTTTGGGGATTTTTTGGTGTTTTTGTCCGCTTATTTGCTTGTTATTAAATGGGAGGGTGAGCTGTGTATTTCCACTTCTTATAAGCCAGGCTGGCAGGAGGCGGTCATCTGGATATGAAGTGTCTAGCCGTAACTCTGGTTCACTTCTTTATTGTATGTTTTCCTCTCTCCTTGCTCTTTGCTCTGTCATTTCATTGTCTGCAGTATAACTTGAGTCCTACAACTGAGTCTAAGCTTGCTAAGACAAATTCTGGCCCCAAAAATGTGTTTTGCGGCAGATTTCAGGGAAAGCAAAGAAAGCATAGATATTTATCCCTTGCAAGAAGACATCATATTAGCTATATAAATCTCAATATCACCTCTATGTTTATTTGTAGTGATACGGCATGAAAACCACCAGTATCATCATAGTTGCAGGGCAGTATTCATATGTAAAAATCTTACTTTACCCTGTGATAAGAATCCCTGGCTCGGGGCAATTGAATATTCAGCATGAAAAATGGCCATGTAACTGAAAGAAAGACTTCTGCTTCTGTCTCTGTTTCCTGCAGCTGTAGTGTCTGAGCGTATATTTTTCTTATATCTTCTCTACAAAAGGTTGATCACATGCAGGTGAAGAACGAATGAGATGTTTTACTGGGAAAAAGCCCACACTGAAGTAGCAAAAAAGAACCAATTTATTAAATAAATGGCCTGACGGTTCCCACTCAAGTCACTTTATGCGTATGTGTACACAGATACTAGTATGTCTCCACGCAGTGTGAGCATCCATCGATATAATATGGTATTGCATTCCGTCGTCCTGCGGAAGATTTATACTTCCCACGGAAATGCCATCCCTTTTACCGTTCCCTCCCCATTTTGCTCTCTAATGCCTTCCCCAGACTCCAGAAAATGCAGCTTCCCCGTCTTTCCAGAGCTGTTACAAAACCCTGAGGCTCTCACGATCCGCTCACGCGGAGGGAGCCGGTCATCCCCCAGCGTGCCCCAACCCGTCCGGACACCACGTGCTGCTCGGGAGCCCTTCATCCTTCCTGTGTGTCTGCTCTCACTTCGCTCTTCCCCAGAGGCTGTTCCCTTCCCCTCCCCGTTGCTCTCTCAGTACTTCAGGAGACGTTTCTGAGTCCCTCCTCGAGTCTTTCCCCCAAAAGGGGTGAGGCAGCATCTCTTTCGTCAGCGGGACTCACCAGGCTGGCTGCTGCTTGGACCTAGGGAGGTGAGGAGAAACATCTCTGCTCTTCAAAGCCCGATGAGTGGATGGGCAAAGGTCCTCAGCCTGGAAAAGCAGCTGAAATGAAGCAGCAGGGAAGTTTTTATCCTTTTGGAAAATTTAGGTAACAGAGAGCTACACCTCCCAGAGCTACATCTCCCAGATTTCCCTAAAGAACCCATATCCTTGATGGGCCCTTAAGTTTGGCAAAGTTGTTCCCCTTCCCTTCAGGAGCCACTTCGGCTTTAACCAGCTCCAGGTCCCTTGGAGAGCCCTTTTTAAATATCCTTTCCCTGCTCCTGCATTTGCAGCTTCCCTTTCTGCTCTCCCTCCCCACGCTCCTTCACAGGGCTCTTGTGCAATAGCCTGCTTCCAAGAACTCTCTGTCACAAACTGCAATTATTTGTATTAACATTTTAATAGATTTTCTGTCTCTGACATCTTCTACCTCCCTAGAAGGAAGATTTCAGGGCTAGGACTGGTAATCATTTTTAATTTTATTTTTTTTTTTAAATAAATTGCCAATCAGGATTACACATTAAAAGTTACAATTTCAGAATCGTACTACTCACATATGTTTTTTATCACTTTTTCACTCACTCACTCTTCTGGTGTTTGCAGAGTTCTGCTCTGTGCTAGTAGCCTTCTTCGTGGTTATCAATTTTGCTTAATTTGCAAAGAAAAGCCATGCTCTTTGATACTTCTTTGTAATTTAAACAAATTGCAAACTAGTTATTCATAAACAGGACCATCTTTCATTTGAGAAAGCAAGAACCAAAAGATTTTGCCTTAAAGTGGCGGCTCCCTGTTTTGTTAAGACAGATGTGTCCTATTCACTAGGAAAAAAACAAAAGCAAATCTGAAGGCCACGCTGTCTAAACATCATTTTTCATGCCATTTGTAGAAATAACTGGTGAAATAGAGATGAGGCAAAAGCAACACAAACTTTAGGTGCATATTGGAAATCTATGTCCCTTTTTTAACATCGTAGTTTTCCCATGTTCCAAATAGCTAGCTTACATTTCAATAATCTTCTTTAAACTAGTTTTTCTTAACCTTTTTAAAGATTATTTAAAATAGCATCAATAATTTAAAGTTAAGCCTAAATTTATATGAAGCACCTTCTGTGCCTATTGCATTCCAGTCCTTTTTTTTTTTCTTTTTTTTTTTTTTTAATTAAGGAGATTCTAGCAGTCATTTCTGACTGCTGTGGCATCTCTCTGCAAATCCTTTCTTCAGCTCTGCTACACTGAGCTTCATTTGTGTCATTCAAATCTTTGCTCTTTAAATATCCTCTTATAAATTTATTATGGCAATACATTCATATCTTTAAGTTTAATCTGAAACTTCGATAACAAGCAGGAGATGGAATAAATGAGTAGAAAGGAGACCAGATAAAAATTAAAATACTGTTCTGTCACTGCCCATATAAACTATTAGGGACACTGACAGGATGGTATTTTAATTTTGTCCTGTTCTCCCTCGCTTCCTCCACCCAACTTCACTCTTCCATCTTCAGCTTGTTACCAAAGGTTCTGATTAAGCCCAGGAACAGGGTACCATACACTGCATGCTCAGAAGATCTGTAAAAAGCAGGAATATGAATGACACCAGGCAAGCATTGGTGTGCTACAACCCAGCGGAAAGCACGTCTTCTTTCATTAATTAGATATCCTAGTGATCCTTGCGGAAAAAACACTCTTATTGTCTAAATAATGATAAAAAAACCAGCAGCGTTTAACCCTGCCTCCCCACCCGCCTGTGATTTACAGTGATATTGCGTGATCAATTGCTTTTTCCACAGTTCACGGTACGATGCTAATGCAAAATCTATTCGCAGGCCTCGTTCCACCCCTCTCTACAGCAAATAGTTCAGAAGTGCTTTCACTGTGTAACTAAGAATCCAAACGCTGGATTTTTTAACATTCAGGTATGACTGTTTTCTCTTTCCTTCAGTTAAGGGAGAAGAAAACAAGTCTTTTTTCAGTTTTCTTATTTGTTGAGTATCCAGGTAACAAACTACTTAAAATCAAGCAAACAAAACTTGATAATTGGCCCCCATCCCCATCTGAGCCGCAGAAGGATGTAACCATGGCAACGTGTGGTTTAGAGCAGACCATTTCGTGTACCTTTCAGGATTTAAGCTTGTGAGAATCTATCCATTCCTAAGTAGAATTATCACTCCAGGAGCAGTTTGTTCTTTATTTTAAAGGGTGGTTGAAGCTGGGACCAGAAATAGTCCTTGACAATGTGTTGGGGGGCGGGGGGGGGATGCAGAGGGGGGAAAAAAAAAAAAAAGATGAAGGTGATACGGATGCACACACAAAAAGGAAAAGAAAACCAACAGAATAAAAACAAACCCAAAGTTCCTCTGCGCCAAGGAACAAACAGGAACGGACACTGCAAAAGACAATAATTAAGGATGAGTCAAGCACAGCAGGTTGTCAGAAAGCTCTCCTGCAAATGTGTTTTCTCATGAGCTAAGATGCCTGGAACAAAGTTAGCCATATCTCGGCCCAAAGGTCCACCATCTCTTTTCTTGCTATAGGTAACTCTCATTGTAAATGTGTGTGTACGTGTTTTTAAAGAAGTATGTCTATGGAAAGAAATTAAAAAAAAAACAAACCCAATACACGCGGGTTTGTAATATAGCAACCTCTTCTTCATGAAGATTCAGGATCTAAGGAAGGTAAATCAATTAAACACTTCCATGCCTTTTTTCCCCACTACATAACGTTTTACAGGTTTCTTCTATGTAATCCAACCATCCCTGCGTGTTTACAGTTAATACCTCTGTAACATTATGTGTTCATAGAGCCGTGCATATTATTTTGCTTTCTTCCTGCATCCCGCTAATTAAATTTTATTTTTTAATGTAATTAAGAGTTGGTCTTGAAATCCATCCTGCTAATGTTAGTTTTTTTGTTTTCCTTTTGAAACGGAAACTACAAACACAACAGCTTGTAGCTGTCTCTTTTTACAGGAGACAAGTCGCATTGTTTAACCGGAGCCTGATTAGGCAAATCAACTGACATGAGAATGAGTGGTTGCACTGAGGGGGCAATACGCTGCACAAGGTAATGCTCAGAAATATCTTGACATGGAAATCTAAAGGAGTGATCTGCGTTCAGATTTGAAAGGAATTAGATCTGCATCAGAGTAAAAATATTCTGAGTCAGAACGAAATATATTCCTGCATTCTCACGTATTATCCTATTACTCTCTGCGGCCCATGAAAGGGAAAATATCATTAAATATAGGATCCTTTTCAAGAGTGGGTATCCTTTAAAACGGCAAATTCCATACTCTCTGCAGGGGTCCAAGGCTGGCGGACAGTTGGGTTATTGGCTGGAGTATGTGACATGGAAAACCGCATGGCAGTCGGTGCAACACCGTAAAACGTAAGGAACACACAAACACTCTACTAATGGTACAATGATAAGAGAAGTGCTGTTCACCGGGAGCACACATGGCTTACCCTAATTAGCACACTGCATCCCTCCTTTCTCTTTTCTTCTTTTTCTTTTTTGCAGTTTTTTATATCCTAGGTATCCTAGGCATCTTTCTGAAAAAATAGTAGTTTACAATAAAAAATAAACTGTGTGGAGGCATTTACAATACTTAGAGGTGGCCTATAGTGAGATCTGAGTTTTGCATGTCAAAGATCAGGTTTTAGACCTGTGGATATTCTCGATACCATTTCTCTAATTTCAAGGTAAAACCTCAGACTGTCTGTTTAGATTATTATTACTGTGCTCCTACCAGTCTTACTGCCATTACTATTGCTGTTAATACTACTTCTACTATTACTAATACTATTTTTTTTTTCAAGGAATAAGCAGGATTTTATTCATCAGCAAATAAATATTGCTTGCTGTTTAATTTTATCCTCAGAGAATTTTGCATCTTGCACACTTTGATAGAAATATAAGCTCATTAACAGAATATTTTTTAACCAGACCATTATGACTTCATTTTGAATCAAAGCTCATTAAAACAATTATAATCAAATGTTTCATTTTCTTTTTCCCTTGTGAGGAACAGCTGAAAAGGTTATGTTTGTTTTTCTTTATCTGAATCTCTAGGGCTATATAAACAGAATACATGGACTTGTTTGTGCTCCTTTTTCTTTACATTTCAGGGTTTGCTGGGCAGAGCGTGTGTGAGCGCTGTTCCCGGGGTCACCCGTGAAGAGCGGCGGCACAACAAGTTGACCACACAAAGATGAGTGGCGGTTTTCGGTGTTGTGCCTGGGGGATGCTGCCTCACCACCAAAGGTCTGAACAGTGGCCGTCTCTTCGTGCTACACCCTTGGGTACCATTTGAGAGCGTGCACATCGGGGAAGAGGTTTCCCTTCCCTTTTTCCACTCGCAGGGACCAACACATTGAGCAGAAGCAAGGGGTAGGGCAGTGGAAAGGGTGAGGTGGAGAAGATCCTCCCCCTGGTCTGCCCTCTCCTACCCTATGGGCTAGACAACGCAAGTTTCTCCATGTGCTTTTGCTGCTGCGCAGCAAAATTCCTTTCACACAAGCAGAACTGGGGCTCATCGAACTGATCCCTCATGTTTTGTGGGTTACAGGGTCTGTACGTAGACGCTTGCATGCCAGAGCCACTTAGTACAAACCCCGTTGAACCTTAACATTTGAAAAATGTTGTGCTTAATTCTCTGGTGCAGAAAAATATCTCCTTTTCTTTCAACACAATCACTTACTAACTACATCGCCGTTGTTAGGCCTGAAACTGTGCTTTCAGTAAAACATGTCTCTATTAGGCAGTCCGTAATTCAAAACAAAAATGACCAGCTCCAATTAAGGGAAAATAAATCTGTACTCCAAACCTAGTGAATCTAGGTAACAATAAATTCAGAATTAAGGGATTCCACCCTGAAAGATCGTTACCTTCATGTGGAAAATTGTGATTTTTTTTTTCTCTGAAGTACCTAACAAACACACAGCATTTGCAAGCCACAAGAACGGCCCTTAGCTACAGTCCAACATCACTTATTATAACATCAAACATTAATTGTCTTTCAGCCATGAGAATAAAACCTGAAAGCTGAACATGGGCTAAAAGGTGAAAGTTCCGTGTACAAAATTTTGTTCAGGAAGGACTGTCTTCCCTGTCTCTGTTGAAAATATGCATCTTTGCTCTCCTGATATAGCAGGTTTTCTGTTCCAGCCTAGTGTGACCACCATTGCCATGCAACCAATCATCCAATACAAGGCAGAAGATGTACAAAGGTGTATGATGACAAAGCATCGGTAAGGCAAATATGAAAAAAAAAATAATTGCCAACTTAAACTAACACATAGTTTTTCTCCTAATAATTGACCTAGAAGTTGACGTTAAATTTTGAGGAAAGAGATAATACAATATAAAAGGCTATATTTTAAAGTAAATAATAGTTGAGCACTTTCTAGAAGCAAAGGTCTTTATGACAGATGTATTTCTGGGAGCCCTATTTGCCAATGGTCAGGGAAATCTCTTGGATTTACAGGTTGAAGCCAACCCACAAAGCCTAGGACCCACCTCTTCCATCCGAGCATAAGACATGAGACAGAAATGGGGAAAAAGTCAGTGTTTCTTCAGCACTATGAGGGACCGCGTTGTTCAGCCTGCTGTCCCAGACCTGTTAGGTGTCCTTTTGTTGTTTCCAGCTTACAGACCGTTTCCTAGGTTGTGAGGTTTAGTTGTTGCTTCATGACCTAGGGTTTGCATGACATCTCAGCAAAGTGTAGGGATGGCTTTCACGAAATCTCCCAGATGAGTGTGTTCGAGAATCACTTAGACTTAAGTGTGGATAAGCAATTCCACAATTCTATGTTTTAATTTAACTTTGAAATGCTCTGTAACAGCATTGCTAGCTCAAGCAGGAAGATCGCTGTCTTTGTTTTTTTGTTTTTCCTTTTTTCCTTTTTTTTCCTTTTTTGTCTTTTTTTTGTTTTTCCTTTATTCCCTCCCCGCCTTCCCCCCCGACCCTGCCAAGTGGAAAACAAGACTAAGGGATTTCAGAAACATAGAGCAGGAACTCGTGTGGGTCACGTTAACGGAAATGGGAGCTCTGCTCTTTATGGGTTGTGACATACCTGTCTGTTTTTCTATAGACAGATCTTCCACAGGTGATACCTAAAAGTCAGGTGGGCAAGCCATGCTGTTTTAAGTGACAGCACATAAGCGTCAAATAATACCCTATCTCTAGAAACCCAGCTATTTTTTTTAATAATAAAACAGAATAAAACAAACAGGTTTTAGTGCTGCCCCAAAAATTAACAGAGAGGCTAGTTTGCAATTACAGTTCATTTCCTCAGACTGTTTACAAATGCAGACTTTTAAACCAATGAACATTAGATTTATTTCAGATTTATATAAGTTTAGCTTTCAGGGTAAAGCTATCAACTATGTTGTCAGTCGTCATTTGTAGGGTGCCAGGGGTGGAAAGAAAAAAGGAGGGTGGGGGATGGAGGGACGCGAAGAGAAATGTTGGAGTATGAGTTCTCCTGTCTATGCCAGCGCTTTCCTTGGTCCTTCCTAGTTAAAAAGTTGCTTCCCAAAGACAAGAGAGGGATGAAAGACATTGTATAGCGTGATGGAATATGTGCGGTTTTTTTATTTTTTTTTTTTGACTCTGTTAGTTAGGAGGGGCAAGTGTGACCCTTGTGTCAAGTCTGGTCTGCATCTGGAGCATTTTGCGATGGTCAAAGGGAAGGACTGTTTCTCTCAGGACAGTGCTGCTCTGTCCATGCTGCTTCTCCCGTGCCATGGCCGCGGTCCTCTGCACCCTACTTAATGGGTACCAAGTGCACTCAAGACCCTCTTTCCTGCAGAAAGACAAGGTTTTCCCCTTCACAGCTTTGCCCGGATGATCTGATTTTTCTATGAACAAGCCAAATGATTTAAAAAAAAAAATTTGTTGTTGTTGTTGTTAATTACTTGTTTAAAGGAAGGCAGCAGAGTGGAAGGCGGTGACCTACTCACAGATGATGAGATCATTTAAAATTGTACAACGCAGGCGGTATGGCCAAACCCAGACATTCCAAACTCATGAATCAGGCCCCAAAAACCCATGAGATAGTCTTGAAATAATGATCTTAAAAAAAAAATTTAAAAATAAATGTTGTGTTCTCCCCACTGCCTTCTGGCTTTGTCATCTTTTAAGGTACGTGAGATCAAATTTTCAAATTTTCCCCATCAAACATGAGGACCTTAGTCTTTTTTTTTTTTTTCCCCTGAAAGAAAAGCTGAGGTTGTTGAACTAACACATGATACAAAGAACTTTGGTTTTCAAGAAAAACATCAAATATTACCACTCTTCTGATAACATCACAAGAGCTGGCAACAAAGGAATAGCATCTATACATTGCAATAGTCTTTCCCAGGCACTTTAATAAGACTTACACATTTTATATTCTAGCTGTGCTTTAATTAAAACCAGTTACTTTCTTTGGTTTGAAATAGCTCAAACAATTCAGCACTTAAAGAAAGAAAAGAAAATAGAAGAAAGAAGCTATCTGGATGGGTTTCTAATAGTGGGTGTAAATCCAGTCATAATCAAGATTTATTTGTACAAATCATTTCAGTGGGAAAACAGAGCCTCTAAAGTGTGCATTTAATTAAGTAGCATACCAAACCTTTGTTATCCTTGCGTTAGACCTGGCTAGTGTCTATGTGCATTGTTAGTCAAACATAACAATATCATAACCATAAATAATTCCTGTTTCTCATGAAAAGCTGACTCCAGTCTAAACTGTTGGGGCTCTGCATTTCTATTGGTACTTGTCAACGCCTGAAAGCAAAAGCAACTTTATTATTACAGATTAAATTTCTGTCAAATATTAACTTACAAACTCTCTTCTGACTTCACAAGATTGTGCGGCATTTTTTGCCTGTTATCTGAAATCCTTAATAATGCATTAGAAGACCGAAATTTCCAAAGAATTTGTTTGAGATTTCTTCTTTGGCTTCATCTGCAGTTCTCAATGAGCAATGCATCATCCAAACACATTATAGAAATTAGAGTCTGCATTCCATTATGCATTCAGACATTTATAGCAGAATGATAAACCTGTCTGTACCTCAGGGAGTTGGCTTTATAAATCAAGGCTTCCTGTAAAAAGATTATATTCCTATTTGAAATTATTGGGGTTCTATATCTTCTTTCCATATCAAGTTACAATATACATCAGAAAAGGAAAGGAGAATGGAATTAAAGTGACGGGAAAGCGATGTTTTATTAGAGGCAAAATGTGTTACTATTTTATTTTGATTTTCTGAAAGAAAGCTGAGATTCTAGAGTTTTAGGTTTGAACGCTTTGCTATTCTGGAGCTTATACAAAAAAACCCCTGATCTCTCAATCTATTTTTGAAACTTATCTGCTTCTGTAGTACCAGAAAACCTTAGAAGTCTTTCATGTATTTATCATCACTGAACTCCTCTGAGGGAGGAAAATACTGTTATCACTATTTTAGAGATCAGATGTCAAAGCACAATTGCTCAGGTCTCTCAGGCGGCTCTGACAGAGCAGAGGATTGATCCAGTGTCTCCCAACCCCCGGGTGACACAGGGGGAGAAGGAAAGGGAAGAGCAGTCACAGGAGCATCCCTTCTCAGCAAGCACAACAGGAGGGGTCACGACACGTTTCCTGCACCCCTTAGCAAGAGGGGGAGACATGGGTAAGAGATTTTCTGGCGTGGATGTCCTGGAGACAACGTAGCACAGGGCATATGGATGTCATGTAATCTGTCCTGCAGGTAAGATACTCCTGTTGAGCTCAGCATTTGAGCTATCTTAGTAAATGTAATGAGCAACTAGTCTGGTAATGTGTGCAGAGCAGAAATTTGAGCTCCACAGACGGAACTCACTCATGGCCATCCCTGTGTCTTCTTCCACCGCACATCAAACATCCCCCTCAAGCCTCACCTTGACCTTCCTGAGATGTCTGTCTTGCAAATTATGGTCAATACGACAGCAACAGTCACACGAGACTAGGTGAATAGAAGCGTAGCAAGGTAATTTTTCACCTGGGGGAAAAAAAAGTCTTCTCTATTGTGTCCAGCAGGCATAACATCCTGTAAAAAACTTTTGGTACACTTTAAGTTAAGAAGCAGGTATATACGGCATGGTTTCTTGGGATGAGTCACTTTCTAGCAATGATGTGGAATAGGAAATATTAAGAAATATAAGAAATTAAGGAATATAGGAAATAGGACGAAGCATGTGAAATAATCTATTATTTTCTCCTTACACACATTAGTACTCGACCTTGTTTAATTTGTAAGTCAGCAAATTCAATAATTCTGTCTGTTCCTCAGCAGACCTGAATTTTCACTGAGAAACTACCACAAAATACATCACTGATTGTATCCCATGTATATTCAATAAACAAAAGGAAAGGGAAGGACTACAGGATGGAGGTACATGAACATAGGAATTTCGGAGGTAGGAGAGTGTCGAAAGTCACCTGGCTTAGTGGTTAACACTGAAATGTACATAAGAACAGGCACTTTCTCAGTTTTTTTATTTAAAATTTGACGTCTGAATTTCAGAACTCAGAAAAAAACTACCATGAAACATTTAGCTAAATAGAAAAAGTCCTGTTCTCGTAGATCCAATCACTTAGCCCAACAAATGGCCTGAATTCCTATTAAGGCTGTAGAGTTAAGTCTTCTGGGTCTTTAATTTATACCACAAGTGATACCCGCAGTGACTTCAGCATCTACACATTAACTTCATTTAAGCCACAGTGACTTATCATCTATGCATTAACTTTATTTTAAGGTCTTTAAGGTTAAAATGCCTCTTGAGAACTGCAGGTTACATCCACCCTAAACTGATTGAAAGGCTCCATGGATCTGAAAACCACCATCCTTTTCTTTTTTTCCAATTCCTCCCTTCATTCCCCACCCCCCACTCCCCCCCCAAATAAAAGCTAGTTCCCCTGTTTCACTGTAAACCAACATTTTCACAGTTATATTTTCCTACCCAGAAGCAAAGGTTTCATGCGCCCTCCTTAATCTTCTCAAAACCTGAACCACTTGTTTATTGTATGGCACTTAGATATTCCATGTTAAATGTAAGCTATTTGCTACTCTACCATTAAAAACCTACACAGAAGCTAAGTCTGATAAGTTAATTTGATCAAGAAAATTTATCCTACATTGTTCACTTAATCTGGGATTTAGACTCAGGAAGTCATGGAAGTAAAATCTGCAAGATGAATCCTATTTTACAATCAATAATCCTTACTCTTTCCCAGTTCGTTACAATTAGAGATGTAGCACGATATAGATAAGGACTCAGGAAGCTTAACATATGCAGTATTGATTCCTTTTTGTGCTTGTTTTTTATTTTATTTTTACTTTTTAAAATATCCCCAAGGGATGCAAACAAAGCCTAAAGAGGCCAGACGTAGATGCTGTACCAGCACTACAGAACACAATAATTCAGTGTATGCAATCTTAAAACCATAACCATTAATCTTTTGATGCAGTGCATCTCTGAGTGTGGACTCATAAAGTATATAATAAAACACAGATACACCACAACAATTGAAGTCGAGCCCTGCCTTTTCTCAGCCATGTGACTTGCAACAGCAGAGGAAGAACACACGAACGAGCGGAGGGTAAACTGTAGGGGAGCAAACCACCACATCACGATATGCTCTTAGCCCTAAAGTTCCTCTAACATCTTGAGTTTTGCAGGTCAGACTATAGATCCACAGACCCCTCAGTGATGCTCTGTCTTGGTAGGCTGACATTGTCCACTGTCGAGCTCTCAGACAGTTTTATTATCAAAAAAAATCAAAAAAATGTAACTGTCTGAGTGAAAATATTCCCAACCTTAAGTTGGAATTTCAGAACATTTCAGAATGGGGTTAGCCATATCTGAGATGGGGCTAGTAAAAAAACTACCTTCTTTTGTTTTATTTTTCATCAGAGAAATTACCAAAGTGTTTTCTCTGAAGAGTTTGAATTAATCGATTTCTGAGGAATGTAATTGAAGTTCGACAAAAGTTGGCATTTGAATCACATGCGTGGCATTGGCTGCTTCTGGGAAAGTGTACCCAAATTTAGACAAAATCACAAGCCTGTTTTACAGCTCACAGCTGCAAAGGAATTCTGTGGAAGCTGTTTGAACTGCTGTGGAAAACTAATGCCATTAAAATAACAGAAACCAGCATATCTGACTGGGCATCTCTTTGCCCCACATTTATGTGTGGGATTATTTGTTATAGCTTTTTATCCCCTTTTTCCATGAAGCAGTGATGAGACCCACAGAAGAGGATGTTAAGAAGTAAATAACACTGTTTTTACAGCAAAGCTTTAAACAAAGCAAAGGGTGATATATTGAAGAAAGAAAACGAAATATGAGATATCTCATTAGTAATCACCAACCATCCTAGGCACTAAATGGGACAGTCGTCTTTGAAAAGACTAGGATGCCATCATATAATTTAAGGCTGAATAATGAAGTGTGAGCCTCTTTTTTCTGCCATTTCTCTTGTATTTGAGTGCCTCGCTTTGTGATTTTTTTAATGTAGTCTCAGTGACAATTGTGTTATAGTGAGCGAAGGGGATAAGAAAAGTGGGATTTCTGGGAGGATCATGCGTTTTGTCACACAAGGTTTGGGGAGGCATGCCTACAAACTTTGTTTCTCTGATGCTCCTCAACACAGTATGTGTATGAGCCGTGTGTGTGTATCTAATATATAAATAATATAAGAAAGACATGGTTCATGTGTGAGAGAAAAATCCCATTGAGCTATAACATTCCCAGATGTTATTTGTCTAGTACAGTGTATATGCAGAGAGTAGCTTCCCCTTAAATAGCTTGCAAACCTCCTAGTGCCGTTCACTGTACTCGTCATTTCAGAGCCACCAGAAACCAGCCAGAGCAGCAATATGTATATAACTAGGCCTTGCATGTTTGTATATTTTTAGTAAACACAGTTATTTGGTACCCAGCTGTGCCCCTGTGGTTTTTTCATATTGTTTTTGTTGTTTAAAGATCAAAAAGCACAGGCATATACTGTACATTGTAAAGAAAGGAAATGAGGAGGCAAAACTTAGATAATTTAAAAATCTCTCTGGCACCTCTCCAAAACACAAAATACTACTCTAGCGATATCCTTGAATATTGCATTATGTACCTTGTGCAGAGCCAGGATCTCTGCGCTGTTTGGTTTACATTACTCAAACTTCCAAGTAGTGAAATTCTCTTAGTATTGGCTTCCACAACCTCATTATCTTTTGTACCATCAGCTGCAAGGGCCTCAAAGAAGCAATTTTTAACTTTCAAATGTGACTAATGTAACCATTTAACTCTAAAAGGCCTTTTGTTTCATAGCTGAATGTGAAGATGTTTTTCTTCTAATCTTCTTTCCTTGACAATAACGTGAACTGTTTCGCAGGCTGTTGAGAACTTTGCCGCAGTGAGAGGTTATTAGTGATTTCTCCATTTACTCCGTGGGATCTTAAATCACATGAAAGTATCTCACAAAGGAAAAAAAAAATTACTTTATAAAGCTGGAAGGTGATTGAGATGTGATAAGGTAGTATCAGTGTAAACTTCTCTTCGTTTGAGCAAAATGAAAGGAGTGAGAAAGTTGCTCCATGTAGTGACTGCCCAGAACTGGGGAGGACCTCGCCAAGGTCTTGTGTTGGTGGTATGGTGAAACCTCAGTGGAGTTAACCTTACGGATCCAAGAGTTCGATGGGGACTGGTAGCAAACACAATAGACTGGAGAACAGCTGGTTGCAAGAGGAAAGCAAGCCAGGGAAACGAATAAGAAAGGGTTATGAGTTTGGCCTAAGGGAAAGAGAGGTCATCTTTGCATACAGTGTCCTGGAAAGGCAAACTCGGATTTATGGGCAAGGCGCTTCTCTATTGTTTGTTTCTACTACGTGCCAAGACAGATTTTTAGACCAAGAAATACTTTCTTTCTCTTTCTTAACTTTTGGGTTTGGTTTTTTTTTTGGTGGTGGAAACAACATTTCTGGGCTTGAAATCTTAGTTATCACTTGAGTCAAAAAAACCCAATATTACTGAGTTCTGGAATTATTGTAAGGGATGTACCTTCAACACAAATCTGTGGTGCTCATATATCCAAGCCTCTGTATTCTCAGAGACTTACCTTTTAAGCAAAAAGTGTCAGCCCAAGCAAGTGAATCCGTATGCAGCAAAACAACCAGTTGCTTCTGCGTGTGCTCCACCTGGAGAAAGGCTTCTGGATGGGGGCATGCAAAGTGCTTTTACTGTCATATTCACTTCCGTTAGACCATAAATAAAATGTGTGGGCATGTGTTGATGTACTTCCCTAGAAAATACAAATGCCACAAGTATTATGGATTGTCATACGTGGATCCTGGCAAAGTGTTCATAGATCAAGGGTTTTTTTTCCCCAGGTGAAGTCTCAGAGCAAAAGCGTCCCCTGAAGATGCGCGTGGAATTCCTGTTAACAACAATGGGACCCGAAGGCGCACACATCCAAAGGCAAGATCTGGACCACAGTCACGCCACAGGAGAAACTCTGACACTGAAACTGGGCTTATTTAAGTTCATAAAAACACAGAGCAAGATATCAAAGTACGGTACTAGCACACAAGGAGAGAGGGAGGCGCGTGGAACGGGCTGTGGAGCAAGTGCTCTGGAAGAAAGATGCAAAGTGACATGTTAGAAGAGCAAACATCTGGCACACATGGAAACAAAGGTTGTCTGGATGAAGTGAAAAAGCAGTCACTCGAAAGTGACTGGAGGGTTATGCATAAACCAGCTCTTGAAACTCAAATGCGAGGGCAGTAATTAAAATCCTAAAAAGTAAAGGAAGCTTTTAGGAAGCTAAATTCTAGGTGAGTCAAAATAGGCACTGATGGAGCAGACTTGTCTGGGTTTTAATTGTGAAACCTACATAGAGAAGAAAAATGAGTGGAAATTTGTGTAAATCACATTGTTTCTAGATACCTTTATGTACAATATAGACCCATCTCAATGGGAGTTATATTTCTTTAGATATCTATCACTTTCCAATGTAGATATTAAACTAAAGAGATAAAACCCCCTCGTATTTACTTTGAATTCCACAGGATAGAAATTGTCTTACTTGAGATGTGGAAAATTATTCAGAAGGCGTATGTGTGTATAGGTAGGTGTGTAATAAAGCCTGATGGACAGATATATATGCATGTCAATAGACGTCTATGAGTTTGTATCTACACTGGTTGTAAAACAGAATTTTAAATTCCTTCTTGCAGTAGTGTCTGAATAATATATGTAAGAATACATGGCTTTTCTGAACTGCTGATGTTAGTAGTACATTGAGCCTTCTGTTTCCAGCAGATTAATCCTGTGCAGGACAGCTGTGAAGTACTCAGTGTCATTGCAGGGAGGGTTCATGCATGAACTCATTTTTAATAATTTTCTTCCCAATCTGTTTCCCAGAGAATGAGTGTCCACATGCACAAAAACCTTTATCGCAGCCATCGGAGGTCCATCAGGGAAAGCTGCACTGCTGCCGCCTTCGTCTCTGGATGGAGGAGCTCTGGAGTTTCGGCTGCATGACCTGCAGGCCACCCCGCAGGGCTGGTCCGGCTGTCTCAAGAATGACGCAGAACAAAGTCAGCCAAGAATTTGTGGTTTTGAGGATAAGGAGACGGAAGGCCAAGGGATTTGGAAAGTTTCTCCTTCACCCACAGCCTTTTGCCTGTTCCCTTCCTCCATATCCCCTCTGCCGCTCCGCACCAATGCTGTGAGTGGACGCTGCCTCCAGCATCCCCAAAGCAAGTCCTACCCAAGTATTTCCACGCCCAAGCACAGCACGGATGGCTTTTTATTTAATAAACGGGAAACACATTGGTGCCTTCTCCCCCAGGTCTTTCCTCCTCCCTGGGTCAATTCCCATTTAATTGCTGTTGGCAGGAGCGGATCCGGGGTCAGTGCTAGTGAAGAAGCTGAGCCCCCCACCCGCGCTATGTCCCACGTTGGGACCCACCACGTCCCCTGATGTGGTGGCATCGCTCCATGCCGTGCACCTCGGGCATGGAAACGACCCAGTGCCAGCAGCCCCTGGCCCCACGTGCATTTGGGAGACCGGAGCGACCGTGGTGGATGCTGCCCTGGCTGGGGGTTTGCAGCCCCATTGCACCTCCCGCCCTCCAACCCCCAGTCTGGCCTCATGCCCTGAAGAAACAACTCAAGAGAAAAAGCACTCTAATGCCAAAAGTGAAAGAAAAGCCTCAAACTAAAAAGGATCGATTTTTTTTTTTTTCCATGAGACATTTTGTTTTCAGACAGAAATGCCTTTTCAGCTAAACGGACAAAAAAACCTGCCTTTTTTTCAAAGAAATGTTATCTCTCAGACAAAACTTGAAAATAGAAAAATGTTTCTACAAACATTTTCATAGAAAAAATATCCACATAAGGTCATTCAGTGGGTTTATTGCATAATTTCTTTTCAGGCAACTCTCTCCTTGACCTTGCTGTTGAGTAAAGTTTTGAGATCTGACCTTAAAAGTTTCATTTTGGCCCCACTGCAAGGAGTATGCATAGATTGTTTTATTCATATATACAAAAAACTCACTTTGAAAGATTAATTTTTCAAATTAATCCCCCAACATCTACAAGTATTTATAGGATGAAAAACAATAATCTGTTTCCATATAATCTCATGTACTGAAGAGAAGAAATATATTGTTTCCATCTGTCAATTAAAATGTTCACTTGAAGTGAACAGTTACCTCGTAGGTAATTCTCCTTAATCTCATTGCTCCAATAAAGCCAAACATATTTGCTTGCCTATAGTAAAAAAATCCACGACCTACTCTGTAGAGCAACCCGCATAAAATCATAAGAACTGTTATTTAGTACAGAAGGTTTCAGTTAACACTACCCTTACCATGTATTTGTTTTAAAGTTCCCTGTGTGCTCTTTGTAAAGATCAATTGTTTTAAGACTGTTATCTTTTTATCAGTTATTTGCTAATACAGTATTTCTCTTAAAGTTCCACATTTTCTTGAGCTGCCTTACAAGAAAAATTCTTCCTTTAATCATTTCAGACATTTTAGCAGGCAATCAGTTATGTATGTATGTATGTATGTTAGCAATTAAGGATACCTTTAATATTAACCTAATCAGGCTCCAGTTTGTGGTTAAGCAATCATCACTTTTGCTTCAGTGAGATCCTCCCTTTTATATATTTTACTCAACATATATACGTACATACATAAAATGAAGTATAATAAAGGGTGGGAAAAGATTTCTCTGGTTGTATTTTCTCCTTGTTTTCCTAAATGTGTTTTCAAACTGTGAAACAAGAAACATCTACGCTCGTAGCCTGTCTGTACTTGAGACGGAATAAGTGTCTACGTTGTTTATTGTCTCCAGCCTCCTTTTCACTAACAATTTGTTCCAAACCCTAAATGAAATCATGTATTTTAGGAAGCTGCTGATGACTGCGCATTGTTTCTGCAGGAGAAAAGCTCCCTGAAATCTAGTTAGAGCAACAGAAATGTAATGGTCAGCAGGCACAGCAGAGTACAGAATAAAAGCATGTTACCTTGCTTTTGCTATGTTATGTTATGTTATGTTATGTTATGTTGTGTTGTGTTGTGTTGTGTTATGTTATGTTGTGTTATGTTACTATACATGTACCACGGCAGCCAGGACCTGACCTGGGGCATCAGCAAGAATATTGAAATTGCCCCTCTCCAGTGACGAGTTCCACTAATTACCTGCCAAACCCTGGTGGTGCATGTACTGGCGGGGAGAGGTTGCTCCATGGACCACCGGTGGGACCATGTCTGAGCACCAGAGTAGGGGGCGCAGGAAGATCTGCGACAGGAGAGATGCTCGTACTGGTAGGGGGAAAATAACCTGCAAAAGTCGCTGAGTTATGGGGAGTCAGGTCCAGCTTTGTGACTTGCCTGGCAGGCAGGTTTTATCACAGAGATGGTTCTTCAGGTGCTGGCCTTACTAGTGGATTTTACATGGAAGGCAGAGAGAAGATGGGTGTCCTACTGCAAAAGTCCTGCAGGGAATCCTCAGTTTATTCACATTTCACTCTTCCTGAGGTGACAGCAACCCCCTTCTGTCTCTGGATCTAGAGTTCAAAAATAGCCCCCGATGCCCTCCCCAGATGCGAGATAGCTGTCTCAAGGAAGGTTTATTGGCAAACAACATCTCTGCAATCAAAAGTCTTCCTACAGAAGGAAATGGGTCATTCCATATGTGAAAAAAAAGTAATTTATTTCTTCCTTAAAATAATTAGAGGGCAGAGCAGGGAGCAGAGAGACACTTTAAAAGGACAGCATTATTTCATCATATAGACAATCACCTTGCTTTAATGCAATTTAGAAATTTCTGATATTGGACAGATAAATTAGGAAGATAAATTGCTGGCGACAGAGACAGGATCAGAGAGAGTCTAAGGACCGTGATATGTGTGTTTTATCTCTGTGAACACAGATTTTAATACCCTATGTTTTATTTCTGTACAAAATGAGGCTAGGTTACCTTTGCCTAGTAGACATAATTGTCTTTTATAAAAGAGAAGAATGTATAAATTCTGAGGGAAATGTAATATCTTTTGACATAGTTTTAGACCACCCACACAGCAAGCTATGGAAGCCAATAATCTTAAGCCAAAATATGTTTAAATCACTGAACAAAGCTTTTGCATTTTTACACGTCTTGTATTGTCTAATAAAAACAACATGAGCTGGTTGTGAACTGTTTAGACTTTTTGAGCCCGCTCTTTTGTCCAGTCTATGATGCAGTTATTATTTTTCCTAATGTAAAATCCATTTTCAGTAAAAATATACAATCTAATGTATTCTGAAAACAGGCCTCCAATTTAGAAGGGAAAAGAATGTCATCTATTTTTAGTGCTGCATATCTTTTAGTACCTGCTCTGATGCAAAGGATCGATAAAAGAAAAGGATGCAAGGGTATATATACTTTTTATTGGAACGTGTTTTTCTTCTTTACCTAAAAATCAGAATTACCGCTGACCTGATCCTCACCATGCTTAGCACTGATTTTGGAGATTGCTGCTGCAAGAGAAGTCTCACAGCACTTAGTTTATGCTTAAGGGTTGAAAAGGGCATGCCCCACCTAAGGTGATGGCCATCCACTCCCATTCATAGCTGGCCCCTAGCAAGGAGACGTGTTAGTGACATGGGAGGTGAATTCGAGACCAGTTTTCCTGAAAAAACCAGTTTCCCCCTGAAAACACTGGGGAAGGTTACCCTGCGTTCAAATGAGCTTTTGATTGGCTTCCTAGATAGGAAAGAGAGAGCATCGGCAAAAGAGCCTTTATTTGTGCATTTGAAGATTTTTGCAAAAATAGACACAAAATCTGGATGACAAACATTTGCGTTTATCCAAAAAGCTCTGAATACAACCCCCTTAATTAGAGCCATCATCAGATGTACTACCTTTATCTGTGAGGAGCCCCGCTGTCTTCAGCAGAACCATTGGTGGAAGAAGCAGTCAGCAGCTCCACGCAGATGGGGATCACAAACCCCAGTGTTTAATTTCTCTGCACTAACCGTTTTCTCTGTATTGCCTATGGAATATTTACACCCTTTAGAGCAGGGAAACTATTGGGATTATGGAAAGCAACGGCTTCCTTTTATCCCTCTTTTGTTCCTGCTGTAACTAATACCGATGGTAACACAAATATTTCCAAGATAAAGTTCGAACCCTGTACCTGAGGTTATTCTGGAAAATGCTTTTTCTTGCCAGAGCTGTGGCTTTGCACAAGGTAAGGAGCCCTGTGCTCTCTGCACTTTCTCCAGTAACAATGCTTTGATTCAGCCAGCCACCAGCTTGAGTTGAAAACAGTGATTAAGCTTGGCTTAAGTTGTGAGAATCATATCAAATCTCCTTAAGTTCAGTCCAAACAGTGGAATGAAAACATATCTTTTCCTTTAATAAAAAAATTATGAGCTTTTTTAAATGGAGGTTAAAACAAGTGGTCTGAATTAAGTCTTAGTTGTGACCTCAGGTATTGCTCTTTTTCCTTGTAAAGCCTGGGATTTGCAAGTTATTTGGCTAAAATTTGAGTGCAAGCTTGAATAAACCAGATTGTCTAACTCATATTTTTGCACAAGTTGAAAAAAAAAAAAAAAAAACGATTTAAGTGTGAAGCTGGGTAAGAGGCAGAAGAGAGGTATGAGGAGCGGCAGTTGACCTCAAGTGTTTTGTCCTTCTCTTCAGGTTGATTATTTTAGCACAAATGAGAGAACAACTCATATATATAAGGAAAAGAAATTACGTGCTAGAACAGCATGTCTGTCTGGTCTGTCTGAGATGGGTGTCATTCAGTTCCCTGCGACTCTTCTGGCAGTGAAAACAAATATGCCAGGCAGGACAAGTCCATGGACACTATCAACGCTGTGCAGGAGTGGAGTATCCAAATCTAAGCCGGGTTCAAACGCTTGGTTGTGTGCCAGGAGCTCATTGTCTTGTCCCTTGTTGGCGCAGAAGAGAGCAGACTGCCTCTCCCCGGGTATCCGTGCCTGAAATGCCACCCGGGGAGCCCAGCACTTCCCAGGAATGACGGCTTGCTGCTGAGGATGAGCGGGACTGTGGGATGGGTTTCGATGCCTGGGGAGCCGTGGCCAGCCGCGCAGGGGACATTGCTTCTGCACCAGGGGAGGGGGGCGACCGGGTGGTGCAAGGGTGGAGGTGGCCCTGCCACGCTGTGGACGCGCAGGAGACAGAGAGCCCCGACACGGGCCCCCTCATGAGATAGGCTGCTTGATCTCGGGTGGAAACAACTGTAAATGAAGCAAAATGTATCAATCAAGGCAGATTTTTTTGAAGCCGGTCTCCTACTTACCCTGCTTCTCCTTTTTGTCCTCCCCTGATACAAGGAAGAGACTCCTTCAGTTTGTTTTACCCTTTGCTTACCTGGAGGCTTGATTCATGGTGTTCACAGCAGAATTGCTTAGTTGCGAGAGACCTATATTTTCGTGGGACTGTTACCATCTTGATGGTTCCTACTTTCTAATCATTTTTAATCATATCAGCATGGTTTCCACCCCAACAGCAGGGGCAGAAACGCTTCCCATGCACTGACAAAAACTATCTCAGCTTAGCTCACCTCTGTGTGGTGGAGGAGACATCCCTTTGCTGCCAAGGAGACACGCAGTGTTTGCAGAAATGCAGGCACAAGCCTGCAAAGCTCTTCAGCTTTAGCTCTGAACAGCTAAGCATTTTACAGGGGCTACTCGCATTAACCTGGTAATGTGCTTAAACGCTTTGCTGGTCTGAGGCTTTTAGGTCCATACATGTGTATTCTTCCTCCAGAGAGTAAGTCTACACCACTGCTAAGGCTGGTATGTCACTCTTAAAGCACTGGCAGCAGAAGGACCCAAAAAAGGGGTCTGTGCTGTGGACTGCACCAGTTGTATGGCCACAGAGGAGCTTCATGGCATGGCAGCCTTTGGTGCCATTTACACCCTGGCATGCCTTTGCCCCTGACTTAGAATCACAGAACCATAGAACGATTTAGATTGGAAGGGACCTTAAAGATCATCTAGTTCCAGCCCCAGTCCCACTAGACCGCTAGTTCCACCTCCCAAGAGACCAGGTTGCTCCAAGCCCCATCCAACCTGGTCTTGAACCCCTCCAGGGACGGGGCAGCCACGGCTTCTCTGGGCAACCTGGGCCAGGGTTCTGACATGCATGGTCATCAGTGTGGATATATTTTTCACACCACATGTGACCATGCATAGAGAGTCCAGCATAGCTAGAAGACCCAACAAGCAGTAGGGTGAAGTAATGACCATACTACTGGGCAGGTTTTCTGGGAGGATCAGTAGGAAGATCTTCTCCAGCTATACTCTGATTGAGTTTTCACTCTTTTTATTACCAAAACATATGGTTGCGTGTCTAAAAATCTACTAATGGTGATCTGTGGAGACACTAAAGGCTGCTTTTGAAGACTCATCAAGTCACAGGGGAAAGATCTCTTTAATTTCAATCTACATGAGAATTTGGTCGTAGGAGTTTTGCTAAGATGGAATGAGCTTTATTCTCTCAGGTCCAAAGGAATGTACCTGTCTGCAAAGTAATATCTAACGATCGAGCTTTTAACATTGAAAACATCCCACCCGATTTCAGCATTTAAGGGTCTGCATCCCAAAGGAGACAAATCTCCAGGTGCAAGAAGTTGATCTAACGCAACTGCAGCTCTTAAGAGTTTAACAATGAGCAATTTGCATCATTTCAATCAAACATCCCTCCTCCCCTTGGTCCTCCGTGTGAGAATCTGGAGGCCATTCATAAATACAGATTCCCCTTTCCCAAATTTCATCTGCTGGTTTTTAAACCAGAGTGAAAATGTTGCATTTGTGTGTCTTCCCATGAGCTCACCGAGATTCAAAGCATTTCACAAGCACATCCTAGTTTTTACCTATTACTTTACATTTTTAAAGTGGGACAATGCAACGCTGGAAAAGGTGAGGTTTTAGGGTAGAGTTCTGTTGAAAAAAAGATTTTAATATGGTAAAATCAATCTAAAATCTGTACTAGGCAGGCAAGTGGCAGGGGATAACATGAGCAAAGGGAATAAAAAGAGCTCTGAAGAGCCCATACCAGTTGCTAATACTTAATCTCTTTAAATAATGAATTAGCTGCTCATATCTACTGTCGCTGCTAAGAGAAAGCACTTTCTTTGTGAAGTGAAGTAAAGCTTGAATACCCATGAATTATTCAATATAAAGTGTGCCAGTTAAAATGCCTTGATATTGGAAGTCAAGTGTAAGATTATCTTTTGTCTGTCAGAAAGCATCTCTCCCATGTTACTGAGACTTGAGGGGGTGGAAAAAGGGGCCAACCAGTGCACAAACACAACAGGAAAAATAAAGGAGGTATTGTAGTAACACACAGAACCATTTCCACTTATGGATGAGCTTCAGTCGGTTGCAGGAATTATTCTGCTGGGCTTTATTCTGTTTATTGCTCCTGTTCTCCTTCGCCTCCACGATCGCTCCATCGTCTGTGACTGCCAGGGAATCACTCGTGGAGCAGCAATGCTGCTCCCAGGTTTCTTCCAGCAAAGACAGTATCAGCTATTGATCTGTCAGCCTTTGCCGACATGGAGAAATGTATTTCCTTACTCAGGTTTCTAACAGCTTCCAGAGCTGAATAATGACCTTTCCGCTGTATCAGAATGTGTAATCTAGAAGAATGCGCCTTGCAGGAGAGTCTGGCACTGAAAATGACGGTTTCTCAGGAAGGTTTAGGTCATCTAGCCCTGGGGCATGACATGGGCTTTCCAAAGGGCCAGGTAATCAGCTGCTATTTTCCATCCTTCTGCGGTTTTTTTGTTCCTTCTTTATACAGTCCACATTTTTGGCGGCACCTGCAGATATCTCAAACACTCCTTTTATTTTATTTTATTTTCTATCTATGTTTTGAATGGATTCCAATTTTTTTTTTTTTTTTTTTTTTAATTATTTCAGTTGTGTTCAAAATAACATGAAGGCCAGAAGCTGCAGAGAAAGCGGGCTGGTGTTTTGGAGGATAATTTCTTTTATTTTAATCCCTCTTTCCCATCCTTGCCCTTCAAATTCTCGCAACATTCAGATTCTCTCTACCTCACTAGTGTCTCTCTGGTGCCTTTTGGTTTTACAGGTACATGTTTAGTGTGTGGTGACTTTTCAGGTACAGTACTGCAACATTAGCAACTAACCCACAGATTACTAAATACTAGTCAACAATCCGGGCAATCAAAATGGGGTGTATACAGATTACCACTTGAAAATGCCTAATTTAAGCATCCTGACTTTTCATCAGCTGTGCTGGCAGACAGGATTTAGTAGCTCTGAACAGAGGTTAATCTGGGTGGGTCGTTGTCATACTGAACTGGGATGTGTCATAGATGTGACACCCTCACTGAACGTCTATACATGGCCTGAGTGTAGGCCAGTACATCGAGACGACTTCATTATTTCTGGAATACTTTAATTGCCTTTGTTGTCCAAGGTCTATTTTTTATTGATAATGACAGAAGAGTTTTTCGAAGCCTAAGACCTCTCAGAAATCAGCCTTGGACTTTGAGATGAGCCTGGAGAAGAGGTAAGGTATCTTGTGTCTCTGGGTCACTCATAACACCCTGTTGAGGACTGTGCTAGTATGCCCAAGGATGATGTCTGCGGGATATCATTTCCCTAATCATCACAGGAAAAGAAAAAAAAAGGTGAAACAAAACACTGAAAAGCATCCCAAACAGTAACAAATGTCATTAAAGGTATTAGACTTTGAACTGACTTACTCAAACTGAAGAGAGATAGAAGAGTTTCTGCATTCGGCATTACCTGAACTTATCAGGTACAATTTCTAACTGTTCTTTCTCGGTATTTAAATAAGACTGTTAGCACTATCAATCAATCTAAGTTTGGATAAATTCCTCAATACATAAAGGTGATTTACCTCTTTTTCTTAGCAGAACCAGCCACCACAGACCTCTTCCATCCTTTTTCATGTTTATGCTGAAATCCAAAGAGCCAGACCCAGCCCAGGCCAGAGAAAAAGCTTGTGATTTTCTGTTTCACCCATGCTGCCCATGCATTAATACGGAAAGGTAGAGTTTCAAACATTTACTATTTCTATGGTGTTGGCCACCTTTCTACGTATTGGGTGCTATTCAGTCTCCCTTTTATTAGTCAAATTAAGCAAAGGTAGACTAGCTTTCTTTTCTACAGCCTCAAATGTACCCCAGTGAGAATGAAATCTGAATTAGCTCACAAGATGAAAAGGAAAAAAAAAAAAAGAAACAAAATTACGTTCCAGAACTTTTTGTCTGGACAAAGACAGTTGCACAATTACATGGTTTAAAGGTATTTTAAGTCAGAATTTTTTGGTAATGTAGCAGAGATATGTAATTAATATAAAGAAATATAACCTTACTAAGAAGAAACAGAATTGGAAAAATTGCATTAATTCCCTTGTTTTGAAGGGAGATAATTGCGTGATGTCTTTTAAAATATGGCTTGCAATGTCCTTATTCAACAGATTAAGAATATGCAACATGTTGCATGACAAATCAAGGCACAGTCTTTAGAGTCATTTAAGATTGATGTTTAGCAACAAATGAAAACCATTTACCATTCTCCCCAGAGAAATTTTGGAATGAAAGATTAATTATCCATATTATTGTGAAAGCTAGATCCAGAAAAACTCTCTTGGTTTACATCTTTTGTTCCAGAAATTAATTTAAATGTCTTGAAAAGATTGCTCAGAATTTATATGGTGCCTTTCCTCATTAAAATCCATGGATATAAATTTCACAGTATTTAGAAGTACACAGATTTTAGCAGGGAAAAATTAGAGGCCTGTGGCCTTTTAAATGTCAGGGACCAGATTATAGTCTCAGTTGTATGTATCTAATTCTCGCTGAAATGAATAGAAGTCCCACATATACACTGTCTTCATAATCAGAACCAATTGTTTTTCTGTTTGCACGATTCAGTCTGGATGAAGGAGGAAACATAGGAAACCAGGCATCACAGGGCAATATTCTTCAGTTTTCGAAGTGTGCAACACACTAGGTCTGATTTCACTCACTTGTGGTTTTAACGGGCTTGCTATTAGTTCTTCCTTATTTTGAACAACGAGAAGAACTTCCATAGTTTCGTATAATCCACCACTTTACGTGTTTCATTGAACTGTTATTATTTTTTATTTTTCTTGCTGAATAACAGATTTTCCTTAGCTAACTTAAGCGAATGTGCTTTTGTGCCTTTAAAACTACAAAAAGGAGAGAATAGGCCCATACACACTTGAGTCCATCACCGTGATGTTTGGGACAGGCTATGGTTTGTCTGAAATATCCCCCCAGCGTGCCTCCAGCCTGCATTACACATTTTGCTTCTAAGAAACCCACAATCTATTTGCAGTATGGGGTTTCTTGTTTTGGTTTTGGGGTTGTTAGGGTTTGGGTTTTTTTAATTTTTTTTTTTACAAACCAACAACTGTTCCTGACTATTTACACATTGTGCAATATGTATGTCTGTTAGAACGACCTAGTTCTTGCAGAATAATGCCAGATGTCCTGTGCCCAAAAATACCTACACTAATGCTACAACCACCACTATCAGTGTTTGTTTATATAGTAATCAGCTGTCTTGCTGCCTTTTTATATCAGTGCTTGTATTGTTTTGGAATGAGGTCTAGAAAAAATAGAGGAAAGCACACAATTTAATTGGGCCACATGCATCTTTGTAGCAAAAATGCTGAAAAAAACAGTTTTCAAACTAGTAAAACACTTTGATCTCTGCTGTACCTGCTAAAGAAGCCAGATATACTTTTAAGGTGCTGTGTGAACACTTAAGGACCTTACTTCACAATGGAGATTTGAAACTCTTTTTTTTTTTTCTTAGGAAGGGCTAAAGATTAGATTTCTGTTTTTTTCCCCCATACTTTTTCTTGTCAGGCAAAACTTAGATAATTGTACATCCACCTATAGGCAGTCAGGAGCTGTTCAGATCCACATTTTAGGCAGATTTTTTCTCTGACGGCTGATGTGGCTGATTGACCCATCTCTATTGACTCCTGAGCTGTAAACTTAGCACTTGGAAGAAGTCTTCCAAGAAAAAAGTTTATTGGAATGGGGCCAAAACCAGATTTAATTTCATATTAAATATTTTGGTTGGAGAAATACATGGGACAAAAATGTTTGGTTGCCTCTCTGCAAAAAAAGCACTTGGACTTCTTAACCTAGATCCTCTCTTCAAAATACCTTCTAGACATAAAAATCTCAAGAATTAGATAATGGCCTTGAGTGTTTCTTGTGCTGGCATGGAAACTCAAGTCCTGTTGGTTACTAAAATGTTCCACTAATCTTTAAAAAAAAACATGACACTCACAGCTAAAGGAGTATCTGCCATATCTGTTAGCCTCCATCTGTAGTCCATACCCTAATAAAAGAGCATAAATGTAAAGCTTGTTCACCTTCAGGAAAATTCTTGTTTTTCTAACATGCAAGATAGCTACTGTCATCTCTTCCAACAGTCTATAAATAAATGTAAAAGGCTCCAGTGTAAGTCCAGTTTGCTGTAAGTACAGCAGGTTGGACTTCTTACCCCGTTCAGCAAAGATGGGCACACATGGAAAAGAGAGGGGTGGAAAAATGTGACCTGCGTTGAGAAAGCTAACCTTCAGAATCAGACAGAGCAGAAAAATGTGGCACAAAAAGGACTGACTCTTTTCTTACCTGCACCAGAGTAACCGCGTTGCTGTCAGTGGGGCTTTATTCATTTTTTTGGAGGGATCATATTATAAACTGACTCAAACAATTTATAATTTTCCTCCTTCCTCCCTCCCTCCCTCCCTCCCTTCCTCCCTTCCTCCCTCCCTCCCTCCCTTCCTTCCTTCCTTCCTTCCTCCCTTCCTTCCTCCCTTCCTTCCTTCCTTCCTTCCTATCTTTCTCTCTCTTCCCCCCTCTCCCTCTCTCCCTTCCTTTTTTTCTGTCTTTCAAAAAGCAATATGTTAATCCAGTAAATCAAGGAGGAGACAGTAAACTTGCCCACTTCATATAGTAAATAACTACTTTGACCAACCAGCTGCTGGCAGGTATAAAATCTGAGACAGCTGGTTATCCAACTCCTTAGGGCTAACTGCTCTAAAAAGCACTTCTTTTTTTTTTCCTTCTTCCATTTTTTTTTTTTTTTTCCTCTTCACAGCACATATCCAGATACAGAATCTCTGAGCTAATTATCAGGGCTGGGATTCTCAACTTAATCATCACTACCAATTCCCTGGAGTACAGTGGCATCTAAGAGCTAACCCCTGCCATGCTGAATCACAGCCACACAGATGAAGAGCCAAAACCCACTGAGATTTTCAACAGAGGAGTCCTGTACACACATATAATATAATCCTGTACTTTACAATTGAAGTGTAAACTAGGAGACACTAGCTGATGAAATGCAATTAAAAGTTAAAGGATGAATGTTATAGATTATTAGTTTAACAAGGCTTCAGGGAAGAGAGAGTCCATCTGTCTGCTTTGTCTAAAAGCAATTCTACAGTGGGCTATCTGTAAGAATTAACTCATGCTATGTTCTCCATGAATGAAAAAAGGTGGAAAGATAAATAATCAGTTGTCTAAGTAGCTGTAACTTTGCACAAAGCATTCAGTTTCTGGTTAAATTAAGAGCAGAGAAAGGTAGATTGCAGAATTATTTCTCTCCACCATCCTCATTAAATTTCATTTCAACAGGGAATGGTGTCACTGCTGCTTTAGTTATCTATTATGAATTCAACCCGATATTCAGCTTGAGCACTCTCTGTATGTTACTGCCTGTACTTGCAGGTATACAGAACGGCATGCAATTTATATGAAGCTAATAAATGGCAGGCTTAATTGTTTTGTAATTATTCCATGAAATCATTTATTTTGCATGAATAAACACAGATGCTTATATTCTCTGCTGGTGTAAATCGGAGTCGTTCCTCTGACGCCAGTGGAGGTGCGCTAACTTACACCAGCTGGAAATTTGGCCCGATTATTTAAGGACCTGAGCTATTTGGCGAACGCTCAATAGACACGGCTGAACTGTGAAGCTTCCTCTTAGGGCGTTTCGGCGGTAAATTACATTTTGTACAGAAACTTCAGCTCTCTGGATGTAAAACCTTCCTGGGCAAACTGTGGTAAATTAGTTGGTCTGTCGGATGCATGCTATTTGCTACACCGCTTGCAGATGCTCAGTCCTGCGTGAGATTTCCTTGATGCGACTGCCTATAACACAGACGTATTTATCACACTTAGAGCTGTCTAACCTTTAACGAGCGCTGCTCAGATGGAAGACACTTCTTTGCAAGAAACCTAAACTATGCTATTATTTTTTGTTAAGGCTTGGGCACCATCAGCAGCATTGGCAGCCGCTTACAACGTTATTGTTCGTAGTGCACTGTTTGGTTTGTTGTTTAAGGCTGCAGCTTCTGAATTTTGAAAATATGTTGGAATTTATGCTTAACTTTTTTAAGCATAAATGTCTTTCTACTGCTCGCCGTGGAATAAAAAAAAAAAAACAAATAAATTAAGAAAATGTCCTGAATGGACATGGGAAGTTCAAAACCACTCATTTAAGAAACTTAGCCCACCAGACATTTTTCATCTCACTATAGTTACAACAATTTCATAATTTTGGAGCACCTTACATATTGCTTGATTTGTGACTTTGGCAGCACTGTAGTAAAATACTCTGTTTTTCACAAAATTATAGTGGAAGATACAAACCTTCTGCCAGAAACCGTGGTGTAATTTAGTGAGATTTCAGACTGAGTGGAACAGCCGTACATACATTGGCAGGATCTTGTGCATCTAAACAGAAGATCGTGAAATAAATGTTGAAAGTTTAAAGGACATGGAAGGGACAAAGGATCTCTGAGTTTTATTCTCAATAGTGGCACAATCACCCTTATTCTCCTTTTGTTTGCCTTTCTCTGGCCAAAAATTAAGAAAAGCAACATTTCTTCATCACTGTTAATTTGTTCAGTTTTGGAGAATCCTCCAGAATGGGGTCAGTTGTACTAAGTGTCACAATAACTGCAAGCAGTATATAACCTCAAAACCAACCGTTTCTCTGCATGTCTCTAGGACATAAACCTCTAATTCTCATTGTTGTGTAACAAACTTGTCCTTAACTGTTGCTAGATGAAATTCTATAGCCAGGCAGAGTTCGGCAGCAGTTGGATTGAACTTGGAACACTTGGTTAAATACCTTTTCAACTGCTTCCAAAAAAAAAAAAAAATCAGGTTTATTCCATGATTTCAGTAATCGGGGCAGTGTGATGTGCTAAATAGTCAGTGGGAAAACCTTGGATAGGTTATACTAATTTTTCTGGTATAGCATAGCTGATGAGCAACCAGAGACCACCTTTAAAGGACTATCTCCATTAGATTATTCTGGTCCAACCTCAGGCAAAGTATATTAATGGGATTGAACTTTTTTAACCATATAGACCATATTTTGAAATATTTATGTATATTTATATGAAGTCAAACATCTCAGGAGATTCTCAAGAGCTCTTTTCAAGTGCTTCTGAAATTCTGCCTGTGAAATCATCCCTACCTTGACTGATTAAATAACTTAACAAAAATCAGATCCCTGATCTCTACTAGTGGACAGTGCCAAAGGTGGACACCCCGATATCTGTTTGGTTCCTCATTCTTATGTCCCTGTGCCCAAAGGCGAACTGGGGAGGTTTCCTGGTGATGTTGGTGCTGATGCCTGCACAATTGCATGCACGTACATTACAGTGCATGGGCTGTCCTTACCCTCATTACTTCATGAAAATGTTACTGAATTCAGAGAACGGGTTGGCGATGAAGAAGTCTCCTTGGGGGATTCACATGAGCTTGGAAACAGGCTCATCCATTTAAACATACCTTCCAACTACGTTATGATCTTTAGCTTATATCTTTTAATGGATTTTCTAACCCAAATATGACAAACACTCAGAATTTGTCATCAGTCATCCATGATATGAAAGCTCAATTTCTTCACAGCCTTAGTAAAGTGAATTCTAGCACAATACCTTTTACCTACCTGTTTCCAAAAACCAATTACAGTTTGCAGTAACCTCCCATTTGAAGAACAACCTGCTTTGTTTCCATCTGGAGAAAGCCAATTGCAGCTCCAAGTTGCCAGTTGCTCCAAGGGCAAAGATCGACATGTGCCCACCTTCAGGTCCATCTGCCCCAAAACGCTGCTGCACCGCAGTGCACAGGGGTCTTTTCACCCCGTCAAGTCAAGATGTCCTGCAGCATTAGCAGGGCACAAAGTTTCACAGCTGGATTTGGGGGCGACTTTTCTCTAGCTGTTTTGGATGTTCACAACGCAGCCTTTTAAGCATGGACAAACTGCTCCTGCTTTTCTTTTGTTTTCGCAGGGGAGTGTGGTAGCAGCCATCTCCTTTGCTGCAAAGCCTGCTATATGTGTTTTATACCCCTTTGCTGAAAATTTACTCTGGAGTTTCTCACAAAACCTTGTAGGAACAAGCAGGTTTGTAGGTCCAAATCCATCGCGGACGGCTACTATTTCATTATTATCAGGTCTCATTGTAAAGGCATTTAAACTTGGTAACAAAATGCACCCCTAGCTCTGATAAATTGTATTCCCACTTCATTTGCCTTAAGCAAGCTAGCAACGGGTATCATGTAAATCCTCTAACAAGCATAGGCACTATGTTTGAGATAGCTGACTTTGAACTTTGGTGAGAAGCTGTGGCCTCTTCCAACCCATTCAAGTCATTGCCATCTCTCAAAACTGCAAAGGAGAGTGTGCCAGCGGGTTTAGATGACAAAGGAGTGTGGCTTTGGGGCACAGTGGTGGCAGACATGTCCTGGAGGACCTTGCACTGTCAGGAAAAGTGGGAAAGGTTGAGAGCAAGAAACAGCAAATCCTGAGAGCTGGGACCCTGTGTGCAGATAAGAGATGTGCAGGACCTCATGGGACTTCAGCTGGTTCAGAGAACCACTTAAACTTTTGGCTATTCACCTGGAACTTGCCTCTGCTAATTTCACTGACACTATTTTTCTGCTCCCTCGTCTAGATGTAAAATGTCATGTTGTTCTTGTAGACATAATTATCTAATTGTTATTTGAATCCTCCTAAACCCTTTTGCCGTTCGTTTAGCAAGTTACCAGCGAGGCTAATGACATCAAGAAAATTGCTCTGAAAGGAGTTGCCTGTATACTGTGATGTATCATAAATATAGATGAATGCAAAGTAAGATGCCAGGCATAAAATGCAAATGAGCGGGGAATGAGATTAAGTTGTTCACCAGAGATTCAGATCTTGATGGAGAAGCCTCTGTAGGGCTACCAAGCAAAAAACAGGCTTATGTTTCAACTCCCCAGCTGCAGCTGAGTAGGGACCGCAACCTGCCATAGAGCACTAATTGAACAGGATGCTGCTGGAAGGAAATATGTGTCAGTGCCAGTCTCCCAGTGAAAAGCTATAAGGCAGATTCGTGGAGGAGCAACACATAAAGAACAGCTTGGGCCAAAAAACGTAGCCCTGAATGAAAAAAAGTCAGGAGGGTAAGCAGCCGTGGGAGAGCTCTCCTGTGGCTGAGAGAAGTAAAAGAATGTTAAAATGCCCCAAAGATTTAAATGGCCTCTGCGAGAGAAGTGGCAGAAAGACCACTGAAGGGGATAAACGGCTGTCATGGGAGGCAGTAACTCGGTACAATACAAATTTATTTTACTTTGCATCTTTCGTATAAAGCAGCTCCCACACCGTTTCCCCAGCCCACGCGTCCCAAGACAGCCTACGGTGCAGGGCAAATTGCAGGAGGCGATGGAGGGGGAGCAGGCACTGCAGCCCTGCCAGCCCACCTCCGCAGCTGTGCAGGTCTGGAGTAGCACGGACACGTCTCACAGCTGTTCTGGAAGTACCTCACATCCATCCACCTGAAACAAAACTTCATGGTTTGTGATATTTTGAATTATTGTTATTATCTAGTTTCGTTCCAAATTAGAACCACTGAGGTTAGCCATCCTGAAACACCCCAAAGAACCCTGAATCTCAAAGGCTTTTCTACTTGCTACCCTGAACTCCAAAGGCTTTTCTTTCAGCACAAGAAGGACATGGACCTGTTGGAGCGGGCCTAGAGGAGGGCCACGAAGATGATCCGAGGTCTGGAGCCCCTCTGCTGTGAGGACAGGCTGAGAGAGTTGGGGGTGTTCAGCCTGGAGAAGAGAAGGCTCCAGGGAGACATTATAGTCCCTGAAGGGGGCCTACAGGAGAGATGGGGAGGGGCTGTTGGCAAGGGCATGTAGCGACAGGACGAGGGGCAATGGTTTAAACTAGAGCAGGGCAGGTTTATATTAGACATTAGGAAGAAGTTCTTTCCACTGAGGGTGGTGAGACACTGGCCCAGGTTGCCCAGAGAGGTGGTGGAGGCCCCATCCCTGGAGACATTCAAGGCCAGGTTGGATGAGGCTCTGAGCAACCTAATCTAGTTGAAGATGTCCCTTCTCACTGCAGGGGGGGTGGACTAGATGGCCTTTAGAGGTCCCTTCCAACCCAACACATTCTATGATTCCATGATTCTATGATTCTATGATTCTATTTGCCTAGCAAATCTTACAGATGTGACTAGAGAAACAACCACAGCAGCTTCTTGATGAGAGTTGTAGTTGAGGTGGTGGAAGACTCCTTGCATCATTGGAGCCTGCAATCTGTGGTCACCTTGAGCTAGCGATGCCATTCCGCAAATAAAGATATGAAATCTGTTCCATACCTCTCCATGTCTGTGTCTCTATTTGGGCATACGGGACACTGAATTGTGTTAAAACCCACAGTGCACGAGTCACAGAGCTACATACAGGTTTTGAAAAACATGCACTCCAACCACATCTCAGAAGCAGGTGTGGACAGCTTAGATATGAGCTTCCTGTTGCAGGACTGAAAAGTGTTTGATCAGCTTTTGATGAGAAACTATTAATATTCACATCTCACATTTTTTTTGGATACGTTGTGAATGAGCTCCTAGGGTGATTAGCACCTAGGAGCGGGATCAAGAAGCACATCTAGATCATAATTTCATGCCTTCATTTGACTGGTGAGTTAGGCATGACGCTTGTGGTCGGACGTGCTGTCCAGTTACGTAAAATTTACAAGCTGGGCTTTTTTAGCTTCACCCCAGAATCTCTCATTATTTGCCGGGAAGGTGATATTTTTTGTGGTGTTTTCCTCCCCTCCTTCCTCAAAACGTCACCATAAGTACCCTGTATGTCGTCCACAGAGTGCTGAGCTTTGCAGAGAGGTGTCTGAAGGGCCAGGCACAAGCCCAATGGCAGCCGGATGAAACTCTCTCTCAGCACAGTCCCAAATGCGCTCGATTTTTCCGCCGGTTCCTGCCAGGCCCTGGCTTGTACCAAAGTGAAAGTAGGAGCGCAGCATAAACTAGGGAGATGTGGGGAAAGAGAAAAGGCGCTCGAGATGATATAGCAGAGAAAGAAAACCTGGGAGCCACAGTGAGAGCTGCAGGAGGTGAAGGAGCACAGAGCCCGGAAAAGACACGGACAGGGTGTTTCCCCCAAAAGGGAAAAGGGGGCAACATGGGTAAGAGGGAGCTTTGTAACTCTTGCACTGCAAAAACAAGTAATTCAGAACTTGAAAGGGAGAGTCAGTATTATTGTTCAGATGAACAGCACCGTGGTGTCCACTAAGAGAGTTTGAGACTCCTCAAACGGACTTACTGTGCGTTTCAGATAGTTCACTATTACTAAACATCCCTTCATCAATAAACCCTGTCCTAGGGAGGTGCCAGGAGCAGGCCTGCAAACCGCGCACACTAAGGGAAAGAAACTTTGCGTTTTCGATGTTGTTTTCTGTTCCCTAAAACTTCTTCTGTCAGAAGTCAGATAAGTTCCTGGAACTGCCTTTATTTTAAGGGTGCTGGGGAGAGGCCCAGGGAAATCATTCCCCATCCAGTAATATGGAACAGTATTTTGCTGCTGAATCCTTTTCCTTTTAGGGGACAGTCCTGTTAGCAACCCTATCTGTATCTTGCAGAAGAAGAAAATCAACCAAAAACCTAGCTGACAGGGGACGGATACAAAGGAAAACTTAGAGGGAAATATGGAAATATAAATTTCAAAGTCGCTCCCTTTTCTGAGCTAGCAGCTATTTGAACATGACTGTTGTGCAAGAATCCACTGATGTGATTTAAAAATAAAAAGACTCTAGGAAAATACCAGTGGTTTTCATTATTTCTCCGTTGGGAATTTCTGGCTTTGTTAGTAGATTCAGACTTGTTTGTTAGCAGCCAAATGCCGAATACTAAACAAAGCATTTCCTGCAAAATTAAATGAAGCTTTTGAATTATGCAGCTTCAATGCTCACTCCTCTGCAGAGAAGAGAGGGTTAACAGCATGAAATATTACCTCTCTGTGAGAGAGGAGGGATTTAATTTCAGAAGGCAAGATCTTACAGCATATCCTGACTCAGACATGCTTTTACTGATTCAGCCATAGCATTCACTTGGAAAGCTTTACATCATGGCCTTGGCAGACTCCCAGGCTTTCCCAATGCAGGCTGCTATTTTTCCTTTAGCTTACCAAAAATAGCCATGCATAGATTTAGTGTGCTTGGTTTGCTGGTGTTTACAGGCGTGTGAGTGTTGTCAAGATTGCTCCGGGCAGGCAGAGACTGTCGCAGGTCGGGGAAGAACAGGGGAAACACCAGTCCGCTTCGCAGGCAGAGCCACCCACCCCACCGCCTGGGACTTCGGAGACCTCCAAGCGTCCGACCTGGGCACTTGTCTTACTTGTTGAGCTGGTCCCATCATCTGCATTTCTGTTCCCAGCCCAGGGCCAGCCTTGCTGCCCACTCCTGGTGGTTTCCAAGGGGTTAATCTCTCCCTTCCCCATCTCCTTCATGGTACACTGACCATCAGGGCAAGAAAGGTAGAGGTGACTTTCTGCGGAGTGAGGCGTGCCCAAGCTCTGGCTGTAAAATGTTGAGCAAAAAAAAATAAACCACTTGCTACATGAAGGGATGAGCATCACGATGTCTCCGTACAGATTTGCTGACCTCTTTCTAGGCCTTTTTCCTGCAGCCAGGAGGACCAGAGCCTCAGCTGCTATCTCAGCTGTCATGCTTTACAGCTCCTGGGCGGACGGAGCTGCCTTCTGCTTCATGCACTGTGATGTGAAGTGACTGACACACCCCGGCGAAGAGGATCCTTGGGTCTCTATCGCAGAAAATTGTGAAGGAAGACCAGCAAGACGCCTAAACCAGGACAGCCTTAGCGCTCAGCTGCCAACGCGGGCATCCCCAGCGCACTCCGTGGCCAGGGGGCACAGTGAACACCAGCACTGGCTTGTCGGCCACCACAGGACCTCCTAAAGCAAGATATCTAAAAGGCAGTGCTCCTGCCAGCATCCAGGCTTGCGATGTAGACTGCAATTTCAGAAGGAACACACAGTTGTTCCTTGACTGTAGAAGGCAGCTGGCAATGGCAGTGAGCACTCAACAAGGTTTTTCTGAGACAGCTTACCTAAAACAAATCACAGCAAGAGTTACAGCAACAGGTTAGCACGTATTTTTGCTTGAGCTCATTACCAGACAGCTTTGTTAGCTTCCTAGCATGACTGCAGCTGGCTGACGTGCTCTGCGTCCAAGCTCAGGTTTGCTGCAGTGATCCCCTCCAGTAGAAGGATGAAAGGACCTGGAAATCTGGTAGCTTTTGGTACAAATTATTTCCAGCAAATTATCTGATAGCCTTCTCAAGGTCTGGAGAACTGGTGAATGGAAAAACTGCAAAATGTCACAAGGTGTCACAGCTCTCTCTGCTGTACTTCTTGTCTTGTTGGTCATTACCACCCAACACCTGTGGCACAAATCCAGAGAGAATAAAAAACCGAGGCACCAGGGCCGTATGGTGTGTCACCATGGTGTAGCTGCTCCTCACCTTCCTCACCCCCACCAGGGAAGCACAGTGTCAAGCATTAGTCTAAAATAGGTTTCACCTTGAGTCTCACTTGGAGCATGAGTCCTGCGTTGACGGCATTAGTGCAAACGCCTCCGTCAGACCTCACCTGGGGAAGGCAGAGACACTGAGCAGATCTGAGCGTCTGGGAAATGGTTTGCTTTTGGTCATATGTAAAGGCTAGCAGGGGCGCTTGAGTGTCCCATTTAGTCACTGGAGTTTCCTTTGATTTCTTGTCCCACACAAACAATGAGGAGGAAGCTCACTGTCTGGATCACTTCATCCCAGGGTCTTTCCCTAACATTTTTTGCATTGATTTACAGAAGAACTCACTTTCCAAGTAGACAGAAACATACATATCCTCTTGTGATAGCACTTGTCCCCATATCCTTTCAATAGCATACTCTTCTAACAGCACGCTCTCTTATTTCATCATCCAACAGCTTCCTTTGTTATTTCTTTTTATTTTTACAGGTGTTGCTCATAAGAGCTGAAAAGGACAGGGTATCTGTGAAACCTGGTAAAAGACAGTTTCTTTTACCTAATTCAACGTATGGAATGGAAGGCTGCGTACATGCATTCATCTGTACGTAGATACATGGACACGTGTGTGTGTGTGTCTGCGTATTTGGCCTCCAAAATCTTTTTAAAATATGCCCTTAACTGCTGACAGTGCAAACCAAGCAGCCCCATGCAACTCTGGCGAGTTAGAAAGTGTAGGTTGGGCAGCCAGCACCAACCTTAATAACCAAAAATAACTGCTTGGGTCTGAACCAAGTATTTTCTCATCAGTATGCAGCACCAGGCTGTAGGAGGAGGAAAATGAGGAGTGGGAGGATATAAAACAAACAGCGAAAAGAAAAAATGTCAACTGCGCCCTGGCCTTCCTTTCTGCTTCTCACAGCCCACCCCAAGCAGCGCCGTTGCGGTACGTGAGGGGCTGCGCACAGCGCCGGGGTAGCACGCATACAGCCCAGCACATCTGGTGAGCAGTCGCCTACTTTTTTGTGCTGCGAGTCAGCCCAACGGCATCCACATCTCTAACCGAGCCCTCTGCCATTGTTGCGGAGCAGTTTATGACTTAACTTTTCCTTTGCAAGATGTTTGCTCCTCCGGCCGGCAACACTGCTGTCGGTCTTTCGTCTCTGCCTCCCCACTCGCCACAGCCTTCACCTGCATATGGGTACGGACAGTCAGGCTCGGGGAGACCGCATGGGACAATTCGATACCAGTACTTTAGCCAAAATGCTAAACACCTCGCCCTCCCAAGGCCATTCCCTTCAAGGCAGACCACATTTATTTAGGTGTGTAACTCCAGCACGCAGGCCTGACTTTGGCATCAAAGTGGAAACCGGTGGCCGCAGTACTCCCAGGTACAACACAAGATGCATGCAAACTTTGTTTCCTGGGGAAGCTGTGATTGCATAAAGAAGCATAAGAAAATGGAAGAATTCTTTTTTTTCATAGAATCATAGAATGGTTTGGGTTGGAAGGGACCTTAAAGATCACCCAGTGCCACGCCCTTGCCCTGGGCAGGGACACCTCCCACCAGACCAGGTTGCTCCAAGCCCCGTCTAACCTGGCCTTGAACCCCTCCAGGGACGGGGCAGCCACAGCTTCTGTGGGCAACCTGGGCCAGGGGCTCACCACCCCCACAGCCAAGAATTTCTTCCTGATATCCGACCTAAATACACCCTGTTTCAGCTTGAAACTGTTACCCCGTGTCCTATCATTACAATCCCTGATGAGGAGTCCCTCCCCATCCTTCCTGGAGCCCCTTTAGGGACTGGAAGGGTCTCTAAGATCTCCCCAGACCCTTCTCTTCTCCAGGCAGAACAGCCCCAACTCTCTCAGCCTGTCCTCGTAGCAGAGGGGCTCCAGCCCTCGGATCATCTTCGTGGCCCTCCACTGGACCAGTTCCAACAGGTCTGTGTCCTTCTTGTGCTGAGGACTCCAGAGCTGGACGCAGTATTCCAAGATTTCAGATTGGCATCCCTCAGCCAGGAGCAGCACATCTGTCCTTTCCCTCTTTTCTGTTGCCGTGCTATCAGGAAAGTGATTAGGGACAAATTCCTCCTCTCTGAGCTTTGTTTGATGTACTAGAGAAAGTGGTGGGGAAAAAAGCCATCGTACAGGCTTCTGCTGACTACTGTTCTCCTTTTAATTATTTCTGCTTTCCCATCCTGTTAAGAAAACAGGCTTTCAACGAGGCTGGAAGTCAACATTAGTAGCATGAGGAAGGTTCAGGTAAAGGGAAGAAAATAGCTAGAGGAGTAGACATGTATCTGTGAGCTGGTGCATGCCTGGGACAAGAAGAAAGATTGGAGAAGAAACTTTGCCTGGTCACTGGGGTTACATCAGACAGAGAAAAGAGCTACAGCCGTAGAAATACAGCTGTGCACATGGAAGATGTGATAGACTGGCAAAGTCAAATCGCTTCAGCAGCAAAATTAACTGTGATTACTTGATGCAAGACATCACTCAAACCAATCAAATTGTTATTTTGGGAAATCATAAATTTGTATCCAGAGTCAGTTTGTCACTCATTAAAATCTTATAAGAATGATTAGGAAATGATCTTAATAAGTAAATGTTCTCCTCTTTTTCATTTAATAGCTTAAAATATAAGATGATCTCACCTGGCTCTTACATGACCCCTGACCACCTCACAGCTAATCATTTTTATTCTCATCTTTAATGTCAGGATTGGGCCCACTGAAGTCTCCTTGCCGCCGTCTTTATCTGGATGAGGGGTATTGCCCCGTTATGGTACATCCATAGCTCATTTATAACAGCTCATCACTCGCTTCCCAGGGCTAGAAGCAGAGCAATGCCACGGTGGCCATGAAGTACATGAAAAAAAAAATGAAGAGGAATCCTTATGAATCCTTGTGAAACAAATGAAAGGGGTGTGATCCAGAGCAGCCTTGTGATTCCTCCATATTACAAGGTGAATTATTTTGGTGGTTACATGTAAGAGATGGAAAATGGTTACTTAGGACATTGCTACCTGCCTTTTTGGCTCATTTAAAAAGCTGTTCTTGCTAGGAAATCCCCCACAGGAGGGACTTCACAGATCAGTTCGGTGGTTTTTCATGTGTGCTGCATATCTGTAGACTCACACTGGGGATCTTACTTTATTTTAAGGAGCTTCTGTGAAATGCACCATTGTTAAGATATGTAGAAGTAGGCACATTCATTATTAAAGTATTGCTTAAATTACTTTTTGAAAGGGAGGGTTAGGCGCATATAATTTCTTCTGACTACACAAGGGTGTATTTTGCCTACAAGCATATGTCATATTTCTGAGTGAAATATTCCTCTCTTTCCAAGAATTACCCTTGTGAAATGACGGACTGGATCTGTATATGAGAGAAACACATATCATTCTGCATCCTTAAAGCGAACAGGTAAACCATATTGGAGAAACCATAAAACAAATTCCCCAGAACACAAATGTAAAAAAAAAAATTAAAATAAAAAAAAAAAACAACAAAAAACCACCAGAACCAGCAGTTTTTAAAAAAGAACAATTTCAAGTGCAAGTTACTGTAATATGAATGCAGCAGTGAATTCACTTTACCTTTAAATTTTGCTTTTCCTTACATAGAGCTACAGGCAATTGAAAAGCTGTTGAAATCTGTACTTCTTAAGCCTCCTTTTCAATAGAATAACTACAGGAAACCCAAGGGATTCAAGTGCCCAACAGGTTAAGAGCAGTTTTATTTAATACATTGTCCTGCTTTGCTGAAAGAGAATGGTGATCTCTTTAAGAAACCTTTTTGATTTGCTTTCAGCTCATCTCTCTTCACAGTGCAATTCTCTATTTCTTTCTCTCCATATCTAGGAAAAAAAAAAAAAAGTAAATGCCAGTGTGACACATTTTCAGAAAGTGACAACATGGTTTAGAAACTGTCAGTACCTAATGAAGCATTTCAGCTCTATTTTATAAGCTGTGATTATCATGATCATTTTACTGATACATATATGGATTTGACATCTGCAGCCCTTTAGCCTTTTAAATAATCTGGTCAGCAAAAATTGCTAGTATGTAGGTCAATTTAACCATTTCTTTCTAGGTTTTCTGCTGTTTTTTTGGTCTTAATGCTCTGGGTATATTTTGCTTCTTCCCTGTAGGAAACGGAGCAGAGAAGACTTGGAAGATATTCAACAGACTCAATTATAAACTCAGGAACTTCTTATTACTTTCTATATTTGCTCAAGGCAATGCATCATATAAGTAACACTGACAGAAAGGCTCTGACCCCAGAATTAAAGCACAGACCAGAACTATTGCTCCTGTTGCTCTTAGGTTATCAAAATGTTTGGTTAATTGTAACTCTTCTCATGCAGATCTTGAGATGACATGACTAACAACGCGGCTGTAGGAATGGGAAGAGGAGCAAAAGGAAACGAGAACCCAGGGATTAGGTGCTGGACTGTCGCTAAGAAAGAGCCCAGCCAACACAACTGAAACCAGGAGTAGTTAATGCCTTTCTCCAGTTTTCAGACCCATTCACTTCGGTACCATGGGGAAAAAAACTGTCTTTGTGTGGCATTAGCTCCCATATGATCAGATGGATTTCAGCATCAGGAATTTAGTGGTCCCGGCAATGCTTAGGGCAACCAAGCTGCTGCTGACCCGATGAGGGGAGGGGGACAGTGCGGGAGCTGCCAACCCAGGATAGCAGTTGTGCAAGGCACACACACCTTGCTTGTGCATGAAGGTGCAAACCAGTGGAGATGTGGACAACCACAGAATAACTTGGAGGGGACCCAGAGCTCAAGATCAGTCAGGTCGTGTCGGGATTTGTCCACCGAGAGGGGACTCTGATACTTGTGGATGGTCACTGTGGTGGCATGCTTTTGTATTGCTTGGGAGGCAGCTAATTTGGGCCCAGGAGTGACCCCGTGCAAGTAACGGCGACACTGAGTGAAGTGTTTGAATGTGCAATTCCCTTTAAGGACGCAGGTGGTCCCAGTGAAGGTCAAAACACCCCCACGGAGATGTGGACTGAACCGATTTCACATGATGACGGTGCAGACTGACACACAGCACGACCGGACCTCATGTGCAGTTGGTTATCTTGTTCATAACAGAAAGCCTCAAGACACTAGGTGGGCAGTGCCCCCACCCCTTGATTACCACGAAAATTTTGTTGTTAGTCTCAAAGACATGAAAGAAAATTAGGCATAATTTGCATAATGATTTTATTTTCCTTAGAAAACTATAGGTTTTACATTGAAAATGTTCTACTGTACCATTTTTCCAGGCTGAAGATTCACAACCAAACTTACTTTTCAAGCAATTTTGAAAAGCGTTTTTCAGACCAAGGTTAAAACCATATAGTTCTGTGTATGTTTGTGATATGGTTGGCTGGCTTTCAGCTTGGTTCTGCCATTCTAGCATATTAAGTACAATCTTCTTCACGGAAAGAGGTCTGTTCTGTTCTTTTTCACTTTGAAATCAAGGTGGTTGCTCAAGCAGCCAAGACACAAGGAGTGCAGAAGACATTGCCCAACTCCGAACGCGAGCGCAGCAGCACAGCAGGTGCTGCAAATGACGGTCACAAGGTAAGTCCCAGAGCACTTGGGCACCTGTGGTAGATATTCGTGCTGTGCATGAAATGCTTCCCCAAACTTACACAGTGATGATGGTTGGTCTAGCACGATGAGACACCAGATTCAAGTCAAAGTTAGTGATTCACATGTGTGTGCATCTGTGCCTGTGTGTGTGTGTACATAGAGGTACATATGAAAAAATAAATAAATGCCAACTAGATTTTAACATCAATTTATAGGTAACTCGGCTTTCTGCAAATGCTGATTTGTGCCTCTTCCTGGAAACCACCTACAAATAGCCAAGAACTAAAGAACTGTCATAGCAACATTTCAGATTGCAGTTGGGAAGCCTGTGCAACATCGGTGCCTTGTTTCAAAACTGACATCCAAAAATTCAAGTTTAACATCCAGCACCTGTTCGGTGCTTTTCTGAATCAGGGCGATCCACAAGAATAGTCATTTGCCCGTGCTCTTACGGCACAACCGATTTTTAACCAGTGGGATGCATTCTCAATACAAAATGACCCAACTACATTCTCATTCCGAATGGCCTCATGAACTTTCCTGAAATAAAACGTGCTTGCTCTCTTTCACATGAAACTATAGCATAATCTTCACAAAGCAGTACTCACAGATGGGAACTCATTCCCCTTTTCAGTCTTCTTTGTAAACAGATTTTTCCTATAAGAAATGATGAGATGAAATTCGTTCCTGGAACAGTGAGTACAACCCTGTGTCAGATCTTGAGGATCTTGTTTTCATTTTCCAGTTACTGTACAAATGAAATAATCATGAGTGCCCAGTGAACAACTACACTAGGTCAGAAGGTCTTCTAAATTATTAACAGCTCATTGCACCACAAAGTTTACTACTACCTACCAGAGTTTAAGCAGGGATGTACAACAGATTAGCTCCTAATTAAGGACTAAACTCTAAGCTGAAGTAGACACAGTGGAAACATTGTCTTTTCGACCAGCTGGTGGTCTGATTCCAAAGTTCATGAATGGGTTTGTGGTTCAAAGTAGCAACGCTTTTTCTTTTCAAGCAGCAGGACCAATGGGTGAAGTCAGAACTTCCATTCTAGTGCAAGAGACTGGAATATTGAGTTTCACTTAACGTGTACATTATACATGCTGACTTCTTCGTCTCTTTCCCTATTTTTTCACCCCGACAACGCTGTGACTCCACCAGAGCCTTGGACAAGAGCTGTGTGTTGCTCTGCAAATTCTCATCTATTATTTAATTTTTTAATTTTTTTTGGATGTATTGACCTCGGTCATAGAGTCATCTCTTCTTTGACTTTCTGGCTAGCGTCATGGTTTGGGCAAACCAGGCCAGCCAGCATTTGTAAAGACGACAAAAATCAGCTCGCTCTTTTCTTGTGGCATGTTGTACACGATGCTCTCATCTCACAGCCCAAGAGAGGGCAAACGGTCGTGAAGGGACTTCGGACAAGCTCAAGGGAAGCTGGCTAAAAATGACATGAGCACTGGAAAAACCCTTTGGGTTTCTTCATCCCATAAATTCAGCTGCTCTCAACTTGGACTGCTTAAAATTAGCGCACGCGTTTTGTCTGTCCTCTTCTGTTGGCTGAACGTTTGCAGACAGAAACCCTACAAAGCATGTGTACCGTCTCTTCTTTGCCCTCTTTTTCTCTCTCACACAAACCAAAACACAGACACACACACACACACACACACGCACACAGAGTCACAACTTGTCAACAGCTTTAGCAAAGTAAAATACTAATGATAATTAGAAACATGTGACCCTAGAAAAGCAGCACAGAAACTAAAAGGTCATCTTTTTTCCAAATGACCTAATTAGAAAAGCCTGGAGTGTTGGCTACAACATAATGGTTTTACACAGCTTTTTAACCTAGACTTCCTGTTTTAAAACAGCGCAATTTAGTGCTCCTGCAAAAAAATATGAATTGGCATTTAATGCCAGCAAAATAAGGGCCTTGCAACACCTGCCTCAAGCAATCTCCAGCCTGTTAGATCTATCAACGGAGCACTGCGGATTTGCCATCTCGTAATGACCATAGAGAAGCCAGCACCAGGACGGCTGCCAGCTCACGAGAGAGCCTGAAGAGGCACTCCAGCATCACAGGGAGCAGGCAGGCACGCGGGGCTCGCACGCATCCCTGCCCGCGCCACCTGGCTGGAGCATCCCCATATGTCCCATCCCTGGAGGTGTTCGAGGCCAGGCTGGACGGGGCTTTGAGCAACCTGGGCTGGTGGGAGATGTCCCTGCCCAGGGCAGGGGGTTGGAACTAGGTGATCTTTAAGGTCCCTTCCAACCCAAACCATTCTCTGATTCTATGATTCTATGATCATTGCCTCGGCTGAGCCAGAGGCAACGTGCAGAGGAGAAGGGGCGATGGAGCCAGGAGGAGAGGAGGTGGAGGCGTGAGGAAATGCAGGAAAACATGGGAAAAGGAAGGTAGGGGCCAGGGCACAAGGGAAGAAATGGATGAAGATTTCTTGCCCGGGTTCATCTCAAAGAGAAGATCACGGGGTACAGTTAGGGAATTTGCTGGGTTTAGCTTCACCTCCTCACTTCTCACTCTGCACTCCTGTTTAATAATTTTCTTTGTTCTGGTGAACATGCATGCCATTTACTTCTGCAAAACTAGTAACCCCAACTTATTCATCGTTTAGTGAAGCTATATTTAGTTTATGGCTTTTCCCCGTAAATCAAACCCTGCAGGCCCCTCGATTTTAAATGGTTTAATTATGGCAGCTATTCCCAAGCTGTAGGGCATGTCCCCACCACGGTGGGAGTGCAGGGGGCTGTAAGATCGGCTCAGGACAACAGCAAAGGGAGGACGTGAGCTGGCTCCCAGGCTGGAAGCAGAATAACCAGGACACCGTGGGTCTGGCCCGAGCTAATTAGAGAGAGGGACAGAGTTCATGGAGGAAGAAAGAGCTGGAGAAAATAGCTTGGGAAGCACCGAGTTAAGGCCATACTCTGGATTATTAGAGGCAGCCAAAATAGGTTTCTGTGAATTCAGCTGAAGAGAAGCCCTAGCTTTCACATGGCAGACAGGCTTAATGCTTTGCAGCCATCGTAAAGGTGGGAGGGACGTGAAGTTTGTGCGTCCATGTCCCCGGGGGCTTAGAAGTTCTCCGCTCATAGTGGTTTCATTGGGAATTGACGGCATTGCCCGTTTCTCAGGCAGTCTCCATGTCCCATAGGATTGAGCTGGATGAAGCAGCATGGAAAAATAATATATACTGTGTATGTAATGTGCTGCTTAACCATTTTTTCCAAACTTACAAAAGCATGTGATCTTCATTGAAAACTGTGTACATGCCAAGTTTAGAGCTTTACATTTAAACTCTCTTTGAGAGTCTGTAATGGGAAAAAAAAAAAGAAAGAAAGAAAAAAGGAAAAAAAAGGGAAAAAAAGGAAAAAAAAAGGAAATAAGGAAAAAAGGAAAAAATCAAAGAAAAAATAAAAGAAAGAAATAAAAGAGATACACTTAGTTCGTAAAAAACCCATAATATTTCCCCGGCCTCATTGTTCTGAAATGACTGCATGGATTTTATTCAGCTGTTTGTGTTTTTGTTTGCTCTGGTCCGAGAAGAACCCGTGTCAAATTTTAGCCTCAAAGGTAATTTTACTATGAAAGCCACTGAAAACTGGTGTTGAAAAATAAAAGAATCATAACAACAGTAGTGATAGTACAACGATATTATGTGTTAATGATGGTTTCCTCATGGTAACACTTTCAACAGTAGTGGGTATCTCAGCCATAATTAGATGGGGGCGTTCAGATATACTCGCTGTTTACGGCACACATCCCAGAATGAAAAAAGAAGCATTGGGAAGACACTGACCCGTTTGCAATACAAGTTATGTGAACGCTTAAGGTTTGAGAGTGGCAATTTACATCTTGCCTATGCCACACTGGAAATGTAGCCATTATCCTCAAAGCTCTTCTGTTTTTTCTCCCCACACGTGCGAGGAGAACCGAGTCCCACTGAGGGAGAATCAGGTCCCTGTAAAGCATTCACACCTGCACGGGGCTGTCTGTTGATCTGGGGAGAATCAGGTCACTAAGACGTAACTTGGTTTCAAAGACTGAAAGGTACTAATTTTATATGCCAGTAAATCCATCAGATCACAAGGAGACTGAGGAAATGCTTTTATCTTTAAAATGACAGGCATTAATAATGTTACCAGAATTTCCCTTATATATAACTTTAATAGTTTCAGGACTCTTCAATATCTGCACAATGTGAAAGCTTCTGAAATATAAAAGGCAGTGTCCCCTTCAGAGTTACTAGCATTGTCAGCATGGGTGTGGGAAGATGAAATATGTTCTCGGGGAAAAAGAAAAGGTTGGACAGAAGAGAGGAAAAGCCATAACCTTTTAAGGAGAGGTGTGTTATAGAGGGACTCGTACGGGCAGCATCGTAGCTGGTTCTGTAAAGAGAAAGACCAGCTCCAGAGTGGGGATGCAGACAGCAATTCAAGCAGGGAAGAATCGTGCTGAATCCCCGCTCGCAGGTGTGCACGAGACGTGGGTTTCATGAAGAACATTGCCAGCGACTTGCAAAGTCAACGGGAATACTACCCAATGCCAAGTGAGGTCCACAGCTGGCGCTATGGAAAGCCTGAACCAAAAGCACCATGTGGTCTAGGTGAGAGATGTCTCGCCTGTTTGCTCAGAGCACCACGGTCTCTGCAGCTTCCCTCATCCTTCCCCGGACTGGGTCCTGGGAGCCAATGGCCAGAAAATGGCTGCTTAATTTTAAAGAAAAAGTGGATTAAAGGTCCCTTCCAACCTCAACAATTCTATGATTCTATGATTCTATGATTCTATGGATGAATAAAGGACTCTATTGGGATTGCAGGTCATGTTTTAATAGTCTCAGGTTAATGGGATGTCAATCTTCCCTCTGCCCCAGGGTAAGAAAAAATGACAAAAAATCCCAATTCTTTCTATAGATATATGCCATTAAAGGAGTTCTGCATCGTGTACTTCTGTTGTACATCTGCTTGGACCACAGCGGTAAGTTCATGACAAGAACACGATAAGCACAATCTACCTGTGCACTTACTCAAGCCTCTAATAATTTCCTAGCGGGGTACCAACATGCATCTCAGCTGGATGAAGCTGGGGCAAGCATGCCACCGTCTGAAATGAGACTAATCACTCCTTGAGCTACACCAGGGACGAATTTCTCCTGGTACGCGTGAGAATTAGCAGGGAGAAAGAACCTCGTGGGCAGAATAGAGTGCAGCAATAAGTCGCATGGGTTGAGTGGACATCCTCGCAGGTGGTACTTACCGGCTGCCCCATGTACCGAGCGTTTAGCAGCCTCTCTGGATCATTACTTTTTTTTTTGCTCTTTTCTGCCCAAGCTAATGGAGTAGCCGGGAACGGTTCGGTAATGGAGCTCTGCGGGGAGTTAGTGTCCCTGCTTTTTTGTCTTCTCACCTTACTTAATCGTCTATCTAATATAGGACCTATATTGGCTATCTCATATAGGGGCTGAGTCGTTGCCAAAATATGGCAGAGCTCAGAGGGTGGGGAAGAGAGATCACAGAAGCAGCAAACCACACAACTTCGGGGTTTTGCAGCGTGAATTAGTCACTGCTACCCCACACCTGCTTCTCTTTAAAAATCAATGAAAAAAAATATCCCGGTAAAATGATACAGGTGAAGGAACAGATTTATTTACTGAAGTTCCTGTAATCTGAACTTCTGTTCTTTAAGATACTTTTCATTAGTACCACGTTAGTACAGCACACTGAGACTTTTACAAGGGCAGCAGCGATTCATTGCCTTTGTTAAAGGTTATTTGAAAGTGTGCGCGGAGCAGATCTATAGAAAATCTACAGGATATTCCATTTGGTTCATATGATCCAAGCTCGCTGCAGACTGTACAGTCACAGCTTCCCATTTCTGCTGGAAATACTACAAGCTATTATATTTTTTTTATTAGCTATAATGTGCAGATATGGAAACTGAAGGATACCCAGCTCCTTCCACTTCTCACTTCCAGTCGCCCACTCTCTCTTTCTTTCCCTTTCACACACACGCTTCATTGATCTGAATTCTACATTTATTTCCATCAGAGAACAGATTTAGTTGATCACAGAAAGTTGCTCATTCCAAAGTGGAAAGATTTTTGCTTTGTTTGGCAATGGGAAGCATTTTTAACAGGTTTGGGCTTTCAGAGTTCGCATTTCATAAGCTAACTGCGTGACTTGACCGAGGCAGCGTGAGCAGAAAAGGCAATAAGGTACGCACAAACAGCTCTGTAAAATAAGGCTCTTCTAATACCAATTGCTTTATTGCCTCAGTGTTGGGTTAACGAAGTTTCTTAATTCACAGAAATCCTGTTTATGAAATAATTCCTGGTTTTCCTCTTGGTTTAATTATTTTTTTTTTCACTTCTGTGCTCAGTGAACGCCCAACCATAAAACTGGCAGCGCTGTCACTCCTGTCTGATCACTAACACGAGCTGCAGGGTTTACAGCGTCTGCACAAGGGACTAACTTGTTTGTGCTGACCTACCAGAACCCCAAAAACTCTCCTTCTGCAGCAATGTGAAAGACCGGGCAGCGGCCGCGGCGAGCGAAAGCCCAGCTCCGGGACGGACGGACGCACACAATCATCCCGCTTGTGGCTGGCAAAGAAGGAAACGCTGCAAAGGTTATCTCTGCCTCGAAGGCAATACCAGACCCGGGAAACTCACGTTTTTGAAGCTGTCGCTCGGGGACTGCTGAACATGTATATTATGGACTGTAGGAGTGAATCTCAGAAGCGCGGCGTGCAAGAAAACGAATTCTCACTAGGGGCTGGGAGGAGAATAAGTCAGAAGAAAATCTTTCCCTTTTCAATTTTTTTTTTCCTTTTTCTTTACATAACCAATTCAAATAGCCATATTCCTCAGCTGCTAGGAAATCAAACACAGAGATAGTTCCCCGACTGCATAAAACTGGCACCGAGAAGGTGCAGGAGGCTGCGGGGGGAGCAGGGGGCCCCTCTTAGTGCCCCCATGGGGAAATAAATCGGGACGCCACTCCAGCAGAGCAGAAAAACCTCCTTGCAAATCCACAGCAGCTCTTCCTCCAATGAGCGAATCCTTCTCCGAGAGGGTAGGTTGAGAGGTTGCAGCTTTGGAGGGTTGTGCCAGGTTTCTCCAACCCTCCATGGAGAAGGGGAGAAAAGCGCCGGGTGGCGGGAGAGCAAAGGGCATCACACGGGAAACGCAGCCTTAGGGGCACGCGGCGTGGCCTTTGGGAAGTGGCAGCGCTGCACTGAAGCTCCCATTCCTGAAGATTTTAGCCCAGCAACAATAAAATATGTGTCTGTAATCAATCCCTGCAGCTACGGCCCCTCCGGTAGGTTGCTCCACAGCTTGAAGGAGCCATGCCCAGAAGTGCAGAGCGGGGCGCGAGGTGAGCGGGAGGCCATAAACTTGACTTTTCCGTGGGTTTTTAGACCCGTGGAAAGACAATAAATAACTCGGTAAGCATCGCTGCTGGCAGGCAGCACTGGCTTGCACAGGAGGGGTCAGCAGGACAGTGTGTTACAGCTTCTGGAAGACACAGTAATTACTGAAACAAGAACTCCCTATTGTTTTAGCAGCAGTATAAGACTAAAAGGTAGATACTGCCCTCCCCACCATCTACAAGAGTGCTTATATCTGATGTGGGGAACCATAGGCACAAACAGAGCCAAACCCTTTGGGCCATGAGGCTGGATAATCAGGTTTGCAGGGAGCTGCCTGGTGGCACAGCCATGCCGGCCAGTGGTGGGCACCGCAGGGACCCTAAATCCTTGTGGTTCATCCCAACAACGCTGTACCTGGGAGAAGGAGGGGTCCTGTGCTGCAGCTGCACGGGAATATCTTTTGTTTGGTTCATGCTCTTACGCAATAAATGGTCTAGAAAATATGGCTTATCATGATAGTGTGGGGTCAGGCGATGCAAGGAAGGCTTCCCAAAGCCTGGTCGGGGCTGTCATGGCTCCGAGCCCGGCATCTCTCAGAAATGACTCCACAGAAGCATGTGGCTCTCGGATTGGGCACAAGGAAGGACCCGACCTGCAGAAGTGGCGTTTCCATCACGACTTTCAGCACTGCCCTTCTGCCTTCTTGCTGAGGGCAGGGGAGAAACTGACGTGCTCGTAAGCATTGAGCTTCTGCCAGCATAACTGCCCTCACAACCGCGGGACAAAGGCAGGGTTTTACGATCAGCATCTGCTCCGTAAACCCACCCCTGAAGTTCTTCCTCAGGGCTTATTCGGTTATATTTCAGGCCAGCCTGTGAGCTTTCCTGAGAAAGAGCCATGGGGAAAGGTGTAGAGATACTGAACAAAGATCTCAACCCTCTTTTTTTTTAACTTCTAAATTGTTTCCTCGGCAGTGTTTGGACCAGACAGCACTTTGCTGAGACAAATGACAGTTTGAATGGAACACACCAACGAAACACACACGCCCACGTTATGTCTTTGTTAATATTAATAATGATATTTCTCTGAATGAGGGTCCTTGACATGTGGACAACTTCTTGATTGCAGTGCGCCTTCGGATGGCTTAGGCAGAAGCATCTTCCTCTTTCAGCAGACACTACTGTGTAATGCTATCTCACATCAGGGATCTGCAAGATCATCATATCTTATTGGAGTTAGTAACAATTCACTAATTATCAGCAGCGTGTTTCTGAAAAATATTTGTTCTCTCCATTAAGTTCGTTTCTTACCTTTCCTCAGAGGCGGTACTGAATATTCACATGTAGATCAAATCACTGTTAATTTGGTTTGTTGTTTTTTTCTTTTTTTTTTTTTCAGATGGACTGTTAACCCATCATTTTTATGGCACTTTCACAGCGTTTGCTATAATTTTAGAATCTTCACTGGAAGGTTAGTTTTTTCACAGCTACGTAAAAATTTTGTTCCAAATCAAATATTTGTAGATTAAGAGCCATATGCACTCTTGTATCTGCACCTACAATTTTGTGATTGGAATCAGCTGCACATGGCAATTTGGCATTTGGATTTTTCAGCATTTTTGCAACTGATCTTCAAAGTTAAGCATCTGGCCAGTGGTGAGCACAATTACCCGGTTTCCACAAGTAATTGCAGTATTTCAATAGGAAGACTCAGGGTTCAGTTCTGCTCCTTTCAGCATCACAGGCAAAATCCCACTGATGTCTATGGCAGGAGCAGGCTAAGAGCGTGTGGCCACTCAACTCTCGTAAGTGGATAAACCTTAATTATTTAAAAGAGCGTCCTCAGTCATCTGATCTCACCTTACTGACATACAAATTACAAATATCCAGGGCTGCCTTTTAGTTTTGTAAAACTACACCACCACCACCACAAACGTCTTTACTGCTACTTGCGAAGTGCTTAATCAGAGTCCTCTTGGGCTGGCCACAACATGCGCAGAGTCAATCACAACCCCAAAAAATTCACAATATACCTAGGCTTCTACTATTCAGATTTTTCTTTTCCCCAACCCAACCCCACCCTTGGTGATTTACAGCAGAATTTAAGTCTTTGTGTTCAGCCCACAGATGAGGGTAGCTCAATTTATTATATCTGTTAGTTTAATTTTACAGCCTTATCTGAAAAATATCCTAGGCTGATATTACACATAAGATAGCTGGGTATGAAAAAATCAAGAGACTTAGGGTTTATTTGTTTCTGTCTTTCAAAAGAGCAACAGACTGAACTTAAAAAGAGGACATCTAAGTTAAATTCTCAACTTTGCCAGAAATTCCTTGTGTACCCTAGGGAATTAATTTCATTTCTCTCCGATGCTGTTTCCCATCTTTAAAAGTGGCATAAAAACCTTTTCCTTCTTCTCTCCCATCTAGTTAGATCCTTAACACTTCCTTGGCCTCTTGCTGTTTCTAATGATCTTAATACTTCCAGATGCCAACATGATACGAGTAATAACCACAGGTTTCATGTGATTCCCGTGGGGGCAGTGTGAGACGGACTAGGTCTGATGGGTTTGTCCCAGGGTCACATTTGGGAATGAGATGCTTTAGGAGAAAAAAAAAATGAAATAGTATTGCTTTAGGAACATTAGTCAAGTCCTCTACCAAAGCTCAGAAACTCTTTACACCTTGGTTTCTCTGTATATATGGGGGATTGGGGTGGGGGGGGGGAGAAAGAAAAATTAATATTTACCTTCTAAAAGGACTACCAGTAGTCGTCCTCTCACCCTCACGAGCATCTCTGTTAATGGGAGTGAGCTCCATAGAAAAAGCCCATCAAGAACAGACACAATGTTCCCATCTCGTGAATTTCAGACTTCAGCTGTAAGATCACGATCCCTTCCTCCGTGATACTCAAATCTGGTGCTAGCTACCGTAAGGCTTATTAAAGGCCTTTTACGACTGGAAAATAAAACCCAGAAAAATTAAAATCGGAAAGTAAGGAAATACTCTTAGGATATCGGGAAGCACTAAAGGAAAAGAGATGGGAGACAGATTCACATTAATATGTGTGAGTACATAAAGAGGTTTTCTTTTAAAATTCTCCTCCAAAATGCTAGTCTGTATAATGAATTGGACTAGCAGGTATGCTATAAATGTAGCAACCACAGTAAAATGCCATAAAAATGATGGGTTAACAATCTAGATGAAAAAATAGTAACAAGTCAAAATAACAGTGATTTGATCTTTCATGTGAATATTCAGTTCAGTCTGTGATGAGAAGTAACATTAATGACGAGAGGATATAACTGTCAAAAAATCCTGGGAAAGAAACTTAATGGAAAGGAAAATATTATTCAGACCCCGATGCTGGTAATAAGTAAATTATTACCAACTTTGATAAAATTGGACAATTAATATGTAGAAGTGCCGTAAGACCGTGTAGAGTCTCTAGCATGCAACATGAGCTGTTGCTTAATCATAGAGGACCTGGTTTAGTCTAAAACTTTCACAAACAACATCTTTTTATATTGTCCTTTACGTTTGGAAAATTATCCCATTTTTCTTGAGATCTTTTCTTAGGGTGTTAATAACAGAGTAGAGAGTTTTTGAAAAGGCTTTTCAGAGATAATCTTCTCAATTTTTAAGGAGTGACTGCACTTCTCATTTGATAGCAGCAATTTTACTTCTAACTGCGTGTAAGTTGCCCTTGACTATCATAAGGTATATTAAGGATGTAAATACTACATAGGCGCGCAACTCTAAGCGAGCCTACGGAGCACAGGAAGGGTATGTGCGGGTTCTCCACGGTTATTCAGGACTGCTTGTGCCGTCACGCAGATAGATATATGTTGAACTGGTCGCTGAGACACTGTCAGACATCTTTGGAAATGTACATAAGTGGTAATACGCAGGCAACGCGTGGTGTAGCAGACAGCCTTTGAGGCACCTCGCTGCAGATCCAGAAACGCTAATTCAAGCCATGCCCCGGGCTCAGTCTGAAGCCAGCCCTCACGTCTTATCGCCCCAGCTGCAAAGAGTTAGGGGTCATTTAGGCTAGAAAGCAAAAAAAAGCCCCCATCTGCGAGTCTTTGCGTGCCCCTTCTTTGCGCACCTCCTTTAAGGGGGCATCAGAAAGTGTCCTAGGTGAGGCTTTGTTTTAATATGATAAAGATGGACATGTTCTTGCGTGTTACAGGCAGGATATCTGCAACACGAGAGTATCCCGTGGGAAGATGTCTTCCAGAAGAGATCGGTGCGAGAAGGGATGCTTTCCTACCTGCAAAAGACTTGGTTCACTTTCATAGCAAATTCGTGGTCCACGTCAGGGCTCACACAGAAAGAGGACTCCCTTCACAGAACTGGCACTAGTGATAAATAATTAATGTTTTTCTCCTGTGACCTGGCAGATAGATGGACAGTATAGGATTAGCCATAAAAGCAGTATGACGAATTCCAGCGACATCTGATACTGGGAGTTACCTAAAATGTCTCAAATAGGTTGAACAGGGATGACATCTGATATAAACCAGCTATTGAGGAAGAAGACCTTCTCCATCTAGGAAACGCTGCCAGAAATGCAGTCAGCAGAAACTAAGTGGTAAATGAGAAGAAGCCAGCACAGAAGCGACATCCTTCTGCTCCCGAAGGCTGCAGTTTGGGGCCGTTCAACTTGTTTTTCCTCCCTGAACGAGACCCAGCTAATAAAGCACTATATAATGTATTCAGATTCCTGTGGTAACAGTGGATCTTTCTTTTTTGCATGACATTTTTTTTCAAAGTCAGCTTTATGTATATGATTCCCGCCTGCCAAATATCTGCCCCATTTGAAATCTATATCTAGCCTGAAACATTGTGTTTTGCCCTCTGGTTGACCGTCTGCGCCAGTGAAAGGCATCCTTGTGAAGAAGTGCCCCTTTGCTCCTGTGGTTACCAATACTGTTCCACACAGTTTCCAAGGGTGATGCTATTATATTGCTCCAGCCACTGTATGCACCCTATTGAGTAATTTATTGGCCAAGATCCTAACAGAGGAAAGGCCTGTCTAGAATCCTGCTGAATTTTAAAAGGTAGGAATATTGCACTTCATAACAAGCAGCCATTAATGATAACCAACAATATAATTCTTATGGAATTATGCCTTGCATCTGCATGAAATTCCCAAGCATAATAAAAAGCCAACCGAAGAAGTTAACCTCTTGTTTGCCACGCTTCCTGGAGCGTAATTACGGAGTAGTGGAAAGAGCGTGACCCCGTAGCTCTTCAACATTATAATTAGCATTCCCCATACTGAAGCCTATTGTCTGGAGGACAGTTTTGTCTCTCCTCTGTTCTGACTTGTGCAAAATTGCACCCCTAAATGTGAGTTCATGGCCCTTTCTCAAAGCCAGCCTTTTGTTTTCAGCGTAGTCCCAAAATCAATGGACTGGCAGGATGTGCAGCATCCACCCACAGGGTCAGTTTGATGCTCATTCACTAGATACATACGGTGCATTGTGAGGATCTATATGAGATAACAATGATTTTCCACTTTTCAAATGTAGCCACATGAGATTAGGATATTCGGCAGGAAAATGCTGCCAACTCTTTATGTCATCCTATTAATGGTGAGTAGCAGAGTCTGTACATTTTGCTTGGATTACAGAGCAAAACCTGTTCAAAAATCTTCCTGTTTCTCTTCTCATGTATAAATGAAGCTGTGCATTGTACCTCATTAAAACAAACTAAGGTACCTCATTAACACCAGCCAAGAAGTAGTTTGAATGTCAGAATTGGAAGTCTGTATAATTCTGACACGAAAAGTTTTACTGAAGAAAAACTCTGTTTAATTAAGGAAATACTGACAGGTTTTAGCAGAAGATTAACAATCAGAAGTTCAGAATTTTGCCTAGACTGAGGTCTGGTGAAATATCATGATCCTAACCTCAATCTGCTTTTTTTTCTTGAAAATTCCTAGCTATGTTAATGAAGGAGTTTGATTTTTTTTTTTTTTTTTTTTTTTTACACCATTACGCCTTTCTTCTCTCCAAGAGGAATGAATAAACCTACACAGGTAAAAATGCAACTCTGGGGCAAGTTTTTGCTAATTTAGGCACCAAAATAAGTAGTCTGATTTTCAAAAGCAAAGCTCATGTAATGCTCCAACTGAGCTCAAGTGAAGGAAGCCAGCTAGAAAACACTTGGTATAGATTCACTGTTTATAAAGCTGTTTTCTCGTGGGACCCTGACTGGCGCGCTGGGCGAGCAGCGCTGTTAAAAATCAGGCATTTGCTTAAGAATCTAACAGGAATTTAGGAGGAAAAAAATTAAGACCCCTGTTCTTGAAAAATCTTGCGTTAGATGTTCACAGGGATGCCATATGTAAAAATGTAATAAAACCCCTCAGCTTTTTCTCAGGGTTTTTGTTTTTCCTGCAGTGGGGGGCGTAAGAAAATATAAAATAAATACAGCATTCGCAGATCTCTGTTACTCCATTTTCTTTCATAAATTCCCCAGTAAGTAGGAATATTGTAGTCCAGACGAGAGCAACCCTCTAACACTGAGGCACGACGGCTGCTGCCCACCCAGACGCACTGGTGTTGCGCCTGGTACTGTACGACTTTATACTCAATTTGCCTCGGCTGCCTAGAATAGAAAAAATCCAAGCCTAATCCAGTTTGAGTACTGCGAGCACCCATCGGTTCAATTTGTCTTGAATGAACTTTTTGTCCTTAGGAAGATTAAAGAGCTGGCAGCGCTGGAAACTGGAGCCTACCGTTTATTGTAGCAGGGAATTAACGGCAATTTAGAAGGTGATCACGCTCCAAAGGATGCCGAGACGGTGCGCATCGTGTCGACCCGGTCCAGGGTCGGAGCTTCGGAACGTGCCAAAACCATGTGACATATCTTTATAACGGGGACATAGCATGCACGGGCCTGAAATTGGCCTCACTTTTGCCTGAGGTCTCCAAGTAGACGTAGGCAGTGTGTTAGAGGTAGAAAGCCAGTGTCTGACTACTGAAGCTTTTCCCTTATATGGTGCCTTTTGACTCGTTTCCCATCTTACTCATAGCCAGAGCTGAGTGAAAAATTTGCGGTAAATAATTAACACAAATAATTTAGCCTTTTTTTCCTACTCTGCAAGCAAATAGCAATTTTTCAAGTGAACTTCTGTTCAAATTTATCAAATGCACGCTGCACAGTTGTTTGGTTACTTCGTGGCTGCACACAAATAGTTCTGCAGGGCACATTGGACGATCAGCTTCTGAAAAGTGACCTGTGCTGTTTAATCGCATCCGATTAACCAGGACTTTTTAGCCTTATTTTCTGTGTGAAAGATCAGGAACAAGTTGTACAACTTTCCAGCAGATTCCTCCTTTTTTTCTGCGACTAGCGTGTTACTATTTTTTCTAACTCCATGAGGTACAATAAAATTTTTTTTTCTAGGTTTTATTTCAGTATTTGCTCTGAAGAGTGAACCGCTCAATGTGTTCTGAAATTTTCCTTATTCTTACTGAATTAAGTCATTTATTTTTAGTGTTCTTATAGAGCTGACAGCTTTTTTTTTGTTTTCCATAAGGATGAAGGAACGCATGGCACGGACACGGACGTACGGCTCTTACGGCTGGCACTAGACAAGAACTTTCATTATAGAAAGTTTTGTTAAAAAATTACCTGCTCAGCTAATTGCAACAATGATTTCCAATAAATTGACCTCCATAAAAACATTTCAATTTCCTCATGATTTGGAATCCAAGATTTTTCTGAATGGCTTCTTTATATTCTATCAGTTGTACTTTGTCTAGTTAGACAAGTTAGATTCCTACATTAATGACAAGAAAGTTAGTATTGTGAGCTTTTCATAATTTTATAATAAATATATAAATAGTCTCAGTTCATGAGAATTTTTAGCTATTGTATGCAGGAGCTTTTGAGTCATATAGCTAACCCCTCCCAGATTCGCTCCTTTTATACAGATGTATTCAGAGAAAAGAGCTGATATTAAGTTTGTTTCCATTATCCAGTGCCAACTAAAAAAAAAAAAAAAAAAAAAAGATGATCTTGGAAAAAAAAAAAAATTGACCTGTTTTTTAGCATCTGAAGTTCCCAGTCCAGTGCAGAAGTTAAATGTCTTTGCTTTTCCACTGTGCAATGCAGAGAATGTGGTGGGAACAGAATAGCAAGGCAACTCAGCTGGAAAATATCTCAGATAGATGAAATATTTGTCAAGCAGTTTTCTCATGTGAATATGCCTCTGGTTGGTATATGCCAGTCACTAGAGCATGGCATTTGTTTTATCTTCTGTCCCAAGGATTTATTTTAAAGGAAAAACTGCTGTGTAAGGCATCAGAACTGCAGAGACAACAAAGCAACGCAAGTTTAACAAGAGCTCTATCTTTCATGAGGCTAACAGAAAAAGAGTCAAGTTTTAATATCCTCAAAGGTCCTTTTTTCAGATAAGAATTTTATAACAAAGGAACCTTAAGGCAGGTTCCCTTTCTTCTTCGCTGTTAGACTCGTATTCATTATTGCCAACAAGGCATCATTTTGCATTTTTTGAAGATGCAGACATCAAATATGATAGTGATGAATTTAAAATGAATAACAACAACTATAATATTAAAAAACATGTTTTCTCCAGATGTGCTGATGTCTCAATAGAATCTTTATGCAGAAAAGGAAACAAGGCACATATAAGTGTTTATCAGCTTTGCAGCTTACAAAACCAATGTCCCGAACAAAGACAGCAACATATCCAGTGGGTGTTATCTGATCAAAAACATTCCACATGTACAAATCAAAGCTAGGGGGGAAAAGAGCCATATAAAGATGAGATAGCTGAGAAAGCAGACGCATTAGGAAAGGGTCTACTGTTTAAACAGTTAGGCTTTAAAAAAGGCAAAATGAGAGCTAAGCGAATCCCCCCTCGGGGTTCATGTTCTCACAAATGGGTCTCTGAATTGGATAAAGATACATAATGATTCTGTTTTCCAGCATGATGTGGACACTAACCTCTCCGCAGGGCGCATTTGAAGGTGTGTGTGGACAAAAAAAAGGAGAGACTTAAGCCCAAAAAGGCATGCAGGCAGCAATTTGATTCAATTAATATTACAATTAATGTCACAAAAGGAAATAATATTAACATTATGAAAAGAAAGAGCCCTGTGGTACGCTAATGCATAATACCTACACCATCCTAATTTACTGCTGACCCACATTGAGTAAAACCAGCGTCTGTCGATTGCTCATCTCCTGGATGAGGCAGTAAAGCAATGCAAGAGAGGGGGGTTGTCTCTGCTACATACGGATAAAATTCCCGTGGAAAAGTACCCCAGTTACTGGCACTTTCCTCTCCATCCTGCAGATTGTCTGGGTCTTATCTGTAAGTTATTTGCATCTCTGACCATAAGCGTTCAATAAATAGTTGAATCAGTACTGAAACTGAAGAAGCTGGCTCATTTGCGTATCCTCTTTGACTTACTTTCGTGCCTAAGGTGTGAATTCCTCATAAAGATTTTCCTGGGGGACACACGCATATATGAGCTCTCTCCTACCTATGTTCCTGGGGGTCGGATTATGGTAATGCCCCACCACCACCCTGGTGACATATTCAGATGATTTATCTATTTGCACAAAATATGCAGGTATTGGATGGCCTTTTTCATTTTTGAGCTTTACATTTTTAAGGCTTTATATCCAACCATTTTGATCCCAAAAATCCATTTGCAAACAAATAAAAAAATGCTGTTAAGTTTAAAATAAAAAAGAATTGCTATTATCACGTGATTTCTGAGTTTGGGGCCTTTAAAATTTAAAAAAAAAAAAACCACAAACAAAAACTAAAATTCATAAAAGTTTTTTATTTAAAATACAAAATAGCATTAGTGCTGGCAACAGCAAGACAGTTGCCACATGTCACTTGCCAAAGGAATCTTCCAGGAGCAGTGTATAAGTAAAAACCCAAGCTTGCTGGGAGGATGAAGAGGGAAAATCAGTAAAAGTGGGAGTTGAAATTAGCCCTCAGTAAGTCTTATTTAGTCCTACCTCTTTCATTTGTACAATATCATTTTAAAAGAGTAACAATCAGTAATCTGTTGATGCAGTTAAAGAGAGGAGCAGAAATGCAATTAATACAACTGAACCAAATATGCTGGGAAGACCAAAAGGCTTGGATCAGCCGCCACACTGAACTCATCCGTGGTCTTACGTGCAATAGGAAAGACCTACTTCCTTGAAAAAATATGAATTTATTGGTATGTGATTTGGACATTCAGTATCCTGATTAGCTTCAGAACATAAACTGCTTTTCCACAAATTCTGTGGAAGAACCAAGGCAATGGTCAACACCTTGTGCTGAAAACTCTGGTGAGGTGGGTGGTTTGAGTCCATACTGTGCAAGCCAAAGCGTGACTGAAAAAACCTGTTTCAATTTGTAGCCTTCTCTTGGCAATGTCATCACCGTTTTAAAGCGAAGTAGCTTGTGTTTTAAATGGGTATCTATGAATGACGAGGGTCGTCAGAAGCAGACTAATGCAGTCTGGAATCATGTAGACATCTCCACAGAGATGCCACCAGCAGGACGAGGACCTGGTGGTGACCGATAAGTCTATGGGAATCTCCCTTTTGCATCTGTCTCTGTTGATAGGCACCAGATAATGGCAAACATACTCAATCAAAATCACAATTAGCAATTACATATCCCAAACCTCATACTGGGTCTCCTAATGTACGAACTTAACACCATGTCTTCTCCAGCTCCTGTGTTCAGGGCTTCTAGTTTTGGAGTAAGGAGGTGAGTGTGGAATTACACTGAGGTTGTCTGTGCAGGATGGTGATGACAGAGACTATCTATAACTCTTACTTTATTGTTTTGGATTGGTTTTTAAGGAAAAAATAACTTTGAAGTGTTTATTCAGCTCAGAACATATTTGCTTTCCATGTCACAGGTAACAGGGCACAGCCTGCCACACCAGTTATGATTAACTCTCCTGACAGCACACAGGGAACGGAAAGGCACCACAAGAGGAAAAAAGAGAGGAGAATGGAGTGGTTATTACTGGAGTGAACACTCAGGCTGAGACAAGGTAAGGGAAGGAGGCACCAGTTCTGAACTTCTGCACTTCGTCACAAATTATTCCGCTTTTCCTGCAGCCCGTGACACTGCAAGTCACCAACCTGAGATCCTTTACCCTAGACCCCCAGGAGCCGGGGGGCTAGAGTCTTTTCCAAAAGTTCAGCTCATGACAGTTCCTCCTTCAGCTTGCTCTGAATCTGAAATTGGTCTTTATTTTTGTGATGACATTTGAAAGGTGATGTTTTCTAACATCACCTCTCACTTGCCTTTGTTCTCTAATACAACACAAAGCTCGGGTACCGTGGCATTTTAAACATAATTTGCAGGGGACCGTATCGTCTGGTGTTACCGTCCTTTACAGACGGTGTCTGACGCCTGTGTCGGACACCTCATTTGCCGCAGGTAGCGTGGGCAGCGCAGCCTACAGCTAAGGTTCCCTGAGCCTCTGTAGCGTTAAGACCTTGTTTTCGATTGTTTGTAACTCTGCCAAACACACTCGTATTAATCTTTGCACTCCGAGGTAGGTTCCGTTTTATTTTCCTTGCCAGCGATGTCACACGAGTTGTCTGTTTGCATCTGGAAATCCTAATCAGCCCAGCCACCTTTCGTAAAAGAACAAAGAAAAATGAGTTTTAGCAAACGAGGAATATGAAGGAAGTATTCTAATTGGCATCTCTCGGCTCCCAGAGCTATTACCTCCTCCGGCAGGTCCTCCTGCAGCTGTAACCCCAGCCGACTCTTGTCGAGCTTGGCTCGCAGTCAGGGCTGCGATGCTCAATAGCTTTGAATCAGTGCTGATGACTGAGATAAGGCAAACTACATGAAATGCTGGGTATTAAAGACAGAACCTCTTCTGCGATCAACATGCCAAATATTGCTGATGCACCTGTTTTATGTTCAGAGCGGGAAGACGGTCAAAAAGGAAGTGGCCAGTTTTAAAAGAGAAGCAGCGCTTTCAATTTCCGAAAATAGCCCAGATACAGAACCGGGTAATAAGAGTACGTTACTGAGTAAATGCGTGTTTGAAACGTGCTTGGGTATTTTTTTCATCGTCACACACAAATAGTACAGGCGATGTTTCCAACGTACAGATTAATTTTCACCGGTCTGGAGCGCTTCTCATCTCCATCCACCTCTGGCAGGGTGAAGGTGCTGCTCGGTGACAGCGGGCAAAGTTTTGCGAGAAAGCCTGCAGTGAAATCCATTATACAAGTCGATTTGCCCTTTTTCCCTGGTTTTCACTGCCGTTCTCACACCGATATAACGGGGAGCACTCAAGTTGTTAGCGTACACAAGTTAACATCCTCTGGCATAGAGATTTTCTAAATCTGAAGGAGATTTTTCTAGGCAGCATATTAATTTCCTCAGTACTCAACAGGAGTGCTGGCTGAAACTGCACTGCAGGCAGGGAAATCATAACAGGTCAGAAACTTACAGGAGCGTTAGAGAGTAGAGGAAAATGTTGGTCATTGGTAAAAGAAACCTCCATTAGAACATGAAAGTGTGCAATATCCTAGGATGTTAGGGACAAGGAAAAAAGCATTCGGCATATGACATATCTGCTCTCCTTTGCTGGCTGAATCCAGTTAGATGGTACACAAAAGTGTCTTATAATGAAGTGAACAAAGATTTTCCACACCTACTAGGGTGGTAACCCTGGAGCTATGAAAGGAAAAAAAAAAGAATCTCTTAGAAACCGCAGAACACTTGTTAGTACTTTAAAAGATCGTACAAGCCAGGAGAAAAGGTTTTTATGTTGGCTAGTTGAAAGAGACAAGAGAACTTACTAAGAGGTATGGTGTGATTCTTTATTTTTTTATTTTTTTTTTACTTTTCAGTTTGCCCACGAGTCCCTCCGAGCAAAGTGGAATCTTTGCAACCTGTGAGCTTGGTGATGGGGGTAAAAAAAAAATTTAAAAAAGAAAAAAAAAAGAAAGAGAGCATGAAATGTGTGGCACTCGTACTTGAAAAGAAATCTTGATTCCCTCCCACACGCCTATAAAATATCTATACTACACAGCAGTGCATAGCGGAATCACGGCGTTTGGTCTGTAGGTAAACACAGATCTATAGGGTAAACGCGGCGATTCCTCTGCCTTGAAAAGCAAAACAGAGGCTGACGCCTGCGGCGGGGGGACTGCTTGGTGCCCAGCTTTCAAGGCTGCCAGGCAGGCAGGTTCACGAGCCTCCGCGCAGCACATGGGAATCGTGCGAGGGAGTGATTGCGAAGGGGAAAGGACAAACCCCCCGGGACGGCCCTTGAGTCATTAGAGCTGTTGATCCAAGCACACAGGGGAATGTCAGCGCTGGGGGGCCGGGGAAGGAGAGGGCTGACGGTGGTGCCACTCCTCACCGCAGCTATTCAGCCCAGAGAAGCTTCAGGCACCCAAAAAAGAAAAAAAAGTGTGCGTTGAGCAACCGCCTCCTGAAAACCTTATTTTTCCCTCTGAGTTAAAATCCTGTCCCATTTGATATGTTAATAAACATTCATTCCACATATGGAATTTAAAAGCAAGAATCTGCTTTCAAAAACACACGCGGCATCTGGACATGCTGCATATAGAAAATCAAATAAATAGCTTTGGAGAAAATGTTTAATTTCGAGCAGAGAGAAACGTCTAGTGTTTGGAGCACCAGGTTTTGTTCAGGAGCATCTCGGCTTCAGAGTTGTCCATCTGAGGATTCCTCCGGCGTGCAGGACTAAGGGCCAAATTCGGGATCAATTCCCTTTGAGGATATGGATACTTAAATGCTATTCCTTGCCCATGTACTTAATTTCCTATACGTACACAAGCACATCGTGACACCCAGAAGGCCAGAAGGCATTCATCACCCTGCCTTTGGGAGGTGCCTGGCGGTCCGTGGAGAAGGTACAACGCGTGCGCACCCCAACCGGTTCTGGCTGCCAACTCCCAGCACGCGTTTCTCACTAAAAGGACGAATTCGCGCTTCCAACGATCTTCTGTGTGCCTGACCTAGCTCCTGGGTTTGTTCTTCAGTGGATGGGGTTTTGCTGAAAGCTGTGAGCAGCTGTCAGCGAGGCAGAGGGCGAGGGCTGTGGCGAAGTTCTCCCACCTGCCTCCTGCAGCCCGCGTCCTCCATTCCTGCTGCCGAGTGTTCTTCCCAGCTTGGCCCTGAACCCTGCCTGCGGCACGCTGGCTAGGTACCGGGTATTCCCTGTCCCCAGACAGCTGGAAACAACTGAAATCTCTTAACTGCGCCCTTGAACAAGGCTTTGAATGTGTTGGTTTTTCCACTAGCATGGACAAGAAGCAATATAGTTAATATGTTTGGGGTTTGTGTTGTTTTTTTTTTTAATGATGTTTGGATTCTTTGATTTCAGGATGCTTTCGAGCCTTCTGTGGTACATGCCGAGGTGTGAGACCAAATGCAAGCTGGGCATTCGGGGATGGCAATCACCCGCAGGCACCGACTCCATCTGGAGCCCTAAGGAAATCGCACAAAGAGCCAGATCACCCATCCCTATAAATCAGCCCCTTGATATCAACAGGGCAAGGCTGACACACATTATCTACGAATCCCACTCCAAATTCCCCACATGTCCAACGACACTGAGAATCTGAGGGCTGGGACGCTCAGGTTTTGACTCAAATTAACCTTTCCCCCGTAGTTTTATGACTTTAAGGTGTGAAGCTCATCTGCATGACTACCTCCATCCCTCACACTTCTTTTTTAAAACAGGCATTTGGGAAAGAATAAGCTATCCTTAGAGAAATCTGAAATGTTAGAAAGATGTTCAGAGAACTCATTGTTGTAGTTAAAACACAATCATAGTAAAAGCAAATATTCTGCCACTTAAAAAACAGGAACAAGCACGCTGGTATAAAATCACTGCAAGAGTTTTCAGCGTAAAAGGCTACCAGAGCCTAAAAAAGGTGTTATTGCTTTTGAGAAGCGGTCTCCTCTGAGCCTTGAGAGACTACCGAGTGCTGTGTAATTTACCAACAGCCGTGGCTAGCACGGCATATTATCAGGATGAGCTGCCTTTCGCTATGAGCACTTTGTAGCCCGCGTGGATCACACCAACGACTCGCTCCGCCGTGGCTTCGCATGCCAGCGTGCTGAATTATTCACTGTCTGCTGCCTGAACGGCAGGGTTTGCAGAAGTCCTGCCGAAGACATGGGGAAGGAGAGACGGAGAGGCTGGTGCAGGGAGCATGAGGGACAAGGTTCGGTCCGTGGAACGTGCCAGGAAGAACATGCAGATCCCTGTGTTTTGATGTGGTACACAATCCCAGCTATTACACAGAAGAATAATCTTTAATAAAGATGATAGCCTTTATAGCTGACAGGGAAAGCAGAGTGGAAAAAGCTGTCTGCCTCAGATTATTTATTTCTGAGAGCTACATTATTTTTTATTACATCTACGTATAAAATTCTTCACACGGAGCAAGTTTAATCCTCCCCAGATCTGTGAACAGCGGTTAGCATCAAGGTATTACTCCAGAAAACTCCCGTGACGCCGCTTGTTATTTCAACCGGGAAGATTTCTTCTACAATTACACTGCGATGATGGAATTAGCAGGGTCAGAGGAGGTAGCATGAGAGATGAGAAACAAGCGTATGTGACAACCTCCAGGAGACGATTTACATGTGCGGAGCAAAATGTTTCCAAAACTAAGGGCCCTGCGAGCTTGACGAGCAAGTGTGCAAGCACAGCCCTTTTGAAAGCTGGGCTGCTTTGAACAGGTGGGCGGCCACCAGACCAGAATAGGGGTTTTTTTTGCTGGTAAAGGTCAGAAGTTAAGCTCCTGTGGGCACTGAGAGAGGGGAGAACCTGAGATGGTATCCTTCAGGTTGGGGTCCCTCCCAGTCCCAAATTTCGGCCAGTCTCCGTGAAGGGAGGAGTTAATTGCTGCGGTTGACAGTGGCATTAAGTGATGCTGGTGCATGTCGCTGCCTCCCACCTCGACAGGCGGGCAGCCTCCAGCGCAGCCTGCCGTGCCATGGACAGTTTTCCCGAGCAGAAGTCACCGCGAGCGGTCACGTTCAAAAAGTGGATTGAAGGTTTAGACGGAAAAAAACAGCTTTCAGGCAGCCTAATCTCACAAAGTATTACAATGTACAAGGGCAGCAAGAGTAGGTGTTCACCTGTCCGCCTGCTGCACCGAAGACGAGAGCCTGTCTCCACTCTCCCATGCACTGACTTTAGAAAAAAAATCGCATGGTGTGTGTGGGGGGGGGGATTAAAAAAAAAAACCCAAACCAGCATCTTTGCTACAGAGACATTTTTAACAAGTATTCCAGAAAGAGCACCAGCTATCAAAAAGGCTGCCAGGACCAGAAGGAGCCATCAATCGAACAAGTTTACATTTCAAAGTTTTTTGAGAACAGTGAAAATGTCTTTACCCTCCTTGACGGGAAAACTGCAGTGCTACAGGAAAGTAGCTATTTGCTGCTTCTTACTGAAACGCATTTCTCTGAAGTGGCCCTTTAACCCTGGGAAGGGTGCTGGAATATATAGATATATATGTTAAGTAGCTCTCCTGAGAGTTCTGCTCTGAGCTGCTTTAAGACCATGGAGGCAGTCTGCTCTCTTTTCCCTTTGTATGTACCATTGTTCAGCTCCAGAGCTTCTCTTTGATATTAGAGATGAACTGGTTAATTTTTTAAAACCCTTTCCTGATAGTATTTAAGAGACGGCAGAATGCATCTGTCTAATTTTGACATTTATCAGATAATTCAGTCAAGTTCCCTCATGTGACACAGCTTTGTTTCCTCAAAAAGAACCTGCTGCAAACAAAAGGCCATAGTATATTCTGTGGTGTCGCTGCTCCCAGATGTTTCGAAATTAAACTACTAAGCCTCCCTGGCCCTGTGAAACCTGGAAGAGTACAAAAAATGGAATGACTCTTAACAAGCTGCATCTTCGGTTTCTGTGCTCCTTATTTCATCTCTGTGCTTGATTTTTCTGAGTCATTTGAAAATGATTAGGCAGCTCAAATAATTGTTTCCTGGGTATATTAGCGGCACTATAATTGTCATGTTTAGAGCTAAAGTTGGTAAAGACTGTAGTCTGCTCTGGAAGATTCTAACTTCCAATATACAACAGCTCACAGATAAATATTTTGAAACTTTTATTAGTAGTTTCCCTCCCAATTTTTTTCTTTGTTTCTGTGACAGGACCCCATGTGGATTTGGTCTGACACTGTTCTTCATTACCCGACGGCACTGCCTGAACTCTGGATGGAAAGGTTGTCGTCTAGCCGTTGGCCAGCATCTTGCAATCACCGCCATACACTGGCCGTTGCATGCTCTCCTCTTCTGGGTGGGAAGGGTAAAGGACAGGCCTTTACTTCTTTGTACATGCAGAAAAAAAAACAAATGCCATCTACTGCGATATATAATTTATGTGAGCGCAGTCACAGCCTCAGACTGACTTATTGAAATAAATTATACTTGGTGTAATTCTTCGGGGGGGGGGGGGAGTTATCAGTTACCATGCCAACACTCTTTGTAAATACCATTGGTTCTCAATGAACTCCTTTTGACCTGCTGGTCTGAGGTTGTTGCTGTGTGATGTACATAATTCTCTCAACACTGGCCCATTACTTCTGCTCAGGGTTGGGGGTCAAGCCTGTAGTGTAAAGTCAAAGAGAATTAGCAGCCCTATCAATAACCAGCTGCAGGACCGCAGCCCAAATGATAGACCAAAAAAATCCAAGGAAAGATGAATAAAAAGTGGAGGAACATGCGTGTATATTCTATAGTTTGAGCAGCTGCTGTGGACTATCAACATCATCAGGAGACCTCAGTGCATTAGCATAAATTCAAATGACAAATGCACAGTGCTATTCAGAGACTCATTAATTTGCAATGGGTGCAGTGCTCATGACATACTAGTGAAAAATTCAAATGTCTTTGTAGCATCGTGAGTTTAGTTGTGGGACCTAACTTGCTAAAATGAAAACGTGTGCAATTTTTTAGCAGTTTATTAAATTATGAAGTGTGATGACTATATCTGTGCATCTTTTTAAACAGATGAGGTCCAGCGTGCTCCAGCACCAAAATTGCACGGTTTGTGTTGAAATCTCCCCGTCAGGCAAATTTCGAGCAGGATCCAAAATACCGGCTGGGCGCCCGTGCCTGCCGCGGCGTGCGGGCTGACATCTCCCCCTTCTGGGTGAAAAGAGGAGGAAAAACTCGGCTGCTGTCGTGGCTTGTGCTTTGTTAACGCCTGCCTCCTCTGCCACTTCAGCCACCGATTTCATCGCACGCTTAGAGGAGTCAGAAATAAAATAACGCTGTATGACTACGGGCGAGCGCGGTGGCTTCCTCTGTCGTTCCCCACTCACTCCCCTGACCCGCATAGGCTAATTTACACGTGTAGGATATGGAAAGCCTTAATTACGAGTATCTTGTCTTAAGCAGAGGCTTTGTTTATCTGTACAAAATGGAGAGAGAAAAGATGTACATTTTCACGTGGAGAACACCCTGGCCGTATTACTCTTTCATAACATTGAGCTCAAGCCTGCAATTATAGCCCAGGACCACTGAAATACACAGCGGTGGTGTTTATTCTTAGCGCCTTGACTCTGCCCTGCGTGTGCAGCTCCGGCACACTGCTATATCTTTCCGACCTCGATGAGCCTTGCAAGCTCCACCTTATATTTCTGCTTCCTCTCGGACCTCTAACTATATCATTGCTGGCCCCGACTTTACATGTTTTTCTGTCCACCTGGCTGCCACATCTAGTGTGGGTTTCCTTTACCAGGAAAGTATACAGTAAGATAATTGCTAGTCCTTTTTTTGAGGAACAAAAACCTTGGTTTTAAAGTGCGGGAGCCACAATACCTAACTGGTAAAAAATAGCTTACATTTTCAAAGGCACTAGTGATTTTAGCTGCAGAGCCTCTGAAAAATTTTGAAGCGACCTGATTTTTAAAGACAGGGGAATCAGCTGCCGGTTGCATGTCCAAAACCATTAGTTGCTTTTGAACATTTGGTTGTCTCTGTAAAACACAATAATATTTTATATATACACCAGTCATTAGGTAGCACAATAATAAGAGCCTTAATAAGGTTTGCAGCATCTCCCAGCATATGTCACGCCTCAGAGTGAAAGGAAAGCCATTTCTCACTCTGGCTTCTCATCTGTGTCATGCCACCTGCCACGTAGGATATGGTATGTCACAGCTCAAAAAAAAAAGAGACCAGAAAAGAAAAGGATGGCGTGCCTTTCCCATCCCTGTGAGGAGCGGCACATTCCTCTGCGCCCCCCAGAATTTGGGTAATCACGATGCTCGCCGGTGCCCTGGGCTGCCAGTGGGCTAAATGCGTGTGGAAAGTGCTTTGCCTTCTCCGCATAGGGAAGAAAATCAGCCGGCACATCACCAAACTAAGACTATAAATCACTGTAAACTGGCTTAAAGCTATAGTTTCCAAAATTACACACATGGATTAGGACGCTCGTCTGCCCTCAGCTTCCACCCCCTCCAAAGGCTTTCCAGGTAGGCATCTGGGGTGAGACCACAAAAACTCTGCCTAAGCCTCCCATAAAAAGTCAGTTGAAGCTTTGTCACACACTAAGATCATTTATTTTCGTTAATCTTGCCCAAACCTGATGCGAGCCTCCACATCACTTTGGATCTGAGTTGTCGCAGACGGAAGGAGTTTGAGAAGGAGATGGCGAACGCGGTGGCAAGGTGCTGTGCAGGCAAAGGGAGCGTCTGGGCGAGCAGATGTCAGGATCAGCTCGGGGCCACGCCGTTCCTTCCCTCTCCAGGTTGCGGCCATGGGAAACACTAAAAATCTGGAGCAATGGTCAAGGCTGGACCTACAGTTATTTTAGACACAGAAGGGCAAACGTTCAGCCACGGAGGCTGCTCCAGGGGACTGCAAGGAAGGAAGAGCCAAGAGCGAGCAGAGCCATGTCTCCATGGCCCCGTCTGATGGAGGAGCACGGCAACCACCCCTCAACTCTCATCTACCCTTCGCCGCTGAAACCCCAGTGTCATGCAACAGAGCAGAGCCTTAACACAGGCCTGTCAAATATTTCAGTTACAGGGTGTCTGTCCTGACCAGAGCTGACGGGGCAGCTGAAGGTCCCTCTCCACCAGAGAAAACCTTTGGTGGCCCTCAGCTGGCTCCGGCTCTCTGATATTTCCTTCTCTCCCCTCCACCCGGGGTGGGACCAGAGCAAACAGTGCTGTGGATGATTGCCTACCATGATTGATGGTGCCAGCAGGACCCTAAAGCTTAGATGACAGTCATGGGATCAGAGGAGCCTGGAAATAAATGAGTCGCCCTTCTCTTCCCACCACCCCCTCGAAGTCCTGAGCAGGAGCTCGATGCAGCTGAGGATTCAGACCATTAGATAAATGCCACTTACACCCTTTGTGGAGAAATGAAGTTTATTTTGTGTGTATCTATCAAAAGCCTAGTTAAAGGAAACAGGTGACAGGGTTTGGGTTTTTTTAAGAAAGCATTCTGTATTTCTTATGAGGAACAACTTTCCTTCATTAGCAGGCAGCACTGGACAACAGGGTTTCATTTAAAACATAATCACCTGATCTCTGCAACCAGTTGCAGAGGCTTCTGTGTCTTCAGGGCAAACGCACGTCAGGTTTAGGCATCAATGTGGAAAGCATTTTGTATCTGATCAAGAACACAGGCAGAAGAAAAGCTTCCTGGAAAAGAGGTTGTTTTCTGTTACTGCAAAAAGCAGGGTTTCATTTTTGTTTCAGAAAAGCCTTGATCTGTTTTTCATTTTGCGTTTTCTTTTACCTCACACCACTCACGAGGCAAGCAGCATCTCCAGGGGCGAAGCCGACTTCAGGAGCGTGTTCCGAGAAGAGGCACCTTCTCATGGATGTCTGGCCAGCAACTGGACACGCATGGGGAAATGTCCCATCTTAAAATCATACTAAATGAGTATTACCTGAGGAAGAATCCCAGCAGCGGGAGTTTGATAAGACAAATGCAAAATTAGGTTGTGTCTACAAGCTGGTAGAATCAGTGATCTCCCCCCAGAAAAGTGGTCGGTGGCCAAAGCTCTGTTCTGAGCTACGCCAGTGAAAATCCAGTCAGTCCACCAGCTTCTAAAGCAAAACGTGGTCCAAAGTGGCTGGGAACAAGGAGGTGACAATATTAATAAGCTTATGACACTGTTTGTGTTAACATCTTTTTTTGTGCAGAACATGTTTGTATTTCAATTGGCAAAGTATTTACAATGAGACTAGATATACTCACCACCAAGGGCAATTAATTCAGGGTTATAAAGCCTGTGTTTCAGAACAGGCATGAATAATTCAGTGTTAGGTTGTTTAAGTGTGTTTTGTAAAATAGAGCTGCAGCTTTTGTTTTTCTTGAAAGCTTCTGGAAAAAAAAAAAAAAAACGATTTTTCGTTTTTTCTTTTTCTCTTCACCCCTGGGGAGAGCACTGGCCTTTTGATGTTCCACATTGACCTGCATTCCTTGCTTGTTTCCCACTAACTTGAAGAAAATACAACTTAAAACGGGAGGCCTGCATGTAAGGCGCAAGGAGTAGAGCACTAGCTCTGGGTGTCAAAGCCTATCAAACAGGCTGCGGTGCTTCAGACTGCTTTAATCATTACCAGCCTTACCGGGTTGTGAAGTTTTATGATGCCGATAAGCAGAAGTGCACACACACGTAGACGCAATGCTTGCTTTTGAATGCAAGGCGACCCTGATAAACGACTTTACAGAGCCGAGGGGACGGTGTCTGCGCGGTGTCTGTCTCTGCTTCAGGCACTTCACATCACCTTCACACTGCTCCATGGGCTGCACATGTAAACCTAAAAACCGAGCCGGGGTGACTGCTGGCTGACGGTTGAATTTTGCCCCAAACAGCCTTTACCACCCAAACTCAAGAGACAGCAGGAAGGAGGAATTTTTTTTACAGCCTTTGCAAACTGTTGGCATAGTTCAACACACATACGGACCCCTTCCAGTCCTCGTTAGTGGCTGGGTGGGCAGGTGTGTGTCAGGGGAGAAGATGCAACCCTCGCTATGGTTCCACCATGTTCTTCCGAACTTCCATATTGGAAGGCCCTTGTTGAGGAGAATTTTCAATCAAGAAGTTGCAGAAACAATGTGCCTGAAAGGTGTAAACTGCCTCAGTGAATTAATAAGGCATTAGCTCAGATAATCAAGGCTCACAATGTAAACCTTGATGGACTTGGTGTCCTGGCAGAGCTTAGGAAACTTGAGGGTCCCACCAAAACTGTTCTTACAGAACAGGGCAGGCATGGCCAAACACGCCAGTCTTGGTAAGTATTGTGTGCTGAAAAGCAAACCACCTCAAGTGGCTAACACGGGACACAGCTTTGGTTTTTTCACTATCTACCTAAAATCTCTTCAAAGGATGAAACCTTGTGGTACTTATGCGGTAGCTGAGTTGATCGCTTTCAGGCTAGGCCAATAACCACTAGATATCTCGCTGGAGGTAATCTCTGTGTCTGCCCAGACCTCCACAGTCAGAGAGAGAACGATGCATGGTGCAGCCGAAATGCTGGATTTTCACACATTTCTGCCCAAACTTCTTTGTGCGAGTAAGTCACGAGAAGGAAGGGGAGTATGTGCACATCTCCTCTACCATCACTCAGACCGTGTCATGCGCACCTACCCCTTTTCCTGGGGACGGCCACATGAGGGATAATATTTTGTCCCACAGGAGCATGTCCCAGGAAGTTTATAGCGAAACACTGAGCTTGGTAACTCGGTGTTTTCAAGACAGTCTTTCATATTTCTGTAACAAATAAGATAACATGGCAGCAGACAGGGCAAATTCCACATCAGTTTTTTCCCCATGGGAAAAGGACAAATGGGAAAGTCAACATTGAATATTTGCAGTAAGTTGTGTAGCTTATACCAGCTGTCTGCGAGGTTGGTGTGATTAAGGATTATGACTGAAAGGCAAATGAATACGTTCCCCAAACTTGCATTTCTCTTTAGGAAAAAAGCACATCTTTAATTGTTACCTCTATAGTACCTGTTGTAAGGCTGGTTTATTGTTTTCCCTAGAGTGATAAACCTCGAACAAAAGCTCGGGTGCCGCAGCCGTATGGCAGATTTGTTTTCCAGTTAGCATTCCGTGTTTCTCTCCGTTCGTGCTGCGGCGTGATGGCAGCTGAGTGAAATGTCCAGACCTCATGCATCTCAGGATCGCTGGCTTAAGGAGGGATACACCAAGTGCTGGGAGAGTGTGGGAAGGAAACAAATTGACAAACAGCCAATGGGAAACAGAGAAGAAGGCATTTTTACTGCACTATGTTTACAACTTGTACTTTCTCAGATCCTAAAAAATCCGCTGTTTTGCCTACAAGTCTGCAAGACATTATAGTTCGACTTGGTAAAAAACCACGCATGTCAGTGCGCAGTTATTAAAGTAATAGCTTCCCCAAGCTAACGTGTGCTGAAATTCAGGTTTAGAATGGCCTGTAAATTCCGGCAAAATGGAAGATTTAATGAGAGGATCTTCAAATTACTAAACCTGAATGGTGCGTTTGCGGCCTGCCCCTTCTTGCTGCTTTTATTTCCACATGACAGTGTCGCATTGAAAGCCTCCAGTCTGAGAGTGAGCTAACATAAAAGCGAGGATATACGTGAGTGTGTGTTTGTCCAGCGCCCGTTCCTGGAGTCTGGAAAACAGCTGATGCACAGAGCAGCTAGGCAATGGCAGCAGAGGCAATTCAAGATATTCCTAGGTACATATATTGAGGGGAAAATAACACTTACAGGCCTCCCTCCTGTTCTTTCCTCATTCTTTTCCCACTGAGGAATGGTGTTGACTCTGGAGGGCTTGCGTGCCCGCGGTCACCCCCATACCCCGTTAGCTCTTTGGGGGTCACAGACCACCTGCATCCATCACGGCAGCCAGTCTCAAACAGCAGCGTCCCTTCTTTACCACATTTTTAGACTTATTTTTAACATTAGAATAAGTTAAGGTCCAAGCCTTAATAGCTACAAGATGCGTTCAGAAAACTTAATTTACACCCGATGCATTTTCCAGAAATGCATTTGCAAGTGATAAATAAATTATTTATTAGGTATGTTTGAAAATATTGACCCAGGGCTTCCTTAAAGCCCTTTTATTATGTGGTAGCTTGTTTTCAGGTATCTTACAGTAGTCTTCTCAGCACATGTTTCACTAATGAGCCTGTTCCCTTTGTTTTCATTACACCTCCTCATTATATTAATTATTTTCTGTTGTTCTTTACCTGTCTGTTGCTGTTAAGAAACTCCTCTGTGGTTTGCAGTGTGGCAGAATTGTCAGAAATTCTGCATATTTGGGTTGCTATTGTCTGGTTGGATGAATATGAGCTCCTAGACGGTTTGCAACACTGCATTTCCCAGTCTGCAAAACATACACAGTGAAGGAAATCATGTGAGAAAAAAGACTGTGTTTACAATACTTCCAATAACAAACCTGGTACAGAGCTCACGCCAGAGCTAATCTAGACATTACAACGCTTAATAACTGAGCCACAAAACATAATCAGCCCAGAGTACACTGCATTATGAAATGCTGGAATATTTGCCATTTTTCATAGTCCTGCTGCTACCAGCTGAAGTACTGGTGAAAATATTAAAATTTGTTATTGATTTCATCAAAAAAAGTTTCATAAAATAAATTTAAGGAAGTTAGAGTATCTTCACTGTAATACAATTAGTCATGGCTGTTGTTTTTCAGTAACAATAAGTCTTAACAGCCAAGGATGCTAAGAGAGACTAGACTACTACCTCCTTAGGCTTGCTCTAGGTATCATTTTTGTAAAGACCCCACAAGTGGTTAGCCAGAAGGTGAGTTTGGGGCTGAACTGTAACCACATCAGCTGATTCATAGATGCTGCCCATGTCCATAGTCCCTGTGCAGGCAGAAAGGCTCAACGCTTTCACAGAGGACTTCATGATCACAAGTCTCCCTTTCTTTTGGACCTGAGGCAAGAGGAACACACTGGTGTCACCGGGCCTTTGGTGGCAAATCTCTCAGTAGATGTTCTTTCAGAGCTGCCTTCAGTTGCACTCTCCCAGCAGTGTCCATTCTTTCCGACCAAGCAGACGATGCACCTTCTTCCACTAGATGAAGGATGCTGAAGTCTGTGTTTGCTCATCTGACGTGGAGGACAGTTAGTCTAAACAGCCTAGGGGTTTGCATGGCCTCAGGAGGAAGCCACTGTGAAGGTGACCTGGAGACATTGCTCAAGCTCAAATTTGAGAATCTCTGCTCTTTCCCATGCCAGGATACATGAGCTCATGGTCCTGTGAGAGCAGGAGTGGACAGGTTTCACCTTCAATTACAAGTGAAAGAGACAACCTAGTCAGACCCAAAGACCAAGTGAGGTCGGGGGCGGGGGGGGGGCATTTTTTTTTTTTTTTGAAAGGAATTCTAGTGCCATGGATATTTTTAATCTGTCTTCTCATCCAATTCTCTTTGTGCATCATCTTCAAGACTGCACAAAGACTGTAAGAAGACTACATTTCATGATCTGACACGATGTGCTCCGTTAAGACAGTCCATAAACAAATGCAGAAGGTAATGAAGATAACCGTTATACAAAGTTTACCTTTTAACTTCATATGGAGGCATTGCCTAAAATGGTCAAGTTTTCTCAAAAAAATCTCTACATAGTAGTTCACCGAGCCTAGTTAAGGCATTTTAAATTGCATGTAAATAGTTTATTAGTCTTTTCTTCTTCTTTTATTTTTTTCATGCATTGTGACTGAGGTGCTTTGTTTCAGGGAGAGAAAGAGACAGCAGAGAGACACAAAGCTTCCTGAGCCTCTTCTCTATTATATAGTGGAGTACATAATTGTTCAGAGCTGCAAAATAGTCTAAAGGGACCTGATTATGCAAATACATTAAGCATCTCTTAAAATCTTCTGAAATTATACCATATTAGCCACACAATTAAAGGGAAAAAAAAAAGATCGTCTTGTTTGAGTGTGCATGGTCTTTCCTATTTGCAAAAAAATATGTTTCTCAAAAGGAGGGAATGGAAAAGGATCATGATATAAGCCTAAATCCAGGTTACAAAGCTGGACTGCTAGTTGTCTCATGAGATACAACCCAGTGACAATTGACATTTTGTCCTCTAACCTTACCTCAGCCTTCACACAGTTGTCTGTTCCCCTTGAGCCAGGCAGATCTAAGCTGTCAATTAATAGATAATGTAAGTTTACTTAGATGTCATGTAATGCTGTTATCCATGTGGAAATACATCAAATGTCCTAGTTTGCTCTAAAGGCTATGGCGCTTAGTAAAAATCTTCTCCCATGGGAAGCCTAGGCTTGACAAATGCCTGAGGATTAGTCATAGTCAGCCATCTCTTTGTGATGCAAAATGACATAATCATTGACTTTTTCAAATAGTATTACACTTCTACTTTCACCAAAGACAGAACCCAATTCCAGGTTTGCAAACAGTTCAGATGATTGTACAAATTTCTTATTGAATATATTGAGATTAACCTCAGGAACAGAAGAAACACAATAGCTCATAGACTTGCTTAAATTTTCAACAAATTCAAGGATATCTAAACCCAGTGTTTTCTTTCAATATTTGGCATGGTTTTGTATCATATTGCTGCTGCACTAGAAAATCGATAACTTAGACCATTCTCTCCAAAAAAACCCCGATTGTGCACTGAAAGCACCAAAAAGATTGTACGACTCAGGTTGACATTCCATTGTAGTAATCGTGAACTTCATTTATACTATTTATCTTAAAGTAGGGCATCTTTAAATTAAAATTTTATGTTTTAAATAAAACAAAAAATCCATTGAAATACTTATTTTTCCTAAACCCCAACATCCAAAACATATGGAAAAAATTGCCTCTAGGTATTGAAAGTTGTTGCTTTTATCACACTGTGCATCTAAATTCCCAAGGATGATTGATTTAACGAGGTTTGCACATTAAAAATCTTTTTCTTTGTTACAATAGAGGAAATCACAAGAAAGATTAATGCCCTCTGCATGGTGCCACCGAATTAAAATGTCTTTCAAATGTCTTCACTCCAGGAACACTTTGCTATCCAGGCCTGTACTTAGTAAAGCTTTTCTCAGTGTAAAGAATGTATTAGTCATGGCTGAGGATGCTGGTGTGCTATAACCTAAATACCTGGAATATGCATATATTAGGACAAACTGGGCACTTCAGAAGGCTTTAAGGAAGTGTTCGTTTTTCAGGTTGGTATAATGGATTCCATGACAGAAATGCACGAGGCTACCCAAAGGTATGACATTCAGCCTTGACATATTTTCCCATTGCAGTGGTGTTATCTGACACGAAACAGAGTAATACGCTCCACCACGGCTTCAAAACTCTCTTATGCATAAACCCTCAGCAGTATTTTCTTTGCCTGATGTGACAATGTGTCGCCCTAGCGTCTACTGCATTAATGGTGTACAAAAACTTTTCTTCATTTCATCTGCTCTTACAATCATGAAGAGTATGTTGCTGATCCAAGTATTTTCTCCGTATTAATATGCAGATTCAGGCTATACTGTCTTAGGGAGCACCTCAAAGGTAAAAGTAGGCAGATCAGCTTGAACATACGCTTCTTTCTTTAGGGGAAGAGCTTGCGTCCATGCTGCATGTTGACATATCACGGTGCAAGAGCATTCCTATCATACCCACTTCCAACACACACCCTACTTTTGACTTGAGTGGAGGGAGAAGGTGGAGGGTAGAGGAAGAAACAGGACTACTGAGGTGGCTTTGGAGTGTTGGACCATGTCTGCTGGAGATGATATCTGTGCTGGATACAAGAAGTGCTATTCTGTGTGTCCCACCAGAAGACCACTTAATTCACCTCCAGGAAGAGGCTGGAACACAGATGACATAGAGGCAACGTGGATGGCTGTACACCTCTGTGCAAAGCAGGGAAATAATCAGCCTGGTAATACAAAAGAACCAGCACAGCACACTGGCTGTTTAGCTTTACACATTCCTCAAGAAAAGTATAGGTGCTATCATGTGAATTCCTTCAGGAAAAAAAGATTAATTCAATGGTTCCTTCAAGAAGAATATGTTGTATAGCCTGTAATGCCAGTATATTGGAAAAATCATAGCTCTGTTTAGGCATGAAATAAGGGTATGGATGTATTTACAGTGGGGAGAATAAAAGAAATGCAGAATCACAGAACCATAGAAAACTCCAGGTAGAAAAATCCTCTGTAGTTTATCATCAGATCCAACATTTCACTGAAATCAGGGCTGTTATCCAGGGCCACATCAAGTCAAGTCTTTGATATATCTCTTGGGTAAGATTCCAGCCCTTCAAGCATTCTGACTGTGAAGAATATTTTTAATATCCAGGCAGAATTTTACCTCAAGCACCTTGTGCCTGTTGCCTCATATCTTGGCACCATGCATCCTTTGGAAGTGAGGATAACTTATCCTCCATAACCACCTTCAAGGTATTGGAAGACTGTGATTAGAACCTCCTGTGCCTTCTAATCTCGAGGCTAGGCAAACCCAGTTCCCCCAACCTGTCTCCATACGTCGAGTTCTCCAACACATTCATCATCCCTGTGGTCTTCCTCTGGATCTGGTGGCCTTTTTCTCTTGACAAAAGGGACCAAGACCGTTTTCCAAGGCATGGCCTAAAAAGTGGCAAGTGGAGTGGAATAATCACATCCCTACCTAATCTGCTGGTTATACTCTTGCTGGTGGAACCCAGGACGCAGTTGGACTTCACTGCTGCAAAGTTGCACCGGACAGCTTGCCACCCACCCGGTCAGCCCTGTGCATTTCTGACAGAGACGGGTGAAGGAGGCACCGACGCAACACATCGTAACATGACCATGGCCTTGGGGCTGCACAATCTTCTGAGGTGTGTTACAGGGTTTATGCTTGCTCCTGCAGATCTAACCAACAGGTCAAGAGGAATCAGCCTGCCACCATAAATTTGGTCCATGTTTCATCCACAAAAAAGACCAAGAGAACTTTCCCAAGGACTTTATGCATGATTACAGTGAGAATGCAAGACAAAAAGAGCAAATATAGTCTTGATACAAGACCAAGAGAATATAGAGTGAAAATACTGACCCAAGCTCAACAAATGGGCAAAAGTAAATATCAAAAAAAAAAGATTCCAAGCTGAATAATGTTGGAAAGTGAAATATCAGAAAAGCAGCTTAGAAATTGAGCTATGATTTCAACAACAAATACAGTTCTTCAGACAATACGTGAAAATTGGGTGCACTCTGCCATCTACTATAATTACTAAAACTCATTCGTTATTTCTAGTTTAGCAATATGTCATGAGTTCCACCCAGGCAATTTCCCATTATCCTTCATATTCTACAAACATATAGTAAGAGACAGCACCTGTCATGACAAGCCTTAAATGCACAAGGTAAAAGATAGGAGAAAACATGGAAATGAATCACAAAGAGAGACAAGTGATTAAGTTTTTTTAGGTAATTGAAGTGATTTTGAATCCTTTCGCGTTTAATAACAATACCCTCAGTGACTGGCCCAAGGACAAATGGGATGTCTGTTGTAGGGCCAGATATTTAGCAAATACCTCCTGAGTCACCATCCAGAGCCTTCAACAAAGGCCCACGTACCATGAAACACACTGACCCTGGAGCAGGGATGCAGCATTACTGCCACATCTCTGATACCTCTTCTTAACATTTTACAATTCTATTTCAGGCAGGTTTTTTTTAAAAACAAAGAAGACATGAAAAAAGTTCAGCTGGTCTCAGAAGGAAGGGATGGACAGACACCTGCCATCCCACCCGTTTCATTATTTCTCAGCAGATCTTAAAAATAATGATCTTAAAAATCTTAAAAATAATGATTTCTGTTTCTAGGATCTCCATTTAAAAAGATATAAAATTACAGTATTGTAATTACAAACATTTTAAAGAATGCAATGAAAACAAGATATAAACCCATAATGTTGCACATTCAGTTACATTTAGCTGATAAATGTCAATTATAAACATCTAAAAAAGCGTAAAACCGGAGAAGACTGTCAGTGTCAGGTAATAAGCTACTTTACAGCCAAAAGTGGGGAGAAATCTGCCTTTTCATTATTCTCATTTTCCGATCAGTGGTGTAGAAATATTTGAAGGGCTAAAACCAGCCATTATATTGGTCTGCTCCTTGCAGTGGTGCAGGAATGACCATCCACGTGGGTCCTCTGCCTGGGCCCTGACAAAACCCATGCAATACATGGATCCTCTGCCTTGTTTACCTGAGCCTGGAAAATTAAAGAGAACGGGGAGCAGGAAGAAATTGTGCATCTCTCCCTCCCGCTCTGTGAAAAGAAACAAATGTTCTCTGGAGAGTGTGGTTGTCCAAGAAAGAAAGCGAAAGATGAGCAGAGAGCAGAGGACGTGGAGGTGAGAGGATGGTAACCCAGGGGGACATGGGAGAGGGGAGGAGGGGGAAGGAGGACACGTGAGTGGGAGAGGAGTGGACGTGGGGTGAGGAGATGGGGTATTGTTGATGACCAACATGCAGTGGGGCATGGCTTAAGGCAGAGGTGCAGAAGAAGGAATGGGATTTAGTCTCTGTCTCAGGGGAGTGACAGAGGCAGAGACTGTCACTCATCATCTCTGGAATTGTGGTAAACCGGTGGGTTATCCTGGTCCAAATTCATTGTGCCACAGCCACAGAGGTGATGGATTGCCTCCATAGAGGGTCATCTAATTTTAATTAAATTAAATGTAAGCACACTGCTTCCAAGGTCACCACAGAGATGCAGTCACTTTTGGGCACCACCGAACTCGATGCACCCTCATCCAGCCACAGAAGCCACCTGTGAAAGCTCTCACTGCTCTGCGCTGTGCTCTCCCTCAGCGAGACCCTTCCCATCACCACATGTGCATAACCCATCCTTCCGGGCCATGCAGAAGGAAATGATGGAAATAAATCATATAAACCAGTCTGGCATCCAAAAGCATGGATTGGGCGAGCAGGAGGCAGCAAACGGCCCCTGAACAGCCTGAAGCTCCATGGTCCCCACTTTCTAACCACAGAAATAGGGTAGGCTTTCTTGGCACCCACCTCAGCAGCAAGATGTTTGACACAGCCCGTTCTACAAAAACAATTTAGGGAACGGGAGCTCTTTTTTCCTCCCAAAGACACAAGACATAATTCTGCTGATGCATGAATCACTGGAGAATATTTGTCACCCATTTCTTCAAAAATGCCCCCCAAAAGGTAGCGGGAAGTGTTCCCTTTTCAATCCTAACACAGGTGAAAGGAAATTGTGGTTGTGATTCAGCAGATGATTTTTCAGCTGTGCTTTCTATACTGCTGAAATATTCTCTGTTCCCTGGGACATCTTTAACCTCTCCTTCTACTGGATGTACTCCTACTCTTGCAATAAATGTATGGCCATGAAGCCATCTCATGCACCTCATTCCTTAACGAATAATTTCTGCTTTTTTAATATACCGTTGTTTAAAAAAAAAAAAACAAAAAAAAACCCAAAAACAACCAACACCAAAACAAAGCTTCCACAGTGTGTTTTTAACCATACAATTAGTTCATATACAACTGAAATTAATAAAAGTGCCTAAGCTGGTAGAGTCCATTCATTCTGTCTGCAGTTCCTCAGTATCTGTTAGCTCTTCTCTTCCTACTGGTGCTTCAAACCCTTGGAAAGTGATGAAATGCACTCAGTTTCTTGCCTATTTTCTTTTTACGTGTGAAGCATGTCTTTTGTTATCTTCCACCTAAAGCACACTTCCAATTTTTACTCAATTAGACTTTTGGTAACTTCTTGCATGCTCATCATATCTGCAGTATCAGAGCTCTTATTTGTGTAGTCAGTAGTCTGACAAATTATTTTTTTTTCATTTTCTGTCTGCCTGTCTCACTTATTCCTTTCTTTCCCCCAGCATTTTGTTCTGATCAGTAGATAGTAGTGAGCTCTCTAAAAATGGAAAATTGGCTCATCTACATTAGACTATCTACAAATTCCTCTGTGTTTTTACCTTCTCCCTGCCTTATCTGTGCAAAGCCGTGTCACACACACTTTTTATTTTCATGTAGTCGGTTCTCAAGCTTTGTGACAGCTCCGTTGTTAGTAACTCCTGTCTTTACGAAAAGTTTTTACCCGATGAAGCGCTTCCAAACCCGGTCGTGTCAGAACAATGCAACTGTTTTTATTGCACTCCTTTCTGGTGGCACCCGCAGAGAAGAGCCGTTACTGCTTTCCCCATATATTCCCAATAAGTCCAGAGGCTTTTAGCACTGGTGGAGCTGTGTTTTTTCCATCTTTCAGTCGGGGAAGGAATAACTTTGACTTTTTCCACTCCTTGTCCCTTGTGCGCTTCCAAAGTCACTCAAGCAGAGGCCACAGGCGTGCATGCTGTACGTGATAAGCAACGTGCAACAGGCGTCTGCTCCTCTGTACCGACGTTTCCAGATGGGAAAATGCCGCCCTTCCTATACTTTCCAGACCAGGAGCCAAGGAGCTCACGGTGATTTCATTGGCTGGTCCAATATTTGGTCCAGACCTGAACTGAGCCTGCCGGAGCTGGCGGTAATCTGGGCACGCCGGGTAACGAGGACAGTCCTGCAAGGGGCACACTACAAACAGGGAATGCAGCAGGGAAGGCGAGTCCCAGGACTCTCAATATTGGCACTGCTCAGAGAAAAGGGAAAGGCTCACAGTATTTAGTTGCTAAATTTAACTGCTTGGCTTGAGCTGCAACAGCCACGAGAGCTGAGGATGAGGATGCTGGCGGAGGGCAGAGCGCAGCAGCTGTGCCGGCCGGGAAACCTGCTCCCAGGGGCGGCCGGGCTCCCGTCCCCAGCTGCGGAGGGTCCCGCGCCCCGAGAGGTCTCACCCTGCATCACCGCCGGCCAGGGGAGCGCAGCTGGGCAGGGGCACAGGAGCCAGCGCTGCCGCCTTGCGCCCTGTCACACCTGGAGCCCGGCGGTCGCCAGCGAAGACCTCCTAATAGCTAATATCGCTGGAGGTGGGACCGTGCCGTCCAGCTGCCACCGCACTGGGACACGGCACCTCGCCCTGAGGTCTCTGTTCATGCTGCTGCTGCTCAAAACCTTGGTAAAGCGTTTGAGTGCCGTATTTGCGTGCTGACGAACAAATCTATCGCTCGCCACAGATAGACTGTTTCGCTTAAGCTGCTGTTCTTTATCTCTTAATGACCAAAATAACAACCAAGGGGGGGGAAAGCACTGCTGCTTTATCAAAATTTCAACACATTTAAGGTCGTCGTAGTATTTTAATTCAGCACCGCTAAAATTTCATGTGGAGTATATAGGAAATTGATTTTGTATGCATCTCCAAGGAAGCACTGACCAGACAGCTTTACCCGTTCGGTCTCAACATGAAATATTGTCATGCCTGAACTAATTCCTTTATGACAGTGATCATATCTAGCATCCTGATAACTGAATATCTGAGAAACTGGCTCTCGCATAGATCCTCGTGAAGATAATAAATGATATTTATCTTTTTCAGCCTTGTTGTATACTGCTTGTCATTTTTCCTGTGATGTATCTAGCTAGAGATCAATGAATCCAACCATGACACTAAACAGCTAAATAAACCATCACACTCCGTGTATGACAAATCTCTTGCTATCTCCTGTTTGCTCCAAGTCACAAATCTCCCTTTGTGTTAAACTTTTTGTGTCTGGAAGTGCTTCTTCTGAAGATGGATTTTAAAGCCTACCAAAGTCTGTACATTCCATCAACATTGCTATGTGGTGTCGACCAGAGGTAGAAAGAGGAAAACTCTTCAGTCTGGCTGGGAAATGTAGGAGAGAGACCAAACACGTAACTGCAATCTTCTTGGTAGACTAGATCATCTTCTCCCAAAGCGTGACTTCTGAGTTAAGTTCACCATTTGAGTTTCCACTAATTGAAAATAAGTTCATCGAGTCATTCAGAAAAGGACAATTCCTCTAATTTCCCGCATTTCTGGTTTTATTTTCATTTTCTCTTTAAAAAACATCTTTTCTTTCCCTGGAGCAAGGCCAGGTATGTTGATAGAGACACTTTTTGTGTAGCTACCTAAGCAGTATATATTCTCTCACCTCTCCAGATACTCAGTTAAGTCCCAAAAACATGATGGTAGAGACAAGTGGAAAATATGGTCCAAGTTCCTCTGCTGATGGCCTCATATCAAGCCCCCAGTTTGTCCTGTAAAGATGAACACTTGACGCCACAACTAGAAACGCTGCTGGGTGAGTCGGGAATGCAGCAGAAGTATTAAGAAGAAACAACAGCTTTTCTGAGGAAGCGACCCAAAACTTATCAAACTGGTTTGGAGACAGGTTTCACCATTACTGTTGACTGTTTGATATTCTATAAGAGGTAGAACAACTGGAAAACTCCAAGTGTAGAAAAACAAATCTTTTTCAAAGTGTCCTATGGTAAAGGGCAGGTTGTAGGCCAGATGCATACAGCTTTGTCCTACCTGCAAGCTGCCAATAGTCCGTGCTAATGCTCCCTTCCCAGCAGCTGCACGTATCTTGTCCTCTTAAATTCTCCGTGCCAGGCTCCTCACTCTTCACTCTACAGCATCCTCAAGGAGTGTGAAGACAAAATACAAAAATTCAAATTATTCATTAACCATGGTCGTGCTACACACACTAGCTGAGTATTTAAACGTGTTTTACTGTCCCTGAGGTCAGGTCAAATGTTTTGCTGGACTGACACAGACTTGAGCTTTTGCCTAATTCTGGGCTTTATGCACTCTTTACTCAGCGCCAATGCTCTCCTTTGGTTGCATGAGCTTCTTCTAGGCCGGTTGGGCTGACGCTGGTGTGTATTTCTGCCATGCCTGTCGCATGGCACCAGCTGAAGCAGTGTGCCCAAGTGGGCTAGCAGTAAGTAGGAATCTCCGGTGATTGCTCTGTGTTTTCACTCCCTCGCTGTCAATCCTTTAGCAATGACCTCTAGGCCACTGCCAAACAAAGTACATATTAATGCGGCTCTATGTTAAACTAGCAAGCAATGAGGCTCAGAGTTTAGCATGTTGTCAGTTTCGCTTCAAAATGAGTCATTTGAACTTCTTGTAATTAAATATAAATAAAAGATAAAAAAAAAAAATGCACAAAGCCTTTGGCTTCAGTTTGTCATAAACTGCAGAGACTATGGAAGAATCTCATCAAATTACACCATTTTCATTGAAGAGTGTACAGGAGTCAGAGAGAAACGTTATGAAGGTTCATCATATTGATCAGGCAAAATCTAGTCCCGTGATATGCGAGAAGGGGACATTAGCATTTTTTTATAGAGGAGGAGGACAGGGAGGAGACGGGACAGCTTAATGTGGTTTGTATGTGATCTCTACAGTACAACCTGAGCCGCTCAGAGAATTAAATATATTCTAACAATACTTTTCTCAGCTCAGTTTGGGGCTCAAATTTTATAAAACTTAATCCCCAGACGGTTCCTAGCCGCCGCTGTCGGTTCGTCCCGGCACACAGGACTGTGCTGGGATTGCTTGGCAGCGGCACAAGAGCCCGGCGAAGCCTTACCGAGCTCTGCCCCAAGGGCAGACCTAACTGCTTATAGCTCAGAGGTCCTCTTAATAGGGGAAATACAACCCTTTTGGATAAGGAAGTCACTTTGTAGTAGGTATTTTGAGGTTCTTCAGTGATCATCAGAAGGGATGGGTCACTTGCACTGATTGGAAGAAATAACCATCTGGAAATTCAGTGAGGTTTGACAGAGTTAACTACCTTTTTAATAGCTCTTCTTTTTTTTTTTTTTTTTTTTTTTAACATCTGAAATGTTATGGCTCATTTTGAAAGTAGAAATTTTAAAAGGATCTAAGAATAGTTGTTTCCAACCAGAAGCAGTCACTACTAGACATCTCCTGAGATCTGGGTGGAAAATTTTCAGTCGAGAGAGACGTTCTTTTTTACCAGAGCTTCGCTGTCTGAACGGTGACTGCGAAATGCGTATCTGCCCAGAGTTTGCATAAGTGGGCTGAAAGGATCGATGGTCTCTGCAAATAAGCACCTGTACGGTCAGACACTAAATTTGCAAGCGCAGGTGTAAATTTGGGGCAGGGTTTATGTAGGTGGAAATGATCCCTTCCATCACCAGCCAGCCTTCCCACTACTCCTGCCTCCCATGAAGAATCCCAGGAAGCCAGGAGATCCTTTTGGGCAGGTCACCGGGCCCTCCTGGTGAAAAGGCGGTGGGCAAGGAAGGCGGCGTCCTCCCTGCTTTCCAGGCTCACAGTGCCTCGTGTTTATTCAGAAGGGGCGATCCATCAGTTTGGCCATTCTTTCAGACCGTTTTCAAAATCAAGTCGTGGTAATACACTCAAAAGAATTTGCGGGGGGGGGAGAAAAATAAATAAATAGCTCTAATAAATTTACCTCTATATACTAAACTTCTGAGATGGAAGATTCCGTGTTGGGCCCACAGAGCAGGGCCTGTTTGCCATCAGGTATCTCAATTTAATGCTGAATAACACTGAATTGATTAGGACTCCACCTGTGGGAGAAAAAATGTGGAAAATTCCTCCTGGGTGATTTGCTGGGGCTCATCTGTGCTGCCCACGCTGGCAGCAGTGGCAGGGCTGGTATAATTTGCGGAAGGTTTTTCTGCTCTCAGTCTGTCCAGCTATTCTTTGAGAGTAGGGAGGGCATTTAAATTTTTTTCTAATGTTTCCAATAGAAAGCTAAAGTTACCCCCATGCAACCAACGTACCTAGTCACCGATAAAAATTGGAGGGAAGGTGGTAATTCCCTCCTGACAATCTATCCCCTGCAGTGACATTCGGGAAAACATTAAAGCCTGGGTGTAATCAGTTATTTGTAATAAGGAACATATTAATTCTGCTCTGATTATTTAAAAAAAAATAATAATCAAAATTGATTGTAAAACATTCATAATGAGGCATTTTACCTTTTTCTGTAACTAAAAAAAAATAAAATGTGAAGGAGAAAAGCAGGGCCCTTCTCCTAACTTCTTTTTCCACAGAAGCCAAGAGACATGGTGAGCCAAGGAAAGTAGAAGTTGCCTGAAAGATATTTTAAGGCTAAAGGAACAGTCAGCTAATAATGCAACTGGCATTAACATAACCACTGATATAACAATAATTTATAGAAAAATCACGGGTTGTGTAATCCTTCAAAACCTTCCTTTGAACGGAAAGCAAAGACTCTTCAGTGAAAACTTCTACTCTTTTCAAGGGTGGATACCTCAAGGTAGGGTTCAAAGGATTTTCTTCACAGTTTTTTTGTTGGATCTTTTTTTTTTTTGTGGTGGTGTCTTCTCAATATATAATTTTATAATGATGTAACTTGCATCTCTGTAAATTATATTCCATGTGTCAGAATCAAATGCTCCTAAAATACTCTTGAAAGACACTAAATATATTCCATGCATTCCTTACTAACTCTATGTTATAAAGTAACTGATACACAGCCCACAAAACATCTAAAAATACTCCTTCAGCTTAAGAGATGCCTGCAATTTCTTCTGCTGTGCATAGCTGCAGACCACAGAAACCAATCTGAAAATCCAGTTAGGGTAACATTCAGGAAGTTACAGAGAGAAAACAACTTTTTCACAACCTGAGTATTTGCTTTGTTTTATGCTGAACTGCCAGCATGCTCACAGAGCTCAGGGACAGAATAAATTTCCAGTACGTCTTTTCCTAATGAAAAATATTTTTCCACAGTTCTTGACATTATTGGTCTTTCTACAGTTAATATTCTATAAATCTAAGTAAAAAAGGAGATACAATTATATCTAAATTGCTATTGTGTCTGTTTGTTTATTTTGAGCTGCATGCAATCTATCCAGGAATATTAACACTATTTCTAAAATTAAAAGACCTACATATTTATTTTCTGAGTGTGCACAGGGTTGGCTTTGGGTGGTTTTCTTTCCCTTCCTTACAACAGAAGAAACTGTTGGTATGTCCATCCTGATGCACAAATATCAAAAGAGAGGCCCCCAAAAATGGATTCATGAAGGCTTAAAACACAACAGGATTCATTCTTTCCAACAGTGGACTCTTTCCATGACCTCAGACTTATTTCATAGAATCATGGAACAGGTTGGGTTGGAAGGGACCTTAAAGACCACCTAGTCCCAACCCCCCTGCCCTGGGCAGGGACACCTCCCACCAGACCAGGTTGCTCCAAGCCCCATCCAACCTGGCCTTGAGCCCCTCCAGGGATGGGGCAGCCACAGCTTCCCTGGGCAACCTGGGCCAGGGGCTCACCACCCTCACAGCAAACAATTTCTTCGTAGTATCTAACATAAATCTCCCCTCTTTCAGTTTGAAGCCATTACCACTCATCCTATCACTACGTGCCTTTATAAAAAGTCCCTCCCCATCTTTCCTGTAGGCCCCCTTCAGGGACGGGAAGGGGCTCTAAGGTCTCCCCGGAGCCTTGTCTTCTCCAGGCAGAACAGCCACAACTGTCTCAGCCTGTCCTTACAGCAGAGGGGCTCCAGCCCTCAGATCATCTTCATGGCCTTCTCTGGACCCATTCCGATGGGTCCATGTCCTTCTTGCACTGAGGACTCCAAAACTGGACACAGTGGTCCAGGTGGGGTCTCCCCAGAGCGGAGCAGAGGAGCAGAATCGCCCCGCTCGCCCTGCTGGGGATGCAGCCCAGGCTGCGGGGGGTTTCTGTGCTGCCAGCGCACTTTGCTGGCTCATGTTGAGCTTCTCATCCACCAGCACCCCCAAGTCCTTCTCCTCACGGCTCCTCTCAAGCCATTCTCCACCCAGCCTGTATCTGTGCTTGGGATTGCCCCAACCCACGTGCAGGACCTTGCTCTTGGCCTGGTTGAACATCATGAGGTTGGCACAGGCAGTGGCCCACCTCTCAAGCCTGTCCAGGTTCCTTTGGATGGCATTCCTCACCTCCATTTCTGCTGCGATGACTTTAAGAAAAAAAAAAATAGAAAAAAAAAAAGAAAAAAAAAAAAAAGATGTAGGAAAGGGACAGAGGGATCACAGCGGACCTGATCCCATGGCGGTAAGGCGGGGAGCATCTCCCACCAGCAGCCTGGCAGCAGCTGGTGCCTGCAGGAGCAGGAGGTGGGGAAGGAGCCAAGCATGCCCAATGGGGACAGCAATGCTATGACTCTTCCAGTGCCTATGATTATTCACTTCACCACCGCGCTATGGGCCAGTGAGAGCAAAATGTGCTTTGTCTCGTTACTGCTCTCCTGCTCCATCACTCATAGATACCACAGGAAGAAGGAAACAACTGCAGTTGTATCAGCATTATTGGTAGGATCGGATCATAAAAGCCTGGAAAGCTGAGGAGTGAGGAAGGACCACCACACACCACCCAGGGTGGATGCCTTCACAAGGAGCAGGTGTAAAGACCAGTTTCAGGAATGCCCTGGACTTTCAACACTACTGGAAGCAATAATGGGTTGGTAGAAAGTTCAGTGCTTTAGGAAGCATTCAGCCTATGTATAGCCACCATTAGTGGGGCCCTAAGGCCACCAACACAGTAGTAAATCGCAGGAGGGAGTGGTTTCCACTTCCTTACTGACCATGCCTTTATCTCACATGTCAGGGATTTAATTTTGATTTTTCTTTCTCCCCAACAGGCAGTTGCTCACCTCTGCCTGTAGCGCACTCAAAATCCACTTTTTCAAGCCAATGCCACGCTGCCCGTGACGGATGCAGCCCAGCCCGGCCCAGAGGGTGAAAATCACAAGCCCACTTAAATTTGCAGTCCCGGCCAAGTGATGGAACTCTACCAAACCGTGCGTGGGGAGAGCCACGGCCAGCAAACAACACAGCCTTTTGTGTCCACCCCTCCCAAACCGCCGATGAATGGGAGGAGGCTTATGGCTGCACGCACAAGCCTTTGTTCCCTGGAAAAGAAAATACCTCTTTTCATCTTGGGGAGGGGGGGGGGGGGGGGGGAAAGAAAAAGACAAAAAGTCTAGACTTTTTCCTTCCAGTGGTAGCTTTGTGAACCTTTGCGAACAGATCGCTGAGGCTAACAGAAATATGCAGCTGCTCTCTTCACAGAGGGACTTAGGGTTCCTCTGCCCCACAAAGCCACTTTTTTTTTTTATTATTATTAATATTATTATTATTATTGTGAGAAATGACTCAGTTTGGGGGGCTGCGCCAAGGAGCGATGCCCACATGAAGTGGCAGGAAGCTGACGGTGTAATTTAGGAGGCCAGCTGTCTGCAGCACGCTGGCATTAGGTAGCTCTGGGAGGTGACCGAGGAATCTTAAATAAAGTGGGGAAACACTGTGTTTGACTTTCAGGCTTTTTGTTTGCTTGAAAGTAAGTTGTTTTTTTAAAAAAAAAAAATTTTTTTAAAAATCCAGAAACTTACAAAAAATACAGCTGCTGCACAACAAAGAGCGAAAACTATAAATTAATAGAAAGGGGGAAAAAAACCCAAAACACTAACTTTAAGTAAATGGAGAGATTCCTGTGTTTTAAGCCCTGATAAAATATTTAAGGTCACATTGAATGGAAGCACAAGGAACATCTCAGGACAAGCTGTTGTAAAACCATCGTGTAAATGGTCAGGCGCAACCACTTGTCGGGAGAGGCTCCGATACATATTATTTTGAGAAAACTATTTTGCAGGCCCATTTCAGACGATGATGTGCATTTTGTTTAGAAGAGCGAGGTTAAGAGAAGGCTGCTAAATAATGACTCTTGGAAACCAGCTACCCAAGTGGCAGAGAGGGGTGCGGATGGGTTTGCCTGGAGGTGCTGGATGCACAGCTGCTGAACACAGAGAATAACGGAGAGAGAAACACAGACCTACAGGGAAGGGGGTGGAGGAAGCAAACCCAGTAGATCTTCTCAGCACAAGATCCCTTTTCTTCTTTCCCTTTCCCATGGAAGCCCCCCCTATGAGTTAGCACTCAGGAAAATAGGTTTTTCCTCAAACGTGAAGATGCTGTTCAACCTGACCCTACCGAAATGATATAACAAAGTCTAATTTATTTTTTGTTGTTGTTGTTAGAAGCATCCAAAACAGCACATGTGAACTGTTTGAGATGACGAATATTCCTATAGCATCTATTAGTGGTCCGGTTCAGTCTTTGGCACGTCCGTCAGTATAAATGTTAACCCTGGCACTGTCGCTGCTGTCTGAGGGACGGATGTTCTCGGGGACAGTCACTGAGGTTCACGTACACCTAACGGGCTGGCGGTCAGACCTGCGAGGTCTCGGTGGAAACCCTCAAAGGCAAGAGCAAAGGAACAAAATAAGCAAACCAGCAGCTGAAACCTGAGAAACTTCTCCAACTCCCCCCCTTTCAAAACTTTCTAATACTTCCATTTTAATATTAGCTGCTTTTAAGCTGCAGTTACCTTCGGTTTCCAGAGAAGTTGTTTGGATCGCTGAACTGGGATTTTTTTAATTTTAAAAAATGCCAAATTGATGCAGTCTAGCAATTACAAAACTTTCTCTCAAAAGCATTTATTAATTAAAGTGTAACTGAAAGAAACCGTTTTCAGAAAATGCTTTTGTTGTGAAAGCGCTGATTTAAACATCTTCTAAACTTGTCTTAAGGAGGAAAAAAATTCAGAAAACCCTCAGTGAACTCTGTCAGCTATGGCGAGGCGTATTATGTATTAGATATACAATGATTCCACCTATCTGCACAGAGCTCCTTTCCAGCTTGCATTCTGGATGCCAGCTGAAGATCCACACGGGGATTACATCTGTGCTATTGCCCTGGACTACCCAGGACATCATGGATAGGCCAAAGACTCCCATGGACATTTTTTCAGATTGATGCAATCATCCATAACTAAATATAACAGACAAGCCCACACATTCAGCAGTGAGGAAGCCAGATGGACAGACACGTTTCTCAGACAGATCCACGCAGCAAGTCCATGGTTTAAAAGTTTGTAACTTCTGTGCTTAGAGACCTCCAGGTGACTTCAAATCAAAATGTTAAAAACTTCAGATCAAAAAAATTTTCTCCGCCTAATGCTTCCCTTCTTTCCCTCTAGATCTCCAGAGACACAGAGATTCTGCCATAACGTAAACACATTTAGCTGTAAAATAAGAGTAGAATATTTAGAGGATATTCCACATACATTTGGGTAAAACTGGAAACCTTATACTGCTGATCAACTTCCTATTTATTACAGTTTAGAATATTTAGGTTTTGCAGCTCTTTCTCTCGTCACAGTGTTTTTCCCTGTCCTTTCGCCAGTCAACTTTTTATCCTTCTCTGTAACAGTGCACATCACTGCCCATCTTTGCCTTCAGCATCTGTTTCCTATCAGCCTCCTCGCTTCCTTCCCGACTCGTCCCAGGTTATCAGATCCAGACGCAGGCTTGAGTAATCCTAGTGGATTTTTTTATTTATATGTGAGTAGATACGCATACACACAAACACACATATATACACAAACAACAAAAAATGTCGTGTGTATATATATGTATAAATATGTGTATATATACCTGTGTAACATATGATATGTATATACAATAAATATACAATATATATATACACACATACATCGTGATCAAAAGGTGCAATGAAAGATACACAGACAGATGAAAGCTCCAACAGACATATACTGGCACATATCAGGCAATATGAGTGGTCTCAAAATACCACACATAATGACATTAAAAAAGAAAATGTGGTGTGCCCCAAGGACCGGAGAAAGACCCAGATGATAAACCTTTTTCCATGGGTATAATGTTCCTCCCAACGTTTCAGCAGACGTTAAAGCAAGGTGGCCTAACAGTAACAAGAAAAGCTTTAAAGAGCGGTTAGTTTCACAGCATGAGGTGCTCTGTATGCAAAATTACAGAGTTTATAATACATTCCTAGTCTGCGAGTCTGATTCGCTCAGTAGATCTAAGTGCTTTGTAACAAGATTGCCTCTAAGTGCACATATAAATACATAGGCTAAAAATGCTCCAAGTGGGCCATGACACAATAAACTTAACTGCTGTGTTATGGGGTAGCGTGTCAAGAATTCCTGGTTTAATAACTACTTGATTACCTACTTACTCAATCTGGAGAACTTTATGCGTTTTCTGGTAAGGACCATTGGGTAAATACATAATTAAAGAATCCCTGAAATATTCATTCTGTGGATTTTTTTTTCCACAGAAGAAGAACAAGAGAAGACTAACGTCAGTGCCAGAGGCGACACAACCACGAAAGGCTACACCCAAACAACACTCTAAGCAAGACTTTGGGAGACAAAGGCCTAAAAATTTAAATTAAGGCTGAAATATCTATGCTGACACACAAGCTGTTTTTCTTTAAAAAAAAAATAAATGAAGGGAGCAAGAAAGAGAGAGGGAACGAACTATTAGCGAATTAACATTAGGAGGTCAGCCTGGATTTTTAAGCTTACTTCTAAATGCCCTGATTTATGCCAATTCAAACATGATATGCTCTGTGTTTATAAAAATACTAATTTATGCTTCCTACAGCAGCAGCACGTGACTCAATTAACCCGCAGCAGATATTTCAATGACATCACTGCTGCGATGCGCGTGGAAGGGTGCAGCGTCATCTGCTTTCCCACACGCTCTTCAGCCACGCCACGGCGGGGACAAATACCGTCGCTTCGCTCCGGCTCCACACGCTGATTTGGTGATGGGATAAAGTACTTCACAGATTAGCTTAGTCTGCAGCACTTAAAGGTCAGGATTTATTGTAATGTAAATCACAAAGCAATTTTATCTTGACAGAGATTACATACTGTTACAATATTTCTCGCTGAATCTAGTGATGCGTTTGCTTTTTCTTGGACTTTAGCCCAGAAAAGAAAAAGGGATGGCAGCCTGTTCGGTTTTTCAGCAACAACTTAATTCCTCTTCAGATTTTTCAGCACCCTGAAAGAAAGGTATTTAAAAAGAAAAAGAAAAAAAAAAAAAAAAAAGAAAAAAGCAAGCACCAAAAGCGTTCCATAAATACAATCAAACCTCGCAGAACGGAAAAGCGGTTTGTGCAGATGTTCGGCAGGACATCCACCGAGTCATCCTGCAGCACAGCCCATACTGAGCTCCTGCTAGCTGGAACCAAACGATCTCATCACACAGTGCTGAAGTGGCATCCTGCCATGTCACTCAAAATGCATTTATTAAAAAAAAAAAATAAAAATTAAAAAATATTTTTAAAAAATCGACATTTATATCCTAACCAAGACTGCCATGGTCGCGAGCCAGAGCTCAAGCATCTGCTCCGCTCTCGGGCCGGCTGCCTTGGGCTGCACAGTGCCAGGACCGCAGGGCACCATCCCCTTCGCGAGGGATGAATCAAGTATTTTTTATCATGTTTAGGGGCAGCGAAAGGTCTGTGTGTCACGGTATTAGGCAGCCGCAGCATTAATAAACACGGTCGCTTGTGTTCTATTTTCAGAGTGGCATCAGAAGGAATCAGACGGGCTCTCCACGCCTCGGGAAGGCGCTTGCCATCAAAGACTTGAGGGCTGGCTCAGGTACCAAGCACAGGCATCCCTGGGGTTAACCCCAACCTGCGCGTTCCCAGCGACGGACCACGATGGTGCAAGTCCACCTGGACAGGACAGTGCCCCGCAGGACGAGCAGAGCCGGTGGGAGGCTGTGTGGAGAAGGACTCTGCTCCTGAGGAATGACCGTGATGGTTTTTGTCAGGGTTAGGTTGATGGTTGGACTCGATGATCTAAAAGGTCCCTTCCAACCTGGGTGATTCTGTGACTCCTTTCACGCAGCCTAGCCTTCAGTTAGCAACAAGACAAGCTAAGTACCTCCCTCCTTTGAAAGTCTTGCTGCTTTCCCAGTCTTTCTTTCAAAGGTTGGCAGTGTGGGGGCAAACCAGGCATTTCAGTGAACTCCCTCCCTTTTGTGTGGAAAGCAGAAGGGAGGAGGACAGGAAAGCACAATGCAGGGTGGGGAAACTTGGAGACAGGCAGCGGCATTTTTATAGTCCCGTATACCGCAGCCCCGGATTGATGTGGTGTCTTGATAAGATGTTGAGTTACGCAACCGCTCCCGCAGATGCACTATCATCGCATTAATTTCGGGCCCTTGAACGTAGCGAGACTTGCTGACCTCAGACTGAGCCTGCAGTTAGGATAAACAAGTTGCTGCGCCAGTGCACAAATCAAGCCTGGAATTCAAAAAAGTCATTAAGACAATAAACATGATGCTAAGTTTACAGATTCACTTTTCCAAGCGAAATCACACTTCAGGCTATATTAAGAAAGCTCTCTTTTTCAGTCAAAAATGCAGAGCTGCATATAAACATACAGTTGTACAACTGCTGCGCATATTTTATATTTAGATGAAATGGCAATTTAGTAGATCCTGGTGGATTTTCTGGATTCCTTTCACCGAATTCCCACCCTTTACACTTGTTTTTCTTTCATAAGGTAGGATTTCAAAACGCAAATATAGCTAAGAAGTAAAATCCATCATACGCTCCTGGATCGAGCTCTGGGGCTGAGTCAGGATACCGATTAGTATTCACAAAGCTTGCTTCTAATGAGCAGGAAAAGCAGGTGTTCATGGAAAACAGCAAATTTTAAGTAATTTTACAGTTTATGAAACTCTGTATTTATTTTGAAATGCAGCTAACGTTACAGCAATTGAAATGAGGGATTCTTGAGCCATATTAATGCATGCCTCAAAATATGAAAGAAGAGTAGGAAACAGTCAGACACCAGGAACAGTTTACAAAAAAAAAAGAAAAAAAAAGTAAGAACTTGCAATAATTATATACTTGTTTGTATTAGTTTTTTAATTGTACACACTGGGCTAAGAAAACAGTGCTGTTGACCTGGCTAGTTTGGATTTAGGTTATATTGTTTATTTACACAGAGATTTTGTAAGCTATGAAAACAAACAAACAAACAAACGAATAAATAACAAAATAAATCTTCCACATGAGTTTGAGACCACTCTTTTGGCACCAACTCAGTTCTAGCCAAAGAGAATGCATTTTAATCAATTTCAGAACACACAAGTTTCTTCCCTTCCCTCCAGAGCAAAGAGTCCTTAGTTTATTAATTTTAGCATCATTACCCTTCCATGGAAATACTGCTTTCCAAAGCTGAAAAGAAAAACAGCCTCAGAAGCAGCCACCGGGTTCCTGACTTTTTTAAAGCACAGGTTTTACAGACTGCAATCAAAGCAGGTTAACAGCACGTTTAAGCAATTTTGATTTTCAGATCTGCCAATGCAAATAAATAATAACCTTTCAATGATCGTAAATGAAATCTGATATAAATACCTACCCCCGCACATTTTTAGGTGGTCATTTAGCAATCAAAACCAATAAGAAACAAAACGCTACTAGCTTGTGCTGAATTAAAACAAGGTCATATTATTATTATTGCGGTATTACAGCTCAATTACTCTTTTATCTCATATTATTATTGATCACAGATCTTCGCAGCAGCTTAAAAAACAGTTTCCACAGTTAGTAATTTCCTACTAGATTGAGTGTGTTGTCCTTTTTTTCCTTAACAGAATCTGAATTCACGCATTTCTTTGCATTTAAGCCTGGGTCCCAACACAAAGTGGCCTGATGTGCTCAGTGCAGTGAACTCCCTGATGTTGTCCGCGGGAGGAACCCATGGAGGGCCCAGAAAACTACCGCAGCGCAAAAACCGAGAGCCCCCAGACCCCCTCCATGGCTCCCTGGGGCTGCAACAGCGCCACCGCCTCGCCTAAGCCTGAAGGAGAAGCCAGGCGACAGGGATCAGACCAACAGCTCCACCTTTAATTAGCACGACGCAAGGTCTCAACAAATCTCAGTAATTTCAGATGTCAGCATCCCTTCTGTCTCTGAAGCCCCCAGTGCCAAAAACGAGTGCTTCCGCCACAAAAGAAGCAGGAGGTGTGTGAGTTTCCCAGGCTTAATCCAGCGGGAAAAGGTGGGAGAGCACCGAGGTAGCAGACTGCAGCGAGAAGATGATGTCCCTTCTGCTGGGGTCTGCTCGGAGCCCGCCGGTACAAAACCTCACCCCCAACTCTGCCAGACAGATTTGGATAGGGCCAGCGCTGCAGGACTAGAGAAATCATACGAAAATTCAATAGAAAATTCAATAGACATTCAAGTTCCACTCTGTTTGCAAAGTATTACCCATTCTGAAAACACTTTTTCCATGTTTCTGCCACCCATCATCTGCAGTGGAGGGCAAACGCCTGCCTTCCACCCCAATATTTGACATTATTAGGTGTGCTGGATGCACAAAGGCTAGCAAAGAACAGCCAACATCAGGTTCACCACTGTGTGGTACCTTAATATCAATAGGGGAGAAGTGGACGCAAATTTATCCTTCAACCGTATCACAACCTCACAAAATTGTCTGCCGCTTGATTGTTTTTATCCCCCCTTTAAACCCGCATGAATAATAAATACATAGTAAAATAAAAATACCTGGAGGTCTGCCACACATAGAATATCAAGATACCTTGCACGGGACAAAGGCAATAATTGCAAAAGCAACTACGTGATTTGGGAAGTTAACGTTGCTTCCGAGGGGTGTGCGGGTGCCCGTTTTCCAGAGGGATGTGAAAGTCCATGACGTCCAAGGGCCGAGACCCTGGTGACAGAGATGCCCACCTCCTATGGAAAGCAAGCTGCAGGTCCATTGGCTACTTGGATGTCGTCTCAATATTTCACCCCAAAGCTCTGCACAACGTGTCAAAACAGGCCATTGAAAGGAACCAAACAGGCACTTTGCTGAAATACGTTTTTAAACAGTCACACGGCGCAATTTCCCATCAGTCTCTTATGCAGGAGAAAAAAATTTTACCTAGGTAAACACTAATTCAAGATGCGTTTTCACTCATTTGAGCATATTTAAATTAAAATGCTCTTTCTTAAGAAAAAGAAAAATTACCACATTGTATCCCCCATCGCACCTAGGAGAACTTCAAAATGTTAAATGTGAGAAATAACAAGAACTAATAAAGCTTTACATTCTTTCTGAGAAAAAGCATGGTTACTGGTGGCATTAGAAACAACATTAACATAACTTCATTCTAGGCAGCAAGCAATAATTCCCATAGCGTTTTCTTTCGGCACACCCAGGAAACGTGCTGTCCCCAACTCTTTAGAGCTTGGGTGCCAAGTTAATCTTGCAGAACAATAAGGAGACTAACGGGACCCAGATGGGGGCAGAGGAGGAGGAGGAGAGGCGTAACACCACCAGATGAACCGACCATCCATCAAAAAAAGTCGCGTGCAGAAATCTCCAGTCCTTTTTCTTGCTGTTTATTTTCTGGTGGGTTTTTTTTGTTGGTTTTTTTTTTCAGTCCGGTGTCCCCTAAATCTACCTGCATGAGGTGGGGGTTGTGATTCCCCAACGAGGAATAAAAGAAAATAAAATGACTAGCACGTCTTTGGACAAGTATATATTTTCTCAGTAAACTCCACACATCACAAGCAATTAAATCTTTTTTTCTGTCCGTTATTCTTTCAGAATATGGCTGCAAGGCGGCGTAACGTAGAAACTTGAGCTTTCTGGACATGCAAAATGCTTATTTCTTGTTTGTGCCGCACAGAAGTTGCATCTTAGCTGGAAAATCGCGATTACACGGGTGGCAGGGGCCCCCAGGTTTTTAAGGTGTGTGTGTACACACTGAGAGAGCGAAAAGATTCTGGTATAAAACTTCCACCTGACATTTGATTATGGCTGGTTCTGGTTTTGTAACTTCAGATCCCACTTTTTAGCCATAGCAATGGGTCCCCCTAGTGGGTAAACGCATTATTGACGAATTTTGTCCTTTTAAATTTCCTCGTACACATCGTTGTTGACTACTAAGTGGAAGCTGCCTGCTTGTAGACATGCGAGCACGGGAAGGCACGGCAAACTTTTGTGCAACTTTTTTAAAACATAAAGCACAATGAAGTGATATATACTCCCGTTGAGCTGTTTCATTAAGCAATCGAGTCACAAATCCTCCTGGTGCATCACTAATGCGGCACAGAAACCGCACCTCATGAACACCTAGGTTTAAGACAACACATACTACCTTTTTTTTTTTTTTTATACCACAAAAATGAGTCAAATAACACTTTTCCAAGTCGCGATATTCAGTGTTTCACAAAGTAATGAATTAGACACTGTTAGCACTGCAACTGTTTTTATAAATGTGGCAGCCGTTACACAGCTCCAGACGTCCGTCCCTATTTTATTAGCTGAAGAAGTCTCAGGTAGGGTAGTGGGAGTTACGTTTTGCTCTTTTAAAAGTACCAGGGAATTTTATAACTTTCATCGAGGGCTGAAGAACTGACTTGTATAACGCATCCTTCAAATGGCAAAATCTTGAGCAGGACAATTCCTCAGCATTGAGGAGCCCTGCGGAAGGGGAGGACACAAACCGTATTTTTTAAGCCTTCAGACATTTTTGCTTTCTTTTCTTTTAATGCATTTTTAAGGGAGGTGTGTAGTATGAGTCATATTAACTTGCATTTTTTTACTGATTTAATTTTTCTTTGCTTCTTCACCAGTGATTGTTTTGTTTGGGTTTTTTTTTTTTTATATCTACAGCAATCACAAATACCATACAGATATTTTAGTTCTTTCCTTTTTGCACTCCTTGGTACAGCACTTTACTGTCTAGTTTCAACCTGTGTTATTGTCGCTCTGCCCTTTACTAAACAAGAGAGCACTAGGTGGTGTTTTTTTCCCCATCAGAATGGGATTAGAATAGACCTGTTAATAATATGAGCTTGCACGGCTCCTTTTTCAACGGTAAACTGTTTTCTAAGACATTTCTTTCTTTTTGTGCACCTCCATTTACAGTTGGGACAGTCGCTGTGTTGTAACCCGCCCCCAGCAGAGGGCTGGGAAGGGCTCCTTACAACACCTGGGACAGCCTTCAGGCAAAAAAATTTACTTGATGTAAATCACTGCAAGATTCTACAGACACAAATTGTCCAAATTCGATTCACGCCAATAAACCAGACTCTATTGCCAGTCAAACTTCACGAACACTTCCAAAAAAAAAAAAAAAAAAAAAAAACAAACCAAAAAAGACCCTTTCAGAAGTTCATTTTATGAAATTATAATTAATACTGTGCTTTCATAATTAAGCTCTGCAATAAAAGTTTATCCAGATGTCATAACAAGCATTTCTGCAAAACGTTCCAGGCAATCGTACTTATAAAGTGTTGTCTACCTACCCAGGGGGAAGTGGACCTCTCTCAGTAAAACAGTCCTTTCCTGCACCCATCCTTTATTCCTTTAAGAGGAATCTTTTAAAGGAATTATTCCTTTAAATTTATTTATTCATTCCTTTGGAATTCCTTTAAATATTCCCTTATAAGTGAAGTAGTTTTCAAATTAGTAAGGGCTAAAAAGTGGCAAATACAACCTCCACTGGCTAAACATTCATATGTCGTTTCAGAAAGATCTACATATGGAAAGTTCCCACTTATTATATATTCTGAGAGCTATCACTTCTGACTGCTGGTAATTGCCAATATGTTCGGTTTGCTTAGCAACAGTTTTGCAGTAGATGAACCATTTGCGCTCTCAGAAAAGTAAGATGCTTGCAGATTCTCTAGATGTTTATGATGTTTCTACTGATTTTCTGTTGATGTGTGCGACATGTCGGTGCGACTGTCCGAATGGCTTTGTCCAGATTTTCCTTCGGTGCACCTTAGGGAAGGCAGAACCACTCAAAACACTGACCGCTTCTTCCCCTCTGTGGAATCATTTTTCTTTTGTTACTCAAGGATGGAAACATTTTCAGCATCCCTACAGACCTCCTTCAGTGGCAATTATCCCCCTGCAAGAGCACCACAGAAAATGACTTCTCCAGAAGTTCTGCTAGTGCCAGCCGCTACCTTCTACAAACTCTTGACCTAATGAAAAAGTCAAACGCAGCTCTCACTTCAGACACGGTTCTGTGCAGCAAGGCAAGCTGCAGCCACAGCCACTATCTGCTTAACAGTAGGACCCAGTTTGCCAAAAACAAGAAAAGGGTTGCTTATGGGTGCAGTGCATGCATCAGATGCGAGTCAACAAAAAATCCCAATTACCTGAGGAGCAACGACAAGCAATCTACAGGGCAACTGGATTTAGTGTGACTGTCCTTATCCTCTGTTCTTCTGTAATTTGTGATAAAAACCGCTGCTAACAAAGTTCACCAAGCTGCTGCATCCCAGAACTCCACGTAACCTGCAAAGCTTGCTGAGGACAGAAGTTTGAAAGTTGAAGGATTTCTCCATGCTCAGCTTCGTGCCATAACCACCACACACAGTTCGAGACTGGCATGGTAGGAGGTTAAGTGTCTTCCTGACCTACAGCCAGGGTGCGTGAAGCTGTAACCATGAGCTGTCCTATGAACTTGAGGAGAGCCCAGGGGCAGAGATCAACATAGACCCAGAGGCTCCCCCCTTTGGGCTGACATTCCTCTTGCATGGCCTGTGTCTCAGCACAGACTTCTCCTTCTCCCTGGTCCTCCTCCGAGCTCAGGGACAACTGGGTCTCTTCCCAGTGTCTCTCTGCTCATCCCACCCTTCACAAACTGCCTCTTTAGCCTCCGTCGCCAGCCAAGATGTCGTGGTTTTCCTCTTCGCTGAGCTCCAAGGGCATGGTTAAGCAAGGCTCCGCTGGATGTGGTGGAGATGGCCACGTCACCAGAGTGCTACAGGGGTGTTCCTGAACTCAGCCAGAGCCTCCATACGATGAGGCATACGTAACCTTAACATTGGCGTTTCCTGACTTTTGATGACTTAACTGTGACACGGAAACTTTCCCGTGAATAAACACAAACCAAAAACGTTTTGACACGACAAACTTAGTATTGAAAAGACTGTTCTAAAGTCAGCAGAGTAACATTTGGTATACAGTGCACTCCAACATGGTATTTTTATTTATTTGGATGTTCTCAATTTCCCCAAAGTTGCATGGAATTAATCAGGGAAGTGATGGAAAAGTTGGCACAGTTAAACTGTTGTTACGGCAAGCTCTTAAAGATAAGCACGAGTGGATTTTAGTGCACTGGATTATGACATTCCCTTAGATGCCATTTCTGGAGTTCTACCAGACACCAGGGCCCTCCACAGTAGAGGCGACAGAGAAGTGTTTGTCCCAGTTACTCCAGATCAGAATTTTAACACTAACCCACCTTTGGAAGTCTAGAAATAAGGCACACATTCACAGTGAGGCTTTTAAATACGGAATGATGACTGCTGAACCTTGTACTAGTCTACAACAGACAAGATTTAAATGCACCAACGAATGACGCTTTGACTCTTCGACTCTTCCTCCCCTGACATCAGAGCATGAAAAGACAAAAACTGGGAATCTGTATCCTATGATACACCAAGGGAACAACCAAAAAACACCAGGATAGGTGTGAGTCCCACAAAACATGCCGCGTTGATGCTGGGGCAAAGCAGACTGTTCAGGGCTTAGACCTTACCAAGCTGTAAGCTATCACAATTACCGTTGGTCAGGGAATATCAAGAAAAGCCAACGGAACTTGCAACACCCTCAGTACACAAAACAGAAAGAAGCTCACCATTCAGCAGCACAAAACAAGCATGGTTTTTGGAATGCAAAAATCTCATGAACGATGAAATGTAGAGAGAAAGCAAAGCCAAACGTTAAGACAGTATCAGTAAATACTACGTTCCTGTGTCGATTGTTTTTGTTTTTTTCCTGTGCCAATCCCCCAGTCTGAGCAACTTACAAGACCTCTCCAGTTCATCCGCCTATGCTTATGGAGCATTGCGTGATTGTTATCTAGCCCATAACAAGTGCTGCCACGTCTGCAAGAATACAATTAGATTTTTCAAGTCCACTGCAAAAAGCTAGAAATAATGCCTCAATCCGGACGAGACAAGGTGCATCTTGCTGAAGAGTTACAAAGAGAAAGTGACACCTACAAAGAAATAATAATGAAAATTCCTCCATCTACAGAGGTACAGAATGGTAGCATCCCCATAAAAGCCAGTCTAATATTCAGCCACAGCAGAATATTAGAAAACTGGCACATTCAGAATAAGGATATGATTCTTAGGTAAGTTTTTTGATGACTACTAAGGGACCTTTTAAGTTTTCCATCACTTTCACTATCTGCAGAAAATAAAAACGTCCCTGAAATGGTTTACATAAGAAATTACCACCAAAAACAGAAACTGCTGAAGCAGACAATACCTGTACTGTTCCTAGAAAATACTTGTTAAGAGCAGTTCATAGGCTCAGTCCCAAACACTGAATCTTTTCCCCTAAATCTTCACCTCCCAAGCAAATCTGCTAAGATCGCAAAATACTGACTTAAAGTTGAGCTGCATTTGGTTTTGGTTTTAATGGTAGGGGTGGGGTTTTCTTTACATCAATTTTACATTTTATGTGGGGATTTTTGCTATTGGATTCTAAAGCATTTTATTTGACTTAGAAGTTTTCTGTATTTACTCCCAAGCAAGATTTTCTCTTGCATGGTAGAATCCTTCAACTCTCATTTTCCCCCTTTCCCAACGATTATACTTAAATTAATGTAAATTATGCCCATACTATATATAGCAGAATTTTGCCCCATAAACACCAATGTTCATCCTGCAAATATTTCATGCCGTTTACTTTTTGAGCAAGAACACGCTTAGAAAAATCTGCCTCTGGTATAGCAGAGAGGAATTTTTATTCAAACTTCAAGACTGAGACGTTAACTGAACATTAGGAAGACTGCAATTTCCCAAGAAATACCAGTTACTCCTTCACTCCCACAAATTTTATATTAATTGTCTCCCTACCATTTTTCACCATTATATTTTCATAATTAATTTTGAAAAAAAAAAAAAAGAGGCAAAATGAAAATATCTCAACAGGAAGAATGTCCTTTCCTAACAAAGGCTATTTGTAAGATGTCTCTCTGAACGAGAGCGATGCAGTACAGAAATCCTAGCTGATGGCCACATATCCCACTGGGGTTCTACATGAGGTGTCTGCTCATATTACTTGATCACTTCTATGGAGTCACTGCAAGTCGTTTTGAATTGCTTTAACTTTCTGTATGAATGGACTGGTATTGATGGCTTAATAGAGGGCAACACAGTATTACACAGATAAGAATGTTACAATACACACTCGAAAAATATTAGGAAAAAATCTATTAACTTTGATGACCTTAACCTCTGTCTCCAATAAATTCCAAGCTCTGATTGTTTGTGTAGGGCAAACCTGTTCCTAACCCCAGGATTACTGACAGTTAAAAGGCAGCTGCTTTTCTGACAATAAAGATGAACACAGGATGGATTAACTAAGTTTTAAAGTTATGTGGTTTTTTATATATAAGAAGAGTGGGACTTAAGAAGAAGTAACTCCAATTACCATACAGGAAATCTGGGAGATCAACCCACAAGAACTCTTCTGGAAGACACCTGGCAAACTAGAAATACATCCAGTCTCTTCAACTACTTCAAAAATTCATTCTCTGTGGTGCTTTTCTTCTACTAGATAATGCAGAAAGAGCACCAACTCATCATAAACAGTTGTCATCGTCTCCACAGCCACCAGAGCTGTAGATACTGAAGAGAGAGCTGCTGGCTGACATCTGGATGATTGAAGCACATTTCTGATACAGTTTATCATCACACATAGTTGCCTGCCCTTTGCTATCACAGCAGGGTTAATACAGATTTTATAAATTTCATCTTTGACGATGCAAATGCTTGCTCGTTTAACGTCACCATTCATTTAGAACAGTGAAAGTATAAGCCTATAAATGAAAAAAAATCTTTTCCCTGAAGGATTTTACATTATAGTCCAGTTCAGGTTAAACTACAAAAACAAGACTTTGAAGTAGCAATTGTAAAGAACAGTTTATTAAAATGGAAGTTTGTCAAACCTTATGTATCAAAACTAAGGCCACAGCTAATGCTAACACAAAGTCAACCTCAAAAGGTTCTTATGATACAATTTAGAAATCCTATACAAAGCTATTTTACAAATGAGTACTTGAACATTCTGAAATGCAGCATTACTTACTTGTTCTAAAATGATATATCATTTATTCTAGTGACAGTATTTAAGGATAAAAAATACCGAACTATCAGTGCACACAACCTGCCTTTATTTTGGTCCTGTGAGGAAAAGTAATTTTCTGCATGACTCCAGCTACAGAAATAAATGGAAGTACAAAACATTGTAATGGAAGCTGCCAATGATTCCCCCCTTTTGTGCGGAGTTCATTTCTTTTCTTCTGATGCTAAATATCTCCAGTCATAATAGCAATAAACTCTTCTTGATTGACTGCAGAAAAAGAGAAAATCGTTAGACAAACAGCAACCATTCACAAACTGTAAAAGAAAAGAGTGCGTATCTGTATTATATGTTTTACTTAAAGGCTTTCCAGTTAGTATTTATTGTGTTTGATCCATTACTAATCAGGGTTTACCAGTTTGGACTTTTTGCTTCTAGAAGAACACAGATTTTGCACTTTTCTTTTCTCCCCCATGCAGAAGGAGAAGTCAGAATGCAAGTTTAACTACATGGAATACTTAAGCCAGAATCTAGCTCACATGTAACAAGCTATTATTTCTAATTATGGAAGTAAAAATATTCTAAAAGTAAAACAAGACAGAAAAAGACACTAAGAAAAGTATGTAAAAAGATGGCTATGCAATACATTATATTTTATTATTACGATTCTTGAAGATTTTAAATATGTTTTAACTATTTAATGTTAAAATGTTAACATTTTCTTAAGTGCTTCTTAAGCAACAATGCTGCATCTCCAGTTACGATCAAATTTGGTGTTATTCTTAAAATCGTTATTCAGACACTCATGTCCAACCCCCCCAAACCATGGTATTCCTCTCTCTCAAACCTGTAACATTTGCCAAACACAAAATGAACTTTAAGATCATTTACTAATGATTCCATAAATTAGCTAGAATGAAAATGGACTTTTGACAAGCTTTTCCCCATCTGAACTTTCTTCATTCTTCAGTTATAATTAACAGAAATTTTACACAAATGTACTTGAAGAAATTGAGACATAATAATAAATTAATTAGCAGTCATTAATTATTTTGCTGCACTTATACCTGAGCTATTGACCTTACTCATATGTTAAAACAGAGCCACTGTAAAAGAGTTAACCAATGAACGCGTTCACTCTGCAACTAATTATTGCAGCGAGGAATGATTAGAGTAAGTCAGCGGTATGGGAAAGACCAGAAACGTATGAAGAATTCTCACTGACAATTATCTGTCCTGGCCAATGTGCCCAACCTATTTCTAAACAAAGCACTGAAGAGTAAGTGCTATATTTACAGGTAGAAGAAAATTAAACAAATTCAACTATGTTAAAGAATTAAAAAAAAAAACCAAACACTTAAATCTGACCTTTCAAAAAAATATGAAACAAGTAGATTTAGCCTAGCTTAGGACCCTATACTCTGAAATATCAGTCTGTCATATAGCTACATCACATTCTACTACACATAAGGACTATGTTGTCTGTATGACTTTAAAAAGCATTTCAACAGCTTTATCACAGTAACACCACAAATACAAACATCCCCCTCCCCCAAATATTCTCTGGTTTAAAACATCTTTGTTAAACAATGCTGCAAAGTGGAAATACAGTATTATAATGACAAAGAAATTTTGTAACATTCAAACAAACTGCAAAGAGAAGTGTAGTTACAATTCCCAGTAACCCAGGTAATCCTAGTTAATCCTCCTCAGAGTTAGGATCTGTTCACAAGTTAAGCGCAATGAAATCAGAAGCAATCATAGTCTTTCCTAGCGTCAGATTTCCCTCAATTCCATTACATAAGTAATCATAAAAGAATGAACTAGTATCACAGCTAATATGAAGACAATGTTAATTTGGACTCTGGAGACTTAGAGAAGTGTATTATTTCAGTGAAGGGTTTTTTTGTGGGTTTTTTTTTTTCCCTAATTCTGTGCCAAAATCTGAGACCTAAGACTGGATCGTGTTTCCTACAGATGCATCCACACAACATAAAAACTACATGAGCTGACAGCATGGAGTTTCTAAAAATAGTCATACTCCAAAACAGAAGTCACTCCTATGACCAGGAATAAGAAAATAAGACTATTTACATTTTCAAGGCAGACATAAAAATGTCAAAAATACTTTCTTCTGCAGAAACTTATGTACAGTGTACCAGTACAGCTCAGTGGTTTCGCTGGAAACACACGGCTTCAAGTAGCCTGGGTATCGCACAACAGACCTTATTTCACTATGAGCCAAACAATCTCCCAAATGTAAGAAGGGTGTAAAACCACAAGTGATATTATTCCTATATTTGAAGTGTCAATTAAAAATGCTACCAACTAAGTTTCAGATTCTCTTTCTTGGCAGAAAAAGAAGGAGAATTAGATGACAGCAAGATTTTGCTACATGACCCAGATGTTTGAAGCTAAACGGAACAGTGATTCACAGGATTATTTACTTTTTCAGAATGAATCTTAAAAAGCTAGAAACAGCATCAGTTTTCTTTCAATAAAAGAAAACACACAGAAACTTAAGGATAAACAGCACCATATACAAACATTATGCTGTCAATCTTCCATATTCGATCTCGTGCTTGCCTGCTCTAACAAAGAGAATGAATGGATGAATGAATAAGAGGAAACTGAGCCACCCACTTTTAGCTGATCAATTTGAATTCAAAAATGTAGCACTGACACAAAATAATTATGACTCAGTAACCTTCCTGAAAGGAGCTAATAGTCTACATTCAATTTCTAGTGACCAAATAGCCACATGACATCCATGATTCTGACAACTCAGTTGGCAGCTCCAGGAGACCGACTCAGAATAAAATGTGCTTGCAGATGACTTCTACTCTTGCTCACCTCTACAGCCACACCTTAAAAAAGAGAGAAAAAGAAATAGAGAGAAAAAGAAATAGAGAGAAAAAGAAATAGAGAGAAAAAGAAATAGAGAGAAAAAGAAATAGAGAGAAAAAGAAATAGAGAAAAAAAGAAATAGAGAAAAAAAGAAATAGAGAAAAAAAGAAATAGAGAAAAAAAGAAATAGAGAAAAAAAGAAATAGAGAAAAAAAGAAATAGAGAAAAAAAGAAATAGAGAAAAAAAGAAATAGAGAAAAAAAGAAATAGAGAAAAAAAGAAATAGAGAAAAAAGAAATAGAGAAAAAAGAAATAGAGAAAAAAGAAATAGAGAAAAAAAGAAATAGAGAAAAAAAGAAATAGAGAAAAAAAGAAATAGAGAAAAAAAGAAATAGAGAAAAAAAGAAATAGAGAAAAAAAGAAATAGAGAAAAAAGAAAAAGAAAAAGAGAAAAGAGAGAAAAAAGAGAAAAGAGAGAAAAAAGAGAAAAGAGAGAAAAAAGAGAGAAAAGAGAAAAGAGAGAAAAGAGAAAAAAAGAGAAAAAAGAGAAAAGAGAAAAAAGAGAAAAGAGAAAAAAGAGAAAAGAGAAAAAAGAGAAAAGAGAAAAAAGAGAAAAGAGAAAAAAGAGAAAAGAGAAAAAAGAGAAGAAAGAGAAAAAAGGAAAAAAGGAAAAAAGAATTCGGGAGGAGAGGGGAAGAGTAAAGCTCACAATGCAGTGTCCTTATAACTCTTCCTTTTAAAAGCAAAACAAGCTCAAAATTAAAGTATCTACCTAGACTAGCAATCGATCTGATGTATTGAAAAAACAGGCATCATTCCTTGCCTGCTATACAGCTACTGAAAAACCAAGTAAATAGGTACCCTGTTGTCTTCCGGAATTCACAGCTGCAATCCTGTGTGTCACTGCACATAAAGAGATGTCTGAAAACAGGATTTACAGCTTTCACTATACTGACCTGCTTCTATTATCCTATATGAAACACTGAGAAAAACCAAAATCTATTTGCTCAGGATGCAGCTCTGAGAAAATCTGATCAAGCAGTGAGACAGTTCAGGGATCTCAGCAGCAAGAAAAATAACACTTAAAAAACTGAATGAATAGTTTTTTCCCATCTTAGCTCCCTTACACATCTCACCTGTGGGATCAGATACCACCAGCACAAGAAACAGGTGGGAAGACACAGCTGGCAGTGTGGAGGAACAGCAAAATTATGCAGTATGGGTTTATTAAAAAACCATGGCCTCAGACCGTAGAAAGACAGCAGAAAACAACAGCTCCGAAAGGAAAGAGATCACACACTTTTCTCAACACGTACTTCAGCAGTAGCAGTGTCAACATTAACACTCTTCTGGCAGTTCAATCACTGGCTTTTCACTATCTTTTGTCTATTTACACCACTGCAATGGAACAGAAGGTTCGCATTTCCTCACCACTGACCATGCTCAAAATGTCCTGCTCTGCCTCTTGAAAGTTTCAGTACTTGAGTAATTGTATTCGTAAGTGTGGAATAATATCTATCTCAAACAGCATCCAGGGGAGGAGTGTCTGTCAGGAGGCTGATGAGACCACCTTTTTTTTTTCCGCTAGTATTGAGGTTTTGAGTCCAACAGATGCAACGTTTCACAAGTAGAAATACTATTGTAACTGGAAAAGTTGATGAACTGCTAGTGAAATCTCAGATGTGAGTCACAACCCTGAAAGAAAAACTCAGAAGTAGCTTTCGATGACTGTTAAAAATGCAGTGTTTATGCACACTGTCTTAAGTGAGTGGTCCCCAACATTCAGAAATTAAGGTTTCTGGTGTAAACGTAAGGGCGTTCTCAAGTTAATGAAAAAACCCCAGTTTCAGTGGTCAAGAAGATTAAATAAGCATAGTATCAAACTGGATTTGTTAATTCATTCTTTATCTAGCTAATAAACCCCTCTGCAGTCCACTCTGCATGGACCTTGTAAATTGCCCAGAGCGATTTTTTACGGTGTTCCCCAGCACTCTTAAGTTCAGAAGTATGTTAAAGACCCATCCAAGCGGATCCTACATAGACTCAGGGTACAGCCAGCATGATTTATTACTTTAATACTCCATATCCGACTAACACACTGAAATCACAACAGTGACACGTCACCACTTAAGAAATATTGTGTGGGTTTCTCTTAGCACTTTAATTCTCTTACTGATTTAGAAGGAAAAAATAATGTCATTTAGATACATGGTATCTCCCATGTACGAGTTCCATTACTTTCACCTTCAACTACACTTTCACCAATCTTTTAACAGATATTAGTTGAATTAGAGTTAGTGGTGAATCAACTTGAGAAATCAACTTGATTTTTAGACTCCAAGATGTGTTTCCAGGACTACTAGCTGTCAAAAACAACAATTTCCATTATTTGTAGACTAAATTAAGTTTGAGATGAAAGTTATATAGAAGGATACCAAAGAGGATGTTTTCACAACACAACTACATTTAAAAGGGGACAAAATTACAAACAGACTGTATGGGGTTTTGTTTGCTAACACGTACTTTCTCCATCTCCATCCTTATCAAATTCTTCAATCATAGCCCGTAGTTCTTCATCAGACATATTTTCACCCAATTCTCTAGCAACCCGGCGCAGGTTTCTCAGACTTATTTTACCAGAGTCATCATCATCAAACAATTTGAATGCCTTGAGTATTTCTTCTTGTGGGTCTCTGTCCAATATCCAATCTGTCACTGTAAGAAGGACACTTAAATTAGACTAAAAAATTCTGAAGGGTAAACTCAGAATGACCTTAAGCAGACTAAGGCAATGCGATGAACACACACTTCTGGTTTTGTCCATTCTTTCATTTGGATATATTTCAATTCAACGTGCATATTTGTTTGGCTGTTATCTGACCTGTCTTTCTCATCTCTCTTTTCCCAAGCTGAGTTTCTCTTTGGGACAAACCTGTTGCAGGGGAAAGCTACACAGCAATTTAGACACATTCATGCTTTCAACACATTTTTCAATAGGAATTAAAAGTATACACATGCCTACTCTGTTCCAAACTTACCTTTCAACACAAGCATCAGCTCTGACAGACATGTGATTTTTTTTTTTCTTGTATTTTATTTCATATGTTTTGATCGGGACGAATTTTGACTTGGAAATCATTGAAACACTACATAATGAAAAACATTCACATGGAACCTCTCTTTTAGATACAAAACCACACTAACAAAAAACCAAAAACAACTAAGCCGAGGGGTTATGAAAAGGACGCTGCTATGAACTGCAAGATGTTAATTCTGCAAGGATTAATCAGTATTTATAATTGCTTTTATCACAACCATTTGTCAGTTTCTGAAACAGAAAAGACAAACTTGCCACATAAAATATTTTTCTAGTAATTATTTCAGACATTTCTGGAACTAGCCATAAATATCTTCGTATCTTTTGTACCTGCTAGTCTTGTATTACAGGGCTTGCTATTTATGACTTTCATCAAGCCATTAAAAACACATCAACCCTGTTTATGCATAGAGAACCACTTAACATCTGGTACTGTCTGCAGATGGAACGCCTGCTCTGGCTTAGCGAACTTGACAGGGAAAAGTTAGATTCTAGCTCGTGTAAGCTCACTACAGCAGTGAAATTTATATGTCTACATAAATATCTCGTATTTATACTAAATTTGAGTATTTTAATTTAAAACAACTACACTGCATGACAGTCATCATGTCATTTGAAAAATTGTACCTTTTGTGGCAAAAAGACACACTCAATGTTAGCTGAATAACAACAAATCACTAGTTTTCTAAATACTATAGGTAACATGATTGTACAAAATAAGACAAAATGTAATTGCATCTTTATACATTTCAGATGGGCCATTCCTACACTTAAAACCATAAATAACATTAAATTATGAAAAATTGATGGCTCAAGAATTGCTTAGCTATATTCAGCGGCTCTTCACAATTAAAGTTTCTATAACCTATTTTCTGTAACTCCCTGATCTTTCTGCTAGAAGTGGTATCACGTTTAATTCTGTGTCAAGGTCATATTGCATCACAGCAGCACTCCAATTCAATTCAAGTTTTGGGACAGATTTGATTGCATTCCAAGTATATCTTGTGCTTTCTACAAGAATGTTCCTAGCTTCTCACAGCACTGAACATCAGGAATTAAAAAAGAATTACACAGTAATTACAATATCACAGTATAATGATGCAATTATAATATTATCATTGTTATTAAATCAATACTCTCACTTTATTTTTTTTAATTTATTTGTTAAAAACTTAAATCAGGACTGATCACATATATCTCCCTACAGGATTTATTTTTGGTTCTTTTCTGACTTACAATTTGCTATGACCTGGAATACAACTATAAAAATATTATCTGTCATTAACAACACATTTTGTCCAATCCTAACCTGTTAATTTGTTAAAATTTACCACATTTCAATCAATAGCTATTTTGCCACATTAAGCAGATTGTTATTCATAGCCAAGAGCGAGTATACAGGTACTACACTGAGGGGGCGGGGGAGGGGGCTCAGAAAATTTACAGAAATCTAATACCTTGAACACGTAGACTGGAATAATGAAATAGAGACATAAAGCCATACATGTAGAAATCCCACATAGCTGAATCTTTTGGTAAACACAAATATGCTAAAGTATAAGTTATATGTAGCAACCAAAAAATCCCCAAAGAAACTTAAACTCTCATCTTTAAAAATTCTGCAGATCACTACATACTCAAAGTATGTCAAACTGTGCAATACACAGTCTTAAGATGAAAGAAAAGCCTAATGAAATTCCACTGTTTTTTATCAACAGTTGAAAATCCTTGAAGTACTATATTTAACATCTGCTTCAATTCTCTTGTCTTCGTTATATACAAAGTCTGCATTCAGTTTGCAGTTTGTCTGTATACACACTCCTTCCCATGAAATTCGATGCCAAACACTTTTACCACAGCAGGAAGGAGAATATTATAAAATCCATAAACAACACAAGAATATCTACATTTTAAGTTAGCACTTATTCCTTTGTGTAAGTTTGAAAAAGATCAGGACTGTGTATACTCTATTCCTTTTATACTGTGGCTATCATTCATCTCTGCATATCAAATTGAGTATTCAGAATACAAAGATTTATTTTCCTTCACTATTGACTTTTATTAAGAAAAATATGAAATTAAAGCTTCCACTTCTATTCCTTAATAGTACTAGATAACTGAAAAAGCACACAAAGTACTGATTCCAAATTGTAGTCACTACTATAGGCTAAATTTCTCTAAAGGTACACAATCAAACACATACCAACTTCATTAAAATCTTCAAAGGTGATCTTGCCTGTTGCTTCTCGATCATAATCTTTAAGTATTTTCAGTACATCAGCTTTTTTCACATCAAAACCCAAGGCTCTCATTGCCACCTTTTGGAATAAAATGGAAGTGCAACCATATATGAAGATTAAAATAAGGATTTAACAGATTTCGTTTTATTTTCAGCAATTACCTTCTTGCACAAGAAGGAAGTGCATATCAGTGGTTTAGCAACAATAATAAACAAAATTAATAAAAGAAAAAAAGGTTTGGATATAAAAATTGCCTAAAACTACTATTAGCAAATGGAATGTCAAATTACTGGGAAAAACTAGCCTTTGCATTTTCAGGGACTTCACAGACTGGACCAAATGCTTCTTAGGACAAGTAGATTTTTTTTTTTTTCCTCACTTCCAAAACCATTTCAAGTACTGACCCTTTTTCAAAGACAAAATTTAAAATCATTCTTCAAATTATTCTTCTTCAGTACTCATACTAAGTATGTATGTTTTTATGGGTTTACAAGTCCACTTACAAGTGACTTCACTGCTTTTCCAGTGAATGACAAAAACGAACCCATTTATTATTTTTCCATTAGATTAAGAGTACATGTTTAGTTTTCCATTTGAACTGTCAATTTCTCAGCACACGCTACCTTGACTTCCTCCAAATTGACGAATATACACTAAACCAGAGCTGGAAAACCACAATCCTATTGGATATAGCCATAAAAAAAAAACCTATGCTATATGCTGATATTGTAGAGAAGGACATAGTCCTTTTCTTTACATATTTCTATTCTTACATAGTATTATCTTCAGGAATATTTAATTAGATAGCTAAGAAAGAGCTTTATAAATATTCATGATAGTTGTGAATTCAAAGCATACCGTAACTGGAAAAAGCATATTAACAGTCCCAAACAGCCCCCAGTACTACCCCACTCACTGTGGCTGCCAGCAAAGACAAAATACTTGAACTCTAAAATAAAGAGAAGGGAGTCGCTATACCTAATACATTCCTGTAAAAGCAATTAAAGTAAAAAGAAGAATTTTTTTTCCCCTTTGAGTTACTTGGTAGAGCCAGAATGTGGAGCCAGCAGGTTGGACTAGGTATTCCTTCACAAAAGAATATCACCCAGTATGTGACAGAAATACTGGCCTCTCCAAAGCCACTTTTTGCTCTTGATGCAGTATAATTAGAATAAAAATTCATAAAAGATTTAAAGACAATTTAATAAACTTCACGTTGTTCTTCTAGAGGCTTCTAGATAGGAGTACTCACAAGGAAAAACCTGCCATGCTAACCTCCGTTTGCTGATAGCTATCAACAGGAGAAGCTTTGTGGGGAAAGGAAACTACTGAGCCTCCCATAAGAACAGCAAATAGCATACCTCACTCCTACAATCCACAGGCTCCCTATTGCAAAATGCAAGTGGGTAACCTCTGGCTTGTAGTCAACAAAGTTTGATTTACATCTTTTACCTATGTATCTGAAACCTGTGGATTTTCACAATGCCAAGCTTCAGATTATATAGTGCCTTCAAAAAGAAACAAACAGCTTTTCAAGAGCTTTTCCTACTTAGTCATCTGTCCAGGCTAAACCCTGGGAAGCATCCAGACCAGTGTTATGCAGGATGCTACAGCAATTCTGTTACTTTGTCAAGTACGTACTGTGGGAAAAAAAGCTATTCTTACACCAATACAGTATTTCCTTTTTTTTTTCCCCCCAAACATCCTCACTTCTTTAGTCCAGCAAGAGATCTTGAACGTGGAGTATTCTTTAAAGATACAGACAACGTTTTAAAAATTGACTAAGGAACAGAGATATATTATCTGCAATAATTTTTTTTAAATTAAAAAAAACTTTTACCTTTAGTTCATGATAATTTATTGCTCTATCTTTGTCTGTATCAAACAACTCAAAGGCATCTTTAATTTCTTGCTTCTGTTCCTCAGTCAGTTCTCTTCTTTTCTTCTTTTTAGTTTTGTCTACGGAAAGCTCATTCCTATATAAGAGGAAAGAAATTAAGTGTAATTAATTTCTACTGGAAAGATACCATTGTACATTAAATTTTCCACCAATAAGAAACTTCCCATAATTGCACAGGCCACATTCAATCTCTTCCCAGCTTGTCCTCCCAGTTTAAAATAACGCTAGAAATAGACAAATCCTTTGTGAAAGCTGAATGACACCTCCACTCCCTCACACAAAATAGAATCAGCACAAGCATCTTGTTTGACAAATAACAACAAAAAAGAGGGTAGAAAAACTAACAGTTAAAAAGAATACTTGAGGCTTATAATAATAGATTATTAGTTGAAATGATACAACACCTGCAAACACTTTATTTCTAAACTGTAGCTTAGAAGAAAGAATTTTGAGACAGACAGGCCGTTGGAGGCTTAACCAGGCCAGACAACTGGGTTGTCTGGCTACTAAAGTGGGCATTAGGTGCCCCAAATCGGCTTTGTTGCCAGTAATAGTTCTTAGATAAAAGGCATTTATGGATTTTTTAAAATCCTTTAAATTGCACATACGCAGACACAGTTCCAAAGACTTTTTGCTGGTTTTGGTATATACGAAAGAGACAAGTCCCCCAAATCAGCAAATCTTGCTCAAAGACAGCCCTCTTTTCCTTGGCTAGCCTAGAAATAAGATTAAATTTCCAAATAACAGACAGAAAACACACAATTCATATATTGGGAACAAGAGTTAAAAAAACCTTAAAAGGATGGCACTGATAAAAGATACTTTGGACTAAGCTAGTTTTGCTGTAACTGTGCTTTATTCCCATCAATGAGGATTACTACTGCATCCAGAGTAATCACTTGGAAGATGTCCACTTCAGAGTAAGAACTTGTAAAAAAAAAGAAAAACATCTGAGATAACAGATGATATCAACTAAGACTGTTACAGTACTCAATGTACACTCTTGGAAGAAGCAGGCACGTGAGAAGCTCAGCTGCACACTGTCGCTGTGATGAGCGTGGCTAATTGCAGCGGTAAATCCCCTCCATTCTGTGATTGTGCATCCAGTTATGGACACCCCAGTACAGAAGAGATGTACAGAAAACAGATAAAGTCTAAAGCAGACTACCGTGCCTGGTGGCTGCAGCACACATTGCATGAGAAGCTGAGGGAGCTGGGTTTCGTTAGAGCAGTGGGGCAGAGGGACTAGGTGGGGAAGGGCTAAGTGCTGTCCTTCACTACCTAGAGCGTTATTACACAGAAGACAGCAACAGGTTCCCCTTAGAGGAGCACAGTGAAAGGACAAGAGACAACAAGACAAAATGCAAGAGGAGAAACTGCAGCTGGATCTAAGGGGAAACATTTTCCCAGTGCAACTGTTTATGTGTTGGAACCATTGCACTGGGAGACGGAGGAGCCTCCCATCATCAGAAATTTTTGGAACCCAACTGGAAAAGGTGCTCAGCAACCTCATTCAGTTTTGAGTGGGACCTGCTCTGAGCAGAAAGCTGGAGTAGATGACTTTAGTCCTTTCTAAACTGAATTATCGTATAATTCAGGTTATGCTCTCAGGAAAAGGGTTTTTTTTACTCTCATTTGTTTATTTGCACCAGAGACAAAATGAGTACTGTGTCACCTATTGTAAAAGGCATAAAAATTACTGATGAATAAACAGAAATCTGATTTTTAAGGATATTTCTTTTCCAAATCTCCTGTAATGAGCTGCTTTTTCTTCTCCTTTGCTAAGGATTTGCTAATTTTAATCAAAACCAAAGCTTAAACACACAGCTGGGACTTAGTTTTCAACAATCACTGAAGCTACAGTAAGAATACAGTAAGAATTCCAAATATAGACAGGAAAAGTGCAAGCTGCACAAGCTGGACCCAGCTCAGACCACAATATTCTCCAAGAGTGAGAAGACGTTAGCAGACCAATTGGGACAGCCTGATTTCACACAGGCTTTGGATTACTATAGCTTTTGGAAGGACTAAAATAACTCTGAGCTGGCTACATAATTAGGACTGGGAGAGTAGCTCACATCCAGAGCGCCCATGTTTTGCGAGCTGCGAGGATGAAATCCATTTAGAAGCCTGAAAGCAGATTAACGCCAAACTCTTCTGGAAGAAGGATCTGGCTACTCAAGTGTTTATTTAGTGCTTAGCATAAAATATTAGGTTCTTTTTCAAAAGACGGAGCAGTACTTAAATGCAAGTAGTTTAGCGCCACTTCTTCTACAACCACTTTTACTATATGAAGCGAGAAGTTCCCAAGACTTGAAAATTAAGGGTCACATATGTCATATAAGCGCATTAATTACGCCTGAAGACAATGATTTGACAGGTATAGATTTCATAAGCCCCCTTTATAAAGCAATTACTGAACCTGCATTAAAAAAAACCAAACCAAAACAGTCTAATTTAACGCCTATTAAAAGGCTTTTTGAAGGTGTCTTACTTCAAGCAACCCAGAAGCGAAGCCCACAGCGCCAGACGCCCTGCCCTCCCTGGGCGTGCAGACGGCTGCGGGGCCCGATCCGCCCACGGCCCCCTCCGCAGGGATCAGACAGAAGCGGCGGGAGACTGCGGCCGACCTCCACCGCCGCACACCACCCACGCCCCGCCACTTCCCCCCTCACCCGCTTCCCGCCGCCATTTCCCCCAGTCCCTTGAGGGGACAGCGGGGCCCTGAGGGAGGCGGCCGCCCCCACCCAGGGCCTGAAGCGGTGGGGGGAGGGGGGAACCGCCCGGCTCATACCGACCTCAAAGCCAAGCTCATGCTGCCGACGCCGAGCTGAGCCGCGGCGGGCCGGGCCAGGCCGGGCTGCACCGCGCCGGACCGGGCCGCGCCGCCTGCCCCGCCACAGGGCCCCGCCGCGCTCCCTTCCCCTTGGAAACGCGGCACAACGCCGCCGCCCGCCAACCCGCGCCCTCGCCGCCGCGCCGCCGCCGCCTGATTGGGCGCTGGCGAGGATCTTCCCGCCTCCGAACGCCGAGCACTCGCTTACTGGCTACAGGGCTGCCGCTCAAGTGGGGAGGGGCGGGGTTTGGGGTGCTGCTCCCCAGAGTGCTGCGCGGCGCGGGCAGAGGTGAGGGGAGGTGCTGGCTGCCATGGTGGAGGGCTACGCCGTCTCGTTCGGCCCTGGCACGGCTGGCGGGCTCTTGGGGCGCCTCGGAGACTGTGGGCTGTCTCTCTGCTCGTCCCTCTGGGTGTGCCATGGCTGTGGCAGAAAGGGCCCCCCATCCCCAGGCCCTGCCCGCATCCTCCTCCGCTGGGTGGGACGGCGCCATCTTGAGTGTGACCGAGCGGCGGGTTGCGGAGCAGCCGTGTGAAGCGGCGTCCCCGCCGTCCGGAGCCGGGGAGCGGGCACGGCCGCGCCTGTTGGCACGCCCGTCTGTTGGCAGCGCTTTGGAGAAGCTTCCTGGGAGAAGTGGCCTCTGTCAACTGAGAATTGGTACTTGTTGCACCTTCAAGATGGGGTCTGGGAGCTCAGCATCAGCTCAGAAGCATGAGGGCAGATGAGATTCATAAGTGTGTTCACAGACATAATATTCAAAGTATTTGGAAACATTTGTATTGAGCTTTTCTGTTAGTGTACTGACTTTGCTTTCCTAAAAATTTTGTGGGGAAGCAGTCAGTGTTCCATGAAGACTGAAGACCTTAATGTCTAGTTTGAGTTCTCATTGCCCTTAATATTTATATGTGCTTTGCAGGCAAGTGAATGAGCTAACATTACATACTCTGTGGGTGGGGACAGTACTCATCTCACTGGTAAGAAAACATTGGCTTGGAAAGAGCACTGCCTTGGTGCTCTGGTCACACAATAGATGTCCCTTGTGTCTTGCCACTTGGGATTCCATGAGCAGACAAGGCTCTTATGACCAATGCTGAAACAGCACAGTCCAGTGTTACTAGGTGCACCAGGTGGATGTTCAAATCTTTCCTAATACTGTCCTGAGCATTCTAGCTAAATTCACTGAAAACGCTAAGGCAGTTTAAAAACGCCTTCAGGCATTTCAGTCCTGCTGCCTTCAGGACTGGCAGCATGTCTTAAAGGTGTTCTACAACTGCAAGCATGTGGTTTTCCAGTAATAAACCAGTAGCAGCTTGACCCTGACTATGACTGTGCCCTGTTGGATCTGAACAGCTGGAATCAGTAGGTGTGCTCAAGACAGGTTCTTCCTGAACAAAGTCAAGCAGAGATGAGGCTTGTTTATCTGTCCATATTAATTCTGGTCCACAGATCAAGTAAGCAGAGGCACTGTAAAATGTTTGTAATTGACCTCTGTTAACAGATGGTAGCTTTGTAACTAAAAGCATAAATTACTGGCAGGTTTGACTGAAGCTGTGCTGTAGTGAGATTTTTGATTAGAGGTTTTTCATTTCACTCCTTGCTGTTTGAATGTGTCTGCAAGTAGATGCATTCATCTAAGCAATTGCATGTTTGCTTTCAAATCTGTTTTTTTTTTCCCCCATTTGAAGCCAGGAGTGGAGTACAGGTCCTGAATGCAGGTCTCAGAACTAGGAGCTGGTAGCTCTGCAGGCCATCCGTGCTGGTTACGTCAAGGCAATGTAGTAAACAAACAAGCAAATATACCGGCAAAATAATGTTTTTGTGCTTCATACAACATATTTACATGGACAGAGATAAAAGGAGAGCATTAACTGAGTGGTGAGAATGCTCACCTGGAGCTTGGGGGAGGCAGGGTCATGGTCCTGACTGCACCAGCAGCCCTGAATCGCCATCTCTCCCCTGGGACTCCAGCCTGCATCCCCTCTGCGTGTTGGTGCTGGAGCTCAGACTGGACTTTGGCCTGGCCTTGAACTTGAGTCATCAGCTTGCAGTTGTCCAGCAGTCGCTGGGCTGCTGACAGGTCCGGTTACTGTCACCTTGCCTGCGCTCCGTGGGGAGGTTGCTGTCCCTGCTTGTGTTGCAGTTGTCCTTGGCTTCTAGCTTGTCCACTCTTGTAGAGCACTCCTGTCCACACTACTACCTGGCAGGTATACTCAAATACCTGATACTGAATGACCCTCTGAGTATGCTTCCAGGAACTGGAGATCCATGTTCAGGTCTCTATTTCTAAACTTAGCAGATAAGCCAGAAATTTGCCTTGTTGCTTCCAAGGCCAAGGAGTTTGTCATTACTTTAATGAGAAGAAATGCACAGCAGACTACGCACTTTCCTCTAGCCTTTAGTTACCCAACACACATGCGGCTCTCCTTGTGTTTCCTACCGCCAATAGAAGGTTGCTGGCAGTGTGAATTCTGCCTGTAGGTGCATATGTGCTTCACTGAACGAGTGAGAGCAAAACCTCCCGCAGTGGTTTCAGGTGGTGGAGGTAGGACTCCTCGCTCTTCTGCTGTTCCACCATGGTATTTCCAGATGGGAGCACACAGCCAGGTCTGTTGTAACCACTTCCTATGCCTAACCTGGTTAGGTGACCAGTGAAGGTGGGCTTGAAAAAATAAGGACAATTAGGGTCTACAAAATCCACAGGAGTAAATGCACCCCTATGTTCTCTGCCTCTAAATTTGATGATTCCCAACCAGTCTCATTTGCAAGTGTAGGAAGGGAGAATGTCTTACCATCATACCATTTACAGCCGTTGGTGTTCGTAGTGATGTTGTTATGCTTTGCACTGAACTGTAAGATCTTTAGGGCAGAAGATCTCCAAGCAGATTCCCAGTGCAGCTGGTGCTGTTCTTAATGGGATGCTATGGCAAAAGCTCTGCTCCGGAAACCAAAATGCCACTGTTTGTAAATTTAGTAAAGCTGGAAGCAGTGCTCGTATTGCGCATGAAATGGAGATGCCAGGAATTCAAAACTGAAAAGACAGGCTCAAAATATAATAGCTAAAAATAAATACTTGATTTTGGGTATGGTAGCTGTGACGTGCAAACCCTTACGTTTTCAGAGCTGGCAAAACCCCTTCTAAAACTACCTCTTATGATTAGAGTGGATAAACTAGAATATCACTAGCATGTTCCTCACACCTAGGTATTGCCAGCTTAATAAGGAAAATAATTGTTTATTTGTGGCCTGCACTTGTAGGCTTTATTATTGGCTGTATCTTCAGCTTCTAATTCTTTTTCAAACTCATCTGTTGCTACATGAAAGCCATTCGTGGGGCTGTCTGCCAGCCGTATCTTCCCTTTGAGTGAGTATGTTGCCTTTTCTATTCCTAATTTCATTAGTATTTGAAACCACTGTACATGGTTCCCTTGTCCCAAGCTGAATTTGAGGGTCCAGGACATTACAAACCTCATTGTGGCTGTTGAAAAGAAGATCAAGTATCAGAACCTTCTGCTGTAAAGCAACAAGCTGCTTTGTCAATAAAATTAATCCAAAAAATTTCTAAAGGAGTAGGCAGCTTCCTATGCGTTCCTCCCCTCAGGACAGCAAACCACCGCAGCTCTGCCCCTGCCCTGATGGAGCACCAGCTGGGAAGTCTACAGCTGCTGCTCGTCCAGCCCAGCCTGCACTGCCCAGACTCACCGCACCTCCACACCGCAGGCGGGTAGGCTGACCATCGTGATTTTTATTGTCTTTACGCAGGAATGTAGGAGAGGAGCAGAGAAAGGGTATTCCGCCTGTGTGTACTCTGAAGAAGCATTAACTGAGGTGTGATTACACAAAGCAACATGGTGGTACTGTATAGGCTAGTAGTAAAGTGATTTAACATCACACTAGTTTTCTGGGCTAATTACGCATCTCAGAGGACTAGGTTGCTTTCTGACTAGCCTGGATATCCATGTGCTGCACACGTGCGTGCAGTGTAAATATAACGTAGCATGTTTTTACCAGCAAAACCCCAATGTAATATTTAGCTTCAAATAATGTTAAATTTAAAATAAAACCTAACCTTTTCAATTTTATCTGCTCCTGTGCTTCCTAATTCAATTTGGAAATGAGGGGATTGAAGAAGAATTGGTTTTGGGTGAAATCTGGTTGAATTTTTAGACACAAGTTACTGCTTAATGATTTCAGTAATACATGCATTAATTATAAATAATAACTTGAAAGTGTCGGTTAAATTCTTACATCTAGATTTTAAAAGTTAAATATTGATAATTCCTCCTTTGACATACATTTTTCCACCCTTACCTCCTTCCCTCTTTCCTAACAGATCTCCATTTTTAGTTTTCTTCGGCTACAGATACCTCCTCTTAAAAGGCAAGGTGTTAACATTAGGTTTTAACAGCGTTTGTTCTAAAGCTTATCCTGAGCTCTGCTGTATAGCATCCTACAGTCTAAGATTTAACAGTAAGGATGCTTTTTTGCCCTGTCCCTGGGAATGTTCTCTTTAGCAGCAACATGTTTCTTTCGTAGTGACATGGTGACAAATAGAGATGTTCACTGAGGTAAAAATAAAATGAGATGCTGTAGTACTGAAGTAATTTAAATGACTGTTTCATTTCCATGTGTATTAGAAAGACAATTTTTAAGACCCCTTGCTCCTCTGAGATAGCTGCCTCACAATGTAGCATCTCTTGTGAAACACACGGTGTAGTTCAACATGACTAAAATAAAGCAACACATTCATAGCTGCTGTAAATAAAAATTGTATGTGACTGGTAAGAAACTGCAATCAGATTGCATGCACAGCAGAAAGAAAAATAGAATTTTACATTTTAAAACTTAAATGCAAAGTGCCAAAGAATGAACTAAAACACCAATTGCCATGAAGAAATCCTTTCTACGTGAGCAAAATACGGAGTGAATATGAGATGAATGCGTAGTGAAAGAAAGGTATCAGGCAGCCTGAAGGCTGTTCTTACTTACTGTGGCTAAAGTAGCCTCCTCAAACTCCGCAGCTGTAAGGAGGACAACTGTGTATACCCTCCATGCAGAGGCTAGAGGACTTACAATTCAAAGGACCAGAATTCAAAATTATTTTGACGAACTGACGAGGTGGTCTGGAATCAGTGATATGAAACGGAATGAAGGCAAGTTGACAGTGCTTTATTTCACAGGAGAAAACTCCAGTGCAGAAAAGCAAGATGGGAAGTAACTGCATAGAAAATATTATTACAGAACAGAACTTGGAGATTACAAGGGACCAGAAATAGGAATATGAATCAGTGATGTATTAGGAAGAGTGCAAACATGTAAGGCAAGGATGAGCTTGTTCTATTCTGCTTGACACTGGCAAAACTTGACTGGCATACAGCTTTGCAGGGCGTACTTTAAGAGAGCAATAAAGAAACTGGAAGGCTTTTGAAGGAAAAAACCAAAGGAATTAAGTCTTTCCCTATACATCATGTTTTCAAGCTTATGGTAGCTGACTGGTAAGTTTTCTGCTATGTAAAAAGATGTTATGAGGACACTGCATCCAATTGTAACAGCTTAGTTTGCACAAAAGGATAATTTGGACTGAAGGTGAAGAGAAGTCTTAAGTCGATCAGTAAGCAATAAGGCACTGTGGAATGACCTGTATGGCCGACGCTGAGCCACAGGGCTGCCCTTTCTCTGTTGTGTTTCTTATCTTGGGCTCCAGACACAGTGCTCTAGATGGTGGATTTCAGATATTGTGAAGGAAAAGAGGCCATTTCTCAGGGTGAGGGAGAGGGGAGAAAAGGTGGGGGAACTCATGGGGAGGCACAGACAGAAGTTGGTATGTGAAAGAAAGCAGCAGCAGAGGATGTGGGATGAAGGAAAAAGCTGGTAGCAGGCCAGAAACATGAGGCAGTTGAGCCACTAGAAAGTGAAAAAGTGATGGAAAGCAGAAAAAGTGGGGCAGGTAGACTTGGGAACCTCTAGTTTTAAGGAAACATTCTGCTTCTCTGCATGAAGATGGTGCTAGGTGACCTCAAGATGGCCTTTCTTTGCCTTCTGTTTCATACTTGTCTGTAAAGAAGTGCAGTAAAGCATTCAATTTCTGATCTGCAAACCAAACCTATCCCCTTATCTGCTGAATGCCAATGAAGAAAATTCATTCTTGTTGCTAGGAAAATTTACCATATCAAACTTGATGTCAAATATGATGATTTTCACAGTACATGTAACAAACTTTTTCCAACTCATTGTCAGACCCGTTTATTGAGAAAGGATAGGTGAGAGTGATGGATTTTGCTTACACCTTGAGTTCCTAGTGCTCCTGCTTCAAACAGGACAGGTGCAGGACAGGAGGTAAAATGCTTGTAACTGGGTCACCGAAATCTTTGTGTCCTGTGCTGGGGTGCCGCTAACTCTTGATGTGCATCTGAACTCATTACTGACCCCAGACAACAGAGAAAGGCTCTGCCCATCCTTTGTTAGACACAGAGTGGAAGTTGTGTGTTGCCACATTTTATAAACGCCGATCTGAGGTGTCTTACTTCCACTACAAGTTACCTTGTTCCTAGATGTGTAATGGGGAATCATTGATACACCGCTGTACAGCGCTCTGAACTGATGACACCCGATCAGCTGGGGTAGTCCTGATTGTTAGCTTGTATGATAAAAAACTCCTCTGCATCACCAAAAATGACAGAGGAAGAGGGCCGTGTTGTGGACCCCAATAAACTAATCTGAGACGCGGAGCTTCCCAGCTGTCTGCTGCCATGCTAGTATTTTTTATTCTTTAGATAAAACCAACATTGTAATATTTTTAATTATTTTAATTGCCTTATTTCCCTCATAATTACAATTCATTAATTTTCCTCATAAAATCATCTTATATCTACCTATATTTGACTTCAAATTCTGTCCTCATCACCCCATAAAATTCAAAATTTAACAAGGTAAAATAGTTTTGAAAATAAGATTGTATTTGTGATAATTGGAAAGAGATTGACTTGAAGACTGCACTTGACACTGGAACTCCTGGAAGGAAAACAAATGCACTGTATTAACGGAACAACCACGTGTCCCTGCAGTCCAGTTATCAGCTGTCTGGAAGGAAGCCCATCTTTATCTTTAAAGGAACAGGTGCATCTCTCTATCTTCATTTATTCTTGGCTTTATACAGGCACATTTATTTTCTGCTGGTTTTCATGACAGCAGCTGCTTTTGTTATTCACGGACTAATTTCCATGGAACTTCTACAGTTTATCGGTTAATAAGGAGTCCTGTATTTTATTAGAAACGAGACAGCAAGTATTCTAGGCATTATTTCAAGCTCCAGTTACGTGCTGAACAAAAGCTGTGTGACCATTTTTGTTTCAAGTACAGTAAACAGCTGTCATTAGCTACTGTCTGTGTGGAAATAATAATCTACATCACCACAAACTGAAACTGACCCCCAAATATATGCTTTCATCACATCCATGCTTTCTGTGTGCAAATTCCATTGAAAACCTAATTCTGATTTCTGTTAAAATGTGGGGTTTTTTTCCAAGAAGTACCCACTTACGGTTTTATACAAGCTTTGCAGCATTAGTCTATGATATATAAATGTTTCTAATGCAGTCCCTTCCTCAGAGAAAGACTGCTAGCAACTGCTAAAGACTTTACATTTCATTTAGAATAAAAAAGTGCTGCTTTTAAAAAATACCTAGAAATTATGACTGGACTGCACAGGATTAAAACATTTTTATTATGGTTATCTATGATTAAATTGCTTTTTGATGTGTAAATTGATGTTTAACATCACAAACATCTTGACAGATTACATAGCAAAACTTCTCGTCTGATTTTTTTGTTAATTTTCCAGTCTACCAAAAACTGCATTAACATACATTTAGATTTTACAAAAAAATCAACACAGTTTTGAATGCCCAAGATGTTGCAATATTTAAACTTACAATGTATGTTTTAAATATTTAATCCAAGTAGTGTTAAAGGGACACTGTCAAACTCTTATGACTAAAACTTGGTAATTCTTAACAAAAATAGTCAGAGCCAGTTGTTTATGCTTAAGACATACCATTTACCTAGTAGTGAATTTCTTACAATACAAAAATATTTCAAGGCCTTCAAAACCTACTTTCTACTAAATTATAGCAGCAGTTTACTAACACATCCCATTTCGGGCTATGTTCATATAAAGCTCACTTCTTACCTAGGAAATTATTCCCTAAATTTTGGTCAAGGAAAAAAACCCAGGCAATTGCTGTACCTACATATACTTCATGGACTTAAGCATGGCTTAACAGGGCATTTTGACACTGATCTGGGTATTTAAGGATCTTGTAGCTGATACTGAGCACAGCTTTAAACACAAATGATGGAGGATATCTCTTCTTTTGAATGGGCATGCCTTTAGCCATCGTGAAGGTGAGACACTTACCAGCTGGTTGCTCTGGCGCTGGGATAATGGGGCCAATACCATAGACTTAGACAGTAGAGAAGCCAGGCAGTTGGGAAACCTGGCCAGAGATGGAAGCATTGATAAGGTGCTTGGGAGAAAGCCAAAAAACTCTCAGTCCCTGGAGGCAACTCTCGTCAGCCTGAAAGGGCTGACTTTAAGGACAATATCGAATGCCACCCGAGCAAATGGACCACCATGGAGAAAGGTATTAAGTACCTAAGAAAACTGTCTGTGCAACAGGTCATTTATGGTGACTGGTGAGTGAAAGTAGACCCTGACGAAATGCCATGCCAACGACTTACGTTGCGGAAGTCTGTGCAGAGTGCACCACCGATGTATTCCCACACATTGTCAGCAGTGGTCTGGGGAGGATCTGATGCCGACACACCAACTGTAAATGAAAGTGGCTAACAGAGTAGAATAGTACAAAGACAGCCTCTCTCGCCCCTTCACTGCTGTGGCTGTGGAGAAATATCTGAAAATGGCTGAGAAATCCAAGAAATTATTTGAAAAACTGTTTGATAAACTGTCCAGGATGGAGACAAGATCCCACTCTTCCCCTGCGTGGACGCACATTGCAGGTGTCAGGAGAGCCCTCCTAGGAGAACAGCTCAAGAGAGATGGAACATGCGACGAGGTACCCTGTGGTTTTACCTCCACAACCATGATGAGGACATGAGGAAGTGGGATGGACAACCTACCGCTGACTCACAGGCATGAGTACACAACTTGCAAAGTGAAACAAATAGAGTTTTTCTGGGAGGATGGCTGCTGCAGTCTTTGGTAAGCGGTTCTCTGGTCCAAGAACTAACCCAAATTTTGATAGCTACACGAGCCAAATGAACCCATCTGTTAATCACGGGTACTATGCTCAATATTAGAGGGGCCCTGCCTTTGGCCAGGTGAAGGAGAAGGACAACCGAGTTTATAGACTGTGTGGATTCGAAGGCCTGGCACATTAAAGCCACAAAAGTCTAAAGCCCTGGTGGACACTGGTGCACAGTGTACCCTGCTGCGATCATAGAGGGGCAGAATCCATCACTGGAGTGACGGGCGGATCTCAGGAACTGACTGTATTGGATGCTGAAGTGAACCTAACTGGGAATAAATGGGAGAAGCACCCCATTGTGACTGGCCCAAATGCTCCGTGCATCCTTGGCATGGACCCCCTGAGGAGAGGGCATTTAAGGACCCAAAAGGGTATCGGTGGGCCTTTGGTACCGCAGCCACAGAGACTGAGCACATTACCCTGCCTGGTCTTTCAGAGGACACTTCTGCTGTGGGGCTGCTGAGGGCTGAAGAACAGCAGGTGCCAATTGCTACTACAACAGTGCATGGATGACAATACTGCTCCAACTGAGACTCCTGATTCCCATCCAGAACCTGGTTCGTCGGCTGGAGAGCCAGGGAGTGATCAGCAAGACTCGCTCCCCTTCAACAGCCCTGTATGGCCAGTGCGAAAATCTGATGGAGACTGGAGAGTAACAGTAGACTATCGTGGCCTGAATGGAGTCACACCACCACTGCTGAGCATTGCTGTACCAGACATGCTACAACTTCACTATGAACTGGAGTCAAAGGCAGACAAGTGGTATGCCACAACTGACACTGCTAATGCATTTTTCTCTATTCTTTTGGCAGCAGAGTGAAGGCCACAGTTTGCTTTCACCTGGAGAGGTGTCCAGTACACCTGGAGTACTGCGTGCAGCTCTGGAGTCCTCAGCAACAAGAAGAACATGGACCTGTTGGAACGGGTCCAGTGGAGGGCCACAAAGATGCTGCGAGGGCTGGAGCCCCTCTGCTATGAGGACAGGCTGAAAGAGTTGTGCTTGTTCAGGCTGGAGAAGAGAAGGCTCCGAGGAGACCTTATAGCAGCCTTCCAGTACGTAAAGGGGGTCTACAGGAAAGCTGAGGAGGGACTCTCGATCAAGGATTGTAATGATAGGACGAGGGGTAACGGTTTTAAACTGGAAGAGGGTAGATTTAGATTAGACACTAGCAAGAAATTCTTTCCTGGGAGGGCATAAGACCCTGGCTCAAGTTGCCCAGAGAAGCTGTGGCTTCCCCATCCCTGGAGGGGCTCAAGGCCAGGCTGGATGGGGCTTGGAGCAACCTGGGCTGGTGGGAGGTGTCCCTGCCCAGGGCAGGGAGTTGGAACTAGATGATCTTTACGGTCCCTTCCAATCCAAACCGTTCTATGATTCTATGACTGCCCCAGGGGTGGAAACACAGCCCTATTTGCCATGGACTGATCCAGACTGCACTGGAGAAGGGTGGAGCTCCCGATCACCCATGATACATTGACATCACTGTATGGGGTAATACAGCAGAAGTAGTTTTTAAGAAAGGTAAGAAAATAATGAAAATTATTATACGGTAAGGGAGAGGGACACTCTGTTGTTTATTTAGTGGCTAGCCCAGCCTAAACCATGACATCTGTGAAAGGAGGAAAGTATTACATAACCTTGCATAATTTTTAGACAGAGATGCTTTTTTATTTTGCAGCTGTTTTTTTCACCAGCTTTTACACCTATTGAGAAGACTTCCACTCCCCCATGCCTTAGACAGAGCCCAAACTTTGGGCTCCCTTTCTGTGGGGTATGATGAGAGGGGTGGGAAAAGCCTCCCCCTGAAGTGGAAGCCAAACAAATACGGTTAAACTCCAATAAAATTTGGGAAAAACATTTGCACTCTTTTTAGGAAAGTATGTATGTCTATATACGAAAATATCATCAGACAGTGTCCTTTTAAAAAAGTTAAATATATACAGACTGTTAGAATAATTACACAAACTCTAATCATTTCAACAGTTTTTAAACATCACACATTCAATTTTTGTAAGCAGGTTACAATGTCATTTAGCATTTCTCAACATATTCAACCTTTTTTGTAACAGAGTCAGATGCAATGCACTTTACTTTTCATAAAAAACATATGCATCAAACACCTCATAAGCACACAGTGAACAGCTCAAGTTACATTCACTTTGTGGTAACAAGCGTACCAGCTGTTTAATCCAGCACCTGCAGCAGGGCAAGGTAACGTTAAAGCCTCCATCCTTCCCCTGCCACAGAGCAGTAACAACCGAGTTACAATCCAGTCACATAAAAATACTCTTAAACACAAATAAAACCTTAAAGCTTGTCACAGACCAGTTCTCTCAAATTTTCAGAACATACTCTGTAAATAAAAATTTCTTTTATGAGCTCAGAAAAAAAAACGACATCAAGCAAGGGCTCAATCCATGTTGTACGGACTAGTCTAACACATTAATTCATTAGTTCATACATTCTCTAATCCTAATTCACACGCCCATAAGCAGCATAGTTCCCTAGCCGACGGTGAGAGTGCTCATTCTTGCTCATCTGTCATGGTGCAGGCGTCCCCTGTACCACACCAGGAAGCACAAAAGGGCTCAACACTCCATCTGCTGTTGGACCCGCAACAAAAGGTTTTTCAGTAAGCCAATTTATCTGTACCTTCCAGCTCGGAAGTTTGGTCTATAGCATTTCCATGTGTTAGTAGATTCTAAAGAAACTGCCAGACAGCTACTTGGCAAAGATGCAGGTGATGATGATGGCTGCAGCA